>NW_026604972.1:651706-977559 GCF_024763615.1 Phlebotomus papatasi | reverse complement strand
CAAATAATTCTACCAATCAATTAATATCATTAGTTGAATTTTTTTCTTGGAAAAATTCCCACAAAAATCATCATGATCCCACCCTTGGGGTTTTTTTTTTAATTTTTTAAAAATGCCAAAATCTGCTCTAGAAGCCGCAATTCTTAAAATTTCTCAATGAAAATCACATTAGAATACTTCAAATAATTCTACCAATCAATTAATATCATTAGTTGAATTATTTTCTTGGAAAAATTCCCACCAAAAATCATCATGATCCCACCCTTGGGAGTTTTTTTTTCATTTTTTAAAAATGCCAAAATCTGCTCTAGAAACCGCAATTCTTAAAATTTCTCAATGAAAATCACATTAGAATACTTCAAATAATTCTACCAATCAATTAATATCATTAGTTGAATTTTTTTCTTGGAAAAATTCCCACAAAAATCATCATGATCCCACCCTTGGGAGTTTTTTTTAATTTTTTAAAAATGCCAAAATCTGCTCTAGAAAGCGCAATTCTTAAAATTTCTCAATGAAAATCACATTAGAATACTTCAAATAATTCTACCAATCAATTAATATCATTAGTTGAATTTTTTTCTTGGAAAAATTCTCACAAAAATCATCATGATCCCACCCTTGGGAGTTTTTTTTAATTTTTAAAAAATGCCAAAATCTGCTCTAGAAGCCGCAATTCTTAAAATTTCTCAATGAAAATCACATTAGAATACTTCAAATAATTCTACCAATCAACTAATATCATTAGTTGAATTTTTTTCTTGGAAAAATTCCCACCAAAACTCATCATGATCCCACCCTTGGGAGGTGTTTTTAGTTTTTTAAAAATGCCAAAATCTGCTCTAGAAGCCGCAATTCTTAAAATTTCTCAATGAAAATCACATTAGAATACTTCAAATAATTCTACCAATCAATTAATATCATTAGTTGAATTTTTTTCTTGGAAAAATTCCCACCAAAACTCATCATGATCCCACCCTTGGGAGGTTTTTTTAATTTTTTAAAAATACCAAAATCTGCTCTAGAAACCGCAATTCTTAAAATTTCTCAATGAAAATCACATTAGAATACTTCAAATAATTCTACCAATCAATTAGTATCATTAGTTGAATTATTTTCTTGGAAAAATTCCCACCAAAAATCATCATGATCCCACCCTTGGGAGTTTTTTTTAATTTTTAAAAAATGCCAAAATCTGCTCTAGAAGCCGCAATTCTTAAAATTTCTCAATGAAAATCACATTAGAATACTTCAAATAATTCTACCAATCAATTAATATCATTAGTTGAATTTTTTTCTTGGAAAAATTCCCACCAAAACTCATCATGATCCCACCCTTGGGAGGTGTTTTTAGTTTTTTAAAAATGCCAAAATCTGCTCTAGAAGCCGCAATTCTTAAAATTTCTCAATGAAAATCACATTAGAATACTTCAAATAATTCTACCAATCAATTAGTATCATTAGTTGAATTATTTTCTTGGAAAAATTCCCACCAAAAATCATCATGACCCCACCCTTGGGAGATTTTTTTTAATTTTTTAAAAATGCCAAAATCTGCTCTAGAAAGCGCAATTCTTAAAATTTCTCAATGAAAATCACATTAGAATACTTCAAATAATTCTACCAATCAATTAATATCATTAGTTGAATTTTTTTCTTGGAAAAATTCCCACCAAAAATCATCATGATCCCACCCTTGGGAGGTTTTTTTTTAATTTTTAAAAAATGCCAAAATCTGCTCTAGAAGCCGCGATTCTTAAAATTTCTCAATGAAAATCACATTAGAATACTTCAAATAATTCTACCAATCAATTAATATCATTAGTTGAATTTTTTTCTTGGAAAAATTCCCACCAAAAATCATCATGATCCCACCCTTGGGAGTTTTTTTTTTAATTTTTTAAAAATGCCAAAATCTGCTCTAGAAGCCGCAATTCTTAAAATTTCTCAATGAAAATCACATTAGAATACTTCAAATAATTCTACCAATCAATTAATATCATTAGTTGAATTTTTTTCTTGGAAAAATTCCCACCAAAAATCATCATGATCCCACCCTTGGGAGGTTTTTTTTTAATTTTTTAAAAATGCCAAAATCTGCTCTAAAAACCGCAATTCTTAAAATTTCTCAATGAAAATCACATGAGAATACTTCATATAATACTATCAATCAATTAATATCATTAGTTGAATTTTTTTCTTGGAAAAATTCCCACCAAAAATCATCATGATCCCACCCTTGGGAGTTTTTTTTTTAAATTTTTTAAAAATGCCAAAATCTGCTCTAGAAAGCGCAATTCTTAAAATTTCTCAATGAAAATCACATTAGAATACTTCAAATAATTCTACCAATCAATTAATATCATTAGTTGAATTATTTTCTTGGAAAAATTCCCACAAAAATCATCATGATCCCACCCTTGGGAGTTTTTTTAATTTTTTAAAAATGCCAAAATCTGCTCTAGAAACCGCATTTCTAAAAATTTCTCAATGAAAATCACATTAGAATACTTCAAATAATTCTATCAATCAATTAATATCATTAGTTGAATTATTTTCTTGGAAAAATTCCCACAAAAATCATCATGATCCCACCCTTGGGAGTTTTTTAATTTTTTAAAAATGCCAAAATCTGCTGTAGAAGCCGCAATTCTTAAAATTTCTCAATGAAAATCACATTAGAATACTTCAAATAATTCTACCAATCAATTAATATCATTAGTTGAATTTTTTTCTTGGAAAAATTCCCACCAAAAATCATCATGATCCCACCCTTGGGAGTTTTTTTTTTATTTTTTAAAAATGCCAAAATCTGCTCTAGAAGCCGCAATTCTTAAAATTTCTTAATGAAAATCACATTAGAATACTTCAAATAATTCTACCAATCAATTAATATCATTAGTTGAATTTTTTTCTTGGAAAAATTCCCACCAAAACTCATCATGATCCCACCCTTGGGAGTTTTTTTTAATTTTTAAAAATGACAAAATCTGCTCTAGAAGCCGCAATTCTTAAAATTTCTCAATGAAAATCACATTAGAATACTTCAAATAATTCTACCAATCAATTAATATCATTAGTTGAATTTTTTTCTTGGAAAAATTCCCACCAAAACTCATCATGATCCCACCCTTGGGAGGTTTTTTTAATTTTTTAAAAATGCCAAAATCTGCTCTAGAAACCGCAATTCTTAAAATTTCTCAATGAAAATCACATTAGAATACTTCAAATAATTCTACCAATCAATTAGTATCATTAGTTGAATTATTTTCTTGGAAAAATTCCCACCAAAAATCATCATGACCCCACCCTTGGGAGATTTTTTTTTAATTTTTTAAAAATGCCAAAATCTGCTCTAGAAAGCGCAATTCTTAAAATTTCTCAATGAAAATCACATTAGAATACTTCAAATAATTCTACCAATCAATTAATATCATTAGTTGAATTTTTTCTTGGAAAAATTCCCACCAAAAATCATCATGATCCCACCCTTGGGAGTTTTTTTTTCATTTTTTAAAAATGCCAAAATCTGCTCTAGAAACCGCAATTCTTAAAATTTCTCAATGAAAATCACATTAGAATACTTCAAATAATTCTACCAATCAATTAATATCATTAGCTGAATTTTTTTCTTGGAAAAATTCCCACCAAAAATCATCATGATCCCACCCTTGGGAGTTTTTTTTTTTATTTTTTAAAAATGCCAAAATCTGCTCTAGAAGCCGCAATTCTTAAAATTTCTCAATGAAAATCACATTAGAATACTTCAAATAATTCTACCAATCAATTAATATCATTAGTTGAATTTTTTTCTTGGAAAAATTCCCACCAAAAATCATCATGATCCCACCCTTGGGAGGTTTTTTTTTAATTTTTTAAAAATGCCAAAATCTGCTCTAAAAACCGCAATTCTTAAAATTTCTCAATGAAAATCACATTAGAATACTTCATATAATACTATCAATCAATTAATATCATTAGTTGAATTTTTTTCTTGGAAAAATTCCCACCAAAAATCATCATGATCCCACCCTTGGGAGTTTTTTTTTTAATTTTTTAAAAATGCCAAAATCTGCTCTAGAAGCCGCAATTCTTAAAATTTCTCAATGAAAATCACATTAGAATACTTCAAATAATTCTACCAATCAATTAATATCATTAGTTGAATTATTTTCTTGGAAAAATTCCCACCAAAAATCATCATGATCCCACCCTTGGGAGTTTTTTTTAATTTTTTAAAAATGCCAAAATCTGCTCTAGAAACCGCATTTCTAAAAATTTCTCAATGAAAATCACATTAGAATACTTCAAATAATTCTACCAATCAATTAATATCATTAGTTGAATTATTTTCTTGGAAAAATTCCCACCAAAAATCATCATGATCCCACCCTTGGGAGTTTTTTTAATTTTTTAAAAATGCCAAAATCTGCTCTAGAAACCGCATTTCTAAAAATTTCTCAATGAAAATCACATTAGAATACTTCAAATAATTCTATCAATCAATTAATATCATTAGTTGAATTATTTTCTTGGAAAAATTCCCACAAAAATCATCATGATCCCACCCTTGGGAGTTTTTTAATTTTTTAAAAATGCCAAAATCTGCTCTAAAAACCGCAATTCTTAAAATTTCTCAATGAAAATCACATTAGAATACTTCAAATAATTCTACCAATCAATTAATATCATTAGTTGAATTTTTTTCTTGGAAAAATTCCCACAAAAATCATCATGATCCCACCCTTGGGAGTTTTTTTTGATTTTTAAAAAATGCCAAAATCTGCTCTAGAAGCCGCAATTCTTAAAATTTCTCAATGAAAATCACATTAGAATACTTCAAATAATTCTACCAATCAATTAATATCATTAGTTGAATTATTTTCTTGGAAAAATTCCCACCAAAAATCATCATGATCCCACCCTTGGGAGTTTTTTTTCATTTTTTAAAAATGCCAAAATCTGCTCTAGAAACCGCAATTCTTAAAATTTCTCAATGAAAATCACATTAGAATACTTCAAATAATTCTACCAATCAATTAATATCATTAGTTGAATTTTTTTCTTGGAAAAATTCCCACAAAAATCATCATGATCCCACCCTTGGGAGTTTTTTTTAATTTTTTAAAAATGCCAAAATCTGCTCTAGAAAGCGCAATTCTTAAAATTTCTCAATGAAAATCACATTAGAATACTTCAAATAATTCTACCAATCAATTAATATCATTAGTTGAATTTTTTTCTTGGAAAAATTCCCACAAAAATCATCATGATCCCACCCTTGGGAGTTTTTTTTAACTTTTAAAAAATGCCAAAATCTGCTCTAGAAGCCGCAATTCTTAAAATTTCTCAATGAAAATCACATTAGAACAAATAATTCTACCAATCAATTAATATCATTAGTTGAATTTTTTTCTTGGAAAAATTCCCACCAAAAATCATCATGAGCCCACCCTTGGGAGTTTTTTTTTAATTTTTTAAAAATGCCAAAATCTGCTCTAGAAACAGCAATTCTTAAAATTTCTCAATGAAAATCACATTAGAATACTTCAAATAATTCTACCAATCAATTAATATCATTAGTTGAATTTTTTTCTTGGAAAAATTCCCACAAAAAATCATCATGATCCCACCCTTGGGAGTTTTTTTTTTAATTTTTTAAAAATGCCAAAATCTGCTCTAGAAGCCGCGATTCTTAAAATTTCTCAATGAAAATCACATTAGAATACTTAAAATAATTCTACCAATCAATTAATATCATTAGTTGAATTTTTTTCTTGGAAAAATTCCCACCAAAAATCATCATGATCCCACCCTTGGGAGTTTTTTTTAATTTTTAAAAAATGCCAAAATCTGCTCTAGAAGCCGCGATTCTTAAAATTTCTCAATGAAAATCACATTAGAATACTTCAAATAATTCTACCAATCAATTAATATCATTAGTTGAATTTTTTTCTTGGAAAAATTCCCACCAAAACTCATCATGATCCCACCCTTGGGAGTTTTTTTTAAATTTTTTAAAAATGCCAAAATCTGCTCCAAAAACCGCAATTCTTAAAATTTCTCAATGAAAATCACATTAGAATACTTCAAATAATTCTATCAATCAATTAATATCATTAGTTGAATTATTTTCTTGGAAAAATTCCCACAAAAATCATCATGATCCCACCCTTGAGAGTTTTTTTTTTTAATTTTTAAAAAATGCCAAAATCTGCTCTGAAAACCGCAATTCTTAAAATTTCTCAATGAAAATCACATTAGAATACTTCAAATAATTCTATCAATCAATTAATATCATTAGTTGAATTATTTTCTTGGAAAAATTCCCACCAAAAATCATCATGATCCCACCCTTGGGAGTTTTTTTTTCATTTTTTAAAAATGCCAAAATCTGCTCTAGAAACCGCAATTCTTAAAATTTCTCAATGAAAATCACATTAGAATACTTCAAATAATTCTACCAATCAATTAATATCATTAGTTGAATTTTTTTCTTGGAAAAATTCCCACAAAAATCATCATGATCCCACCCTTGGGAGTTTTTTTTAATTTTTTAAAAATGCCAAAATCTGCTCTAGAAAGCGCAATTCTTAAAATTTCTCAATGAAAATCACATTAGAATACTTCAAATAATTCTACCAATCAATTAATATCATTAGTTGAATTTTTTTCTTGGAAAAATTCCCACAAAAATCATCATGATCCCACCCTTGGGAGTTTTTTTTAACTTTTAAAAAATGCCAAAATCTGCTCTAGAAGCCGCAATTCTTAAAATTTCTCAATGAAAATCACATTAGAACAAATAATTCTACCAATCAATTAATATCATCAGTTGAATTATTTTCTTGGAAAAATTCCCACCAAAAATCATCATGATCCCACCCTTGGGAGTTTTTTTTCTAATTTTTTAAAAATGCCAGAATCTGCTCTAGAAGCCGCAATTCTTAAAATTTCTCAATGAAAATCACATTAGAATACTTCAAATAATTCTACCAATCAATTAATATCATTAGTTGAATTATTTTCTTGGAAAAATTCCCACAAAAATCATCATGATCCCACCCTTGGGAGTTTTTTAATTTTTTAAAAATGCCAAAATCTACTCTAGAAACCGCAATTCTTAAAATTTCTCAATGAAAATCACATTAGAATACTTCAAATAATTCTACCAATCAATTAATATCATTAGTTGAATTTTTTTCTTGGAAAAATTCCCACAAAAATCATCATGATCCCACCCTTGGGAGTTTTTTTTAATTTTTTAAAAATGCCAAAATCTGCTCTAGAAACCGCGATTCTTAAAATTTCTCAATGAAAATCACATTAGAATACTTCAAATAATTCTACCAATCAATTAATATCATTAGTTGAATTATTTTCTTGGAAAAATTCCCACCAAAAATCATCATGATCCCACCCTTGGGAGTTTTTTTTTTCATTTTTTAAAAATGCCAAAATCTGCTCTAGAAACCGCAATTCTTAAAATTTCTCAATGAAAATCACATTAGAATACTTCAAATAATTCTACCAATCAATTAATATCATTAGTTGAATTTTTTTCTTGGAAAAATTCCCACCAAAAATCATCATGATCCCACCCTTGGGAGTTTTTTTTTTAATTTTTAAAAAATGCCAAAATCTGCTCTAGAAGCCGCAATTCTTAAAATTTCTCAATGAAAATCACATTAGAATACTTCAAATAATTCTACCAATCAATTAATATCATTAGTTGAATTTTTTTCTTGGAAAAATTCCCACCAAAACTCATCATGATCCCACCCTTGGGAGGTTTTTTTAATTTTTTAAAAATGCCAAAATCTGCTCTAGAAACCGCAATTCTTAAAATTTCTCAATGAAAATCACATTAGAATACTTCAAATAATTCTACCAATCAATTAGTATCATTAGTTGAATTATTTTCTTGGAAAAATTCCCACCAAAAATCATCATGACCCCACCCTTGGGAGATTTTTTTTAATTTTTTAAAAATGCCAAAATCTGCTCTAGAAAGCGCAATTCTTAAAATTTCTCAAAGAAAATCACATTAGAATACTTCAAATAATTCTACCAATCAATTAATATCATTAGTTGAATTTTTTTCTTGGAAAAATTCCCACCAAAAATCATCATGATCCCACCCTTGGGAGGTTTTTTTTCATTTTTTAAAAATGCCAAAATCTGCTCTAGAAACCGCAATTCTTAAAATTTCTCAATGAAAATCACATTAGAATACTTCAAATAATTCTACCAATCAATTAATATCATTAGTTGAATTTTTTTCTTGGAAAAATTCCCACAAAAATCATCATGATCCCACCCTTGGGAGTTTTTTTTAATTTTTTAAAAATGCCAAAATCTGCTCTAGAAAGCGCAATTCTTAAAATTTCTCAATGAAAATCACATTAGAATACTTCAAATAATTCTACCAATCAATTAATATCATTAGTTGAATTTTTTTCTTGGAAAAATTCCCACAAAAATCATCATGATCCCACCCTTGGGAGTTTTTTTTAACTTTTTAAAAATGCCAAAATCTGCTCTAGAAAGCGCAATTCTTAAAATTTCTCAATGAAAATCACATTAGAATACTTCAAATAATTCTACCAATCAATTAGTATCATTAGTTGAATTATTTTCTTGGAAAAATTCCCACCAAAAATCATCATGACCCCACCCTTGGGAGATTTTTTTTAATTTTTTAAAAATGCCAAAATCTGCTCTAGAAAGCGCAATTCTTAAAATTTCTCAATGAAAATCACATTAGAATACTTCAAATAATTCTACCAATCAATTAATATCATTAGTTGAATTTTTTTCTTGGAAAAATTCCCACAAAAATCATCATGATCCCACCCTTGGGAGTTTTTTTTAACTTTTAAAAAATGCCAAAATCTGCTCTAGAAGCCGCAATTCTTAAAATTTCTCAATGAAAATCACATTAGAACAAATAATTCTACCAATCAATTAATATCATCAGTTGAATTATTTTCTTGGAAAAATTCCCACCAAAAATCATCATGATCCCACCCTTGGGAGTTTTTTTCTAATTTTTTAAAAATGCCAGAATCTGCTCTAGAAGCCGCAATTCTTAAAATTTCTCAATGAAAATCACATTAGAATACTTCAAATAATTCTACCAATCAATTAATATCATTAGTTGAATTATTTTCTTGGAAAAATTCCCACAAAAATCATCATGATCCCACCCTTGGGAGTTTTTTAATTTTTTAAAAATGCCAAAATCTGCTCTAGAAACCGCAATTCTTAAAATTTCTCAATGAAAATCACATTAGAATACTTCAAATAATTCTACCAATCAATTAATATCATTAGTTGAATTTTTTTCTTGGAAAAATTCCCACAAAAATCATCATGATCCCACCCTTGGGAGTTTTTTTTAATTTTTTAAAAATGCCAAAATCTGCTCTAGAAACCGCGATTCTTAAAATTTCTCAATGAAAATCACATTAGAATACTTCAAATAATTCTACCAATCAATTAATATCATTAGTTGAATTATTTTCTTGGAAAAATTCCCACCAAAAATCATCATGATCCCACCCTTGGGAGTTTTTTTTTCATTTTTTAAAAATGCCAAAATCTGCTCTAGAAACCGCAATTCTTAAAATTTCTCAATGAAAATCACATTAGAATACTTCAAATAATTCTACCAATCAATTAATATCATTAGTTGAATTTTTTTCTTGGAAAAATTCCCACCAAAAATCATCATGATCCCACCCTTGGGAGTTTTTTTTTCATTTTTTAAAAATGCCAAAATCTGCTCTAGAAACCGCAATTCTTAAAATTTCTCAATGAAAATCACATTAGAATACTTCAAATAATTCTACCAATCAATTAATATCATTAGTTGAATTTTTTTCTTGGAAAAATTCCCACCAAAACTCATCATGATCCCACCCTTGGGAGGTTTTTTTAATTTTTTAAAAATGCCAAAATCTGCTCTAGAAACCGCAATTCTTAAAATTTCTCAATGAAAATCACATTAGAATACTTCAAATAATTCTACCAATCAATTAGTATCATTAGTTGAATTATTTTCTTGGAAAAATTCCCACCAAAAATCATCATGACCCCACCCTTGGGAGATTTTTTTTAATTTTTTAAAAATGCCAAAATCTGCTCTAGAAAGCGCAATTCTTAAAATTTCTCAAAGAAAATCACATTAGAATACTTCAAATAATTCTACCAATCAATTAATATCATTAGTTGAATTTTTTTCTTGGAAAAATTCCCACCAAAAATCATCATGATCCCGCCCTTGGGAGGTTTTTTTTTTTAATTTTTTAAAAATGCCAAAATCTGCTCTAGAAAGCGCAATTCTTAAAATTTCTCAATGAAAATCACATTAGAATACTTCAAATAATTCTACCAATCAATTAATATCATTAGCTGAATTTTTTTCTTGGAAAAATTCCCACCAAAAATCATCATGATCCCACCCTTGGGAGTTTTTTTTTTAATTTTTTAAAAATGCCAAAATCTGCTCTAGAAGCCGCAATTCTTAAAATTTCTCAATGAAAATCACATTAGAATACTTCAAATAATTCTACCAATCAATTAATATCATTAGTTGAATTTTTTTCTTGGAAAAATTCCCACCAAAACTCATCATAATCCCACCCTTGGGAGTTTTTTTTAATTTTTTAAAAATGCCAAAATCTGCTCTAGAAAGCGCAATTCTTAAAATTTCTCAATGAAAATCACATTAGAATACTTCAAATAATTCTACCAATCAATTAGTATCATTAGTTGAATTATTTTCTTGGAAAAATTCCCACCAAAAATCATCATGACCCCACCCTTGGGAGATTTTTTTTAATTTTTTAAAAATGCCAAAATCTGCTCTAGAAAGCGCAATTCTTAAAATTTCTCAATGAAAATCACATTAGAATACTTCAAATAATTCTACCAATCAATTAATATCATTAGTTGATTTTTTTTCTTGGAAAAATTCCCACAAAAATCATCATGATCCCACCCTTGGGAGTTTTTTTTAATTTTTAAAAATGCCAAAATCTGCTCTAGAAGCCGCAATTCTTAAAATTTCTCAATGAAAATCACATTAGAATACTTCAAATAATTCTACCAATCAATTAATATCATTAGTTGAATTATTTTCTTGGAAAAATTCCCACCAAAAATCATCATGATCCCACCCTTGGGAGTTTTTTTTAATTTTTAAAAAATGCCAAAATCTGCTCTAGAAGCCGCAATTCTTAAAATTTCTCAATGAAAATCACATTAGAACAAATAATTCTACCAATCAATTAATATCATCAGTTGAATTATTTTCTTGGAAAAATTCCCACCAAAAATCATCATGATCCCACCCTTGGGAGTTTTTTTTTTAATTTTTTAAAAATGCCAAAATCTGCTCTAGAAGCCGCAATTCTTAAAATTTCTCAATGAAAATCACATTAGAATACTTCAAATAATTCTACCAATCAATTAATATCATTAGTTGAATTTTTTTCTTGGAAAAATTCCCACAAAAATCATCATGATCCCACCCTTGGGAGTTTTTTTTAATTTTTTAAAAATGCCAAAATCTGCTCTAGAAAGCGCAATTCTTAAAATTTCTCAATGAAAATCACATTAGAATACTTCAAATAATTCTACCAATCAATTAATATCATTAGTTGAATTTTTTTCTTGGAAAAATTCCCACAAAAATCATCATGATCCCACCCTTGGGAGTTTTTTTTAATTTTTAAAAAATGCCAAAATCTGCTCTAGAAGCCGCAATTCTTAAAATTTCTCAATGAAAATCACATTAGAACAAATAATTCTACCAATCAATTAATATCATCAGTTGAATTATTTTCTTGGAAAAATTCCCACCAAAAATCATCATGATCCCACCCTTGGGAGTTTTTTTTAATTTTTAAAAAATGCCAAAATCTGCTCTAGAAGCCGCAATTCTTAAAATTTCTCAATGAAAATCACATTAGAATACTTCAAATAATTCTACCAATCAATTAATATCATTAGTTGAATTTTTTTCTTGGAAAAATTCCCACCAAAACTCATCATGATTCCACCCTTGGGAGGTTTTTTTAATTTTTTAAAAATGCCAAAATCTGCTCTAGAAACCGCAATTCTTAAAATTTCTCAATGAAAATCACATTAGAATACTTCAAATAATTCTACCAATCAATTAGTATCATTAGTTGAATTATTTTCTTGGAAAAATTCCCACCAAAAATCATCATGACCCCACCCTTGGGAGATTTTTTTTAATTTTTTAAAAATGCCAAAATCTGCTCAAGAAAGCGCAATTCTTAAAATTTCTCAATGAAAATCACATTAGAATACTTCAAATAATTCTACCAATCAATTAATATCATTAGTTGAATTTTTTTCTTGGAAAAATTCCCACCAAAAATCATCATGATCCCACCCTTGGGAGGTTTTTTTTTTAATTTTTTAAAAATGCCAAAATCTGCTCTAGAAAGCGCAATTCTTAAAATTTCTCAATGAAAATCACATTAGAATACTTCAAATAATTCTACCAATCAATTAATATCATTAGTTGAATTTTTTTCTTGGAAAAATTCCCACCAAAAATCATCATGATCCCACCCTTGGGAGTTTTTTTTTTAATTTTTTAAAAATGCCAAAATCTGCTCTAGAAGCCGCAATTCTTAAAATTTCTCAATGAAAATCACATTAGAATACTTCAAATAATTCTACCAATCAATTAATATCATTAGTTGAATTTTTTTCTTGGAAAAATTCCCACCAAAAATCATCATGATCCCACTCTTGGGAGGTTTTTTTTTTAATTTTTTAAAAATACCAAAATCTGCTCTAGAAAGCGCAATTCTTAAAATTTCTCAATGAAAATCACATTAGAATACTTCAAATAATTCTACCAATCAATTAATATCATTAGCTGAATTTTTTTCTTGGAAAAATTCCCACCAAAAATCATCATGATCCCACCCTTGGGAGTTTTTTTTTTTAATTTTTTAAAAATGCCAAAATCTGCTCTAGAAGCCGCAATTCTTAAAATTTCTCAATGAGAATCACATTAGAATACTTCAAATAATTCTACCAATCAATTAATATCATTAGTTGAATTTTTTTCTTGGAAAAATTCCCACCAAAACTCATCATGATCCCACCCTTGGGAGGTTTTTTTTTATTTTTTAAAAATGCCAAAATCTGCTCTAGAAACCGCAATTCTTAAAATTTCTCAATGAAAATCACATTAGAATACTTCAAATAATTCTACCAATCAATTAATATCATTAGTTGAATTTTTTTCTTGGAAAAATTCCCACAAAAATCATCATGATCCCACCCTTGGGAGCTTTTTTAATTTTTAAAAAATGCCAAAATCTGCTCTAGAAACCGCAATTCTTAAAATTTCTCAATGAAAATCACATTAGAATACTTCAAATAATTCTACCAATCAATTAGTATCATTAGTTGAATTATTTTCTTGGAAAAATTCCCACCAAAAATCATCATGATCCCACCCTTGGGAGTTTTTTTTTCATTTTTTTAAATATGCCAAAATCTGCTCTAGAAGCCGCAATTCTTAAAATTTCTCAATGAAAATCACATTAGAATACTTCAAATAATTCTACCAATCAATTAATATCATTAGTTGAATTATTTTCTTGGAAAAATTCCCACAAAAATCATCATGATCCCACCCTTGGGAGTCTTTTTTTAATTTTTAAAAAATGCCAAAATCTGCTCTAGAAACCGCGATTCTTAAAATTTCTCAATGAAAATCACATTAGAATACTTCAAATAATTCTACCAATCAATTAATATCATTAGTTGAATTATTTTCTTGGAAAAATTCCCACCAAAAATCATCATGATCCCACCCTTGGGAGTTTTTTTCATTTTTTAAAAATGCCAAAATCTGCTCTAGAAACCGCAATTCTTAAAATTTCTCAATGAAAATCACATTAGAATACTTCAAATAATTCTACCAATCAATTAGTATCATTAGTTGAATTATTTTCTTGGAAAAATTCCCACCAAAAATCATCATGATCCCACCCTTGGGAGGTTTTTTTTTAATTTTTTAAAAATGCCAAAATCTGCTCTAGAAAGCGCAATTCTTAAAATTTCTCAATGAAAATCACATTAGAATACTTCAAATAATTCTCCCAATCAATTAATATCATTAGTTGAATTTTTTTCTTAGAAAAATTCCCACAAAAATCATCATGATCCCACCCTTGGGAGTTTTTTTTAATTTTTTAAAAATGCCAAAATCTGCTCTAGAAACTGCGATTCTTAAAATTTCTCAATGAAAATCACATTAGAATACTTCAAATAATTCTACCAATCAATTAATATCATTAGTTGAATTTTTTTCTTGGAAAAATTCCCACAAAAATCATCATGATCCCACCCTTGGGAGGTTTTTTTTAATTTTTTAAAAATGCCAAAATCTGCTCTAGAAACCGCGATTCTTAAAATTTCTCAATGAAAATCACATTAGAATACTTCAAATAATTCTACCAATCAATTAATATCATTAGTTGAACTTTTTTCTTGGAAAAATTCCCACCAAAAATCATCATGATCCCACCCTTGGGAGTTTTTTTCTAATTTTTTAAAAATGCCAAAATCTGCTCTAGAAGCCGCAATTCTTAAAATTTCTCAATGAAAATCACATTAGAATACTTTAAATAATTCTACCAATCAATTAATATCATTAGTTGATTTTTTTTCTTGGAAAAATTCCCACCAAAAATCATCATGACCCCACCCTTGGGAGTTTTTTTTTAATTTTTTAAAAATGCCACAATCTGCTCTACAAAGCGCAATTCTTAAAATTTCTCAATGAAAATCACATTAGAATACTTCAAATAATTCTACCAATCAATTAGTATCATTAGTTGAATTATTTTCTTGGAAAAATTCCCACCAAAAATCATCATGATCCCACCCTTGGGAGTTTTTTTTTAATTTTTTTAAATATGCCAAAATCTGCTCTAGAAGCCGCAATTCTTAAAATTTCTCAATGAAAATCACATTAGAATACTTCAAATAATTCTACCAATCAATTAATATCATTAGTTGAATTATTTTCTTGGAAAAATTCCCACAAAAATCATCATGATCCCACCCTTGGGAGTTTTTTTTAATTTTTTAAAAATGCCAAAATCTGCTCTAGAAACCGCAATTCTCAAAATTTCTCAATGAAAATCACATTAGAATACTTCAAATAATTCTACCAATCAATTAATATCATTAGTTGAATTATTTCCTTGGAAAAATTCCCACAAAAATCATCATGATCCCACCCTTGGGAGTTTTTTAATTTTTTAAAAATGCCAAAATCTGCTCTAGAAGCCGCGATTCTTAAAATTTCTCAATGAAAATCACATTAGAATACTTCAAATAATTCTACCAATCAATTAATATCATTAGTTGAATTTTTTTCTTGGAAAAATTCCCACAAAAATCATCATGATCCCACCCTTGGGAGTTTTTTTTTAATTTTTTAAAAATGCCAAAATCTGCTCTAGAAACCGCAATTCTTAAAATTTCTCAATGAAAATCACATTAGAATACTTCAAATAATTCTACCAATCAATTAGTATCATTAGTTGAATTATTTTCTTGGAAAAATTCCCACCAAAAATCATCATGATCCCACCCTTGGGAGGTTTTTTTTTAATTTTTTAAAAATGCCAAAATCTGCTCTAGAAAGCGCAATTCTTAAAATTTCTCAATGAAAATCACATTAGAATACTTCAAATAATTCTACCAATCAATTAATATCATTAGCTGAATTTTTTTCTTGGAAAAATTCCCACCAAAAATCATCATGATCCCACCCTTGGGAGTTTTTTTTTTAATTTTTTAAAAATGCCAAAATCTGCTCTAGAAACCGCAATTCTTAAAATTTCTCAATGAAAATCACATTAGAATACTTCAAATAATTCTACCAATCAATTAGTATCATTAGTTGAATTATTTTCTTGGAAAAATTCCCACCAAAAATCATCATGATCCCACCCTTGGGAGGTTTTTTTTTAATTTTTTAAAAATGCCAAAATCTGCTCTAGAAACCGCAATTCTTAAAATTTCTCAATGAAAATCACATTAGAATACTTCAAATAATTCTACCAATCAATTAATATCATTAGCTGAATTTTTTTCTTGGAAAAATTCCCACCAAAAATCATCATGATCCCACCCTTGGGAGTTTTTTTTTTAATTTTTTAAAAATGCCAAAATCTGCTCTAGAAGCCGCAATTCTTAAAATTTCTCAATGAAAATCACATTAGAATACTTCAAATAATTCTATCAATCAATTAATATCATTAGTTGAATTATTTTCTTGGAAAAATTCCCACAAAAATCATCATGATCCCACCCTTGGGAGTTTTTTAATTTTTTAAAAATGCCAAAATCTGCTCTAGAAACCGCAATTCTTAAAATTTCTCAATGAAAATCACATTAGAATACTTCAAATAATTCTACCAATCAATTAATATCATTAGTTGAATTTTTTTCTTGGAAAAATTCCCACCAAAAATCATCATGATCCCACCCTTGGGAGGTTTTTTTTTAACTTTTTAAAAACGCCAAAATCTGCTCTAGAAAGCGCAATTCTTAAAATTTCTCAATGAAAATCACATTAGAATACTTCAAATAATTCTACCAATCAATTAATATCATTAGCTGAATTTTTTTCTTGGAAAAATTCCCACCAAAAATCATCATGATCCCACCCTTGGGAGTTTTTTTTTAAATTTTTTAAAAATGCCAAAATCTGCTCTAGAAGCCGCAATTCTTAAAATTTCTCAATGAAAATCACATTAGAATACTTCAAATAATTCTACCAATCAATTAATATCATTAGTTGAATTTTTTTCTTGGAAAAATTCCCACCAAAACTCATCATGATCCCACCCTTGGGAGGTTTTTTTAATTTTTTAAAAATGCCAAAATCTGCTCTAGAAACCGCAATTCTTAAAATTTCTCAATGAAAATCACATTAGAATACTTCAAATAATTCTACCAATCAATTAGTATCATTAGTTGAATTATTTTCTTGGAAAAATTCCCACCAAAAATCATCATGACCCCACCCTTGGGAGATTTTTTTTAATTTTTTAAAAATGCCAAAATCTGCTCTAGAAAGCGCAATTCTTAAAATTTCTCAATGAAAATCACATTAGAATACTTCAAATAATTCTACCAATCAATTAATATCATTAATTGAATTTTTTTCTTGGAAAAATTCCCACAAAAATCATCATGATCCCACCCTTGGGAGTTTTTTTTAATTTTTAAAAATGCCAAAATCTGCTCTAGAAGCCGCAATTCTTAAAATTTCTCAATGAAAATCACATTAGAATACTTCAAATAATTCTACCAATCAATTAATATCATTAGTTGAATTATTTTCTTGGAAAAATTCCCACCAAAAATCATCATGATCCCACCCTTGGGAGTTTTTTTTTTCATTTTTTAAAAATGCCAAAATCTGCTCTAGAAACCGCAATTCTTAAAATTTCTCAATGAAAATCACATTAGAATACTTCAAATAATTCTACCAATCAATTAATATCATTAGTTGAATTTTTTTCTTGGAAAAATTCCCACAAAAATCATCATGATCCCACCCTTGGGAGTTTTATTTAATTTTTTAAAAATGCCAAAATCTGCTCTAGAAAGCGCAATTCTTAAAATTTCTCAATGAAAATCACATTAGAATACTTCAAATAATTCTACCAATCAATTAATATCATTAGTTGAATTTTTTTCTTGGAAAAATTCCCACAAAAATCATCATGATCCCACCCTTGGGAGTTTTTTTTAATTTTTAAAAAATGCCAAAATCTGCTCTAGAAGCCGCGATTCTTAAAATTTCTCAATGAAAATCACATTAGAACAAATAATTCTACCAATCAATTAATATCATCAGTTGAATTATTTTCTTGGAAAAATTCCCACCAAAAATCATCATGATCCCACCCTTGGGAGTTTTTTTTAATTTTTAAAAAATGCCAAAATCTGCTCTAGAAGCCGCGATTCTTAAAATTTCTCAATGAAAATCACATTAGAATACTTCAAATAATTCTACCAATCAATTAATATCATTAGTTGTATTTTTTTCTTGGAAAAATTCCCACCAAAAATCATCATGATCCCACCCTTGGAATTTTTTTCTAATTTTATAAAAATGCCAAAATCTGCTCTAGAAGCCGCAATTCTTAAAATTTCTCAATGAAAATCACATTAGAATACTTCAAATAATTCTACCAATCAATTAATATCGTTAGTTGAATTATTTTCTTGGAAAAATTCCCACAAAAATCATCATGATCCCACCCTTGGGAGTTTTGTAATTTTTTAAAAATGCCAAAATCTGCTCTAGAAACCGCAATTCTTAAAATTTCTCAATGAAAATCACATTAGAATACTTCAAATAATTCTCCCAATCAATTAATATCATTAGTTGAATTTTTTTCTTAGAAAAATTCCCACAAAAATCATCATGATCCCAGCCTTGGGAGTTTTTTTTAATTTTTTAAAAATGCCAAAATCTGCTCTAGAAAGCGCAATTCTTAAAATTTCTCAATGAAAATCACATTAGAATACTTCAAATAATTCTACCAATCAATTAATATCATTAGTTGAATTTTTTTCTTGGAAAAATTCCCACAAAAATCATCATGATCCCACCCTTGGGAGTTTTTTTTAATTTTTAAAAAATGCCAAAATCTGCTCTAGAAGCCGCAATTCTTAAAATTTCTCAATGAAAATCACATTAGAACAAATAATTCTACCAATCAATTAATATCATCAGTTGAATTATTTTCTTGGAAAAATTCCCACCAAAAATCATCATGATCCCACCCTTGGGAGTTTTTTTTAATTTTAAAAAAATGCCAAAATCTGCTCTAGAAGCCGCGATTCTTAAAATTTCTCAATGAAAATCACATTAGAATACTTCAAATAATTCTACCAATCAATTAATATCATTAGTTGAATTATTTTCTTGGAAAAATTCCCACAAAAATCATCATGATCCCACCCTTGGGAGTTTTTTTTAATTTTTTAAAGATGCCAAAATCTGCTCTAGAACCCGCTATTCTTAAAATTTCTCAATGAAAATCACATTAGAATACTTCAAATAATTCTACCAATCAATTAATATCATTAGTTGAATTTTTTTCTTGGAAAAATTCCCACCAAAAATCATCATGATCCCACCCTTGGAATTTTTTTCAAATTTTATAAAAATGCCAAAATCTGCTCTAGAAGCCGCAATTCTTAAAATTTCTCAATGAAAATCACATTAGAATACTTCAAATAATTCTACCAATCAATTAATATCGTTAGTTGAATTATTTTCTTGGAAAAATTCCCACAAAAATCATCATGATCCCACCCTTGGGAGTTTTTTAATTTTTTAAAAATGCCAAAATCTGCTCTAGAAACCGCAATTCTTAAAATTTCTCAATGAAAATCACATTAGAATACTTCAAATAATTCTCCCAATCAATTAATATCATTAGTTGAATTTTTTTCTTAGAAAAATTCCCACAAAAATCATCATGATCCCAGCCTTGGGAGTTTTTTTTAATTTTTTAAAAATGCCAAAATCTGCTCTAGAAACTGCGATTCTTAAAATTTCTCAATGAAAATCACATTAGAATACTTCAAATAATTCTACCAATCAATTAATATCATCAGTTGAATTATTTTCTTGGAAAAATTCCCACCAAAAATCATCATGATCCCACCCTTGGGAGTTTTTTTTAATTTTTAAAAAATGCCAAAATCTGCTCTAGAAGCCGCGATTCTTAAAATTTCTCAATGAAAATCACATTAGAATACTTCAAATAATTCTACCAATCAATTAATATCATTAGTTGAATTATTTTCTTGGAAAAATTCCCACAAAAATCATCATGATCCCACCCTTGGGAGTTTTTTAATTTTTTAAAAATGCCAAAATCTGCTCTAGAAACCGCAATTCTTAAAATTTCTCAATGAAAATCACATTAGAATATTTCAAATAATTCTCCCAATCAATTAATATCATTAGTTGAATTTTTTTCTTAGAAAAATTCCCACAAAAATCATCATGATCCCACCCTTGGGAGTTTTTTTTAATTTTTTAAAAATGCCAAAATCTGCTCTAGAAACTGCGATTCTTAAAATTTCTCAATGAAAATCACATTAGAATACTTCAAATAATTCTACCAATCAATTAATATCATTAGTTGAATTTTTTTCTTGGAAAAATTCCCACCAAAAATCATCATGATCCCACCCTTGGAATTTTTTTCTAATTTTATAAAAATGCCAAAATCTGCTCTAGAAGCCGCAATTCTTAAAATTTCTCAATGAAAATCACATTAGAATACTTCAAATAATTCTACCAATCAATTAATATCATTAGTTGAATTATTTTCTTGGAAAAATTCCCACAAAAATCATCATGATCCCACCCTTGGGAGTTTTTTAATTTTTTAAAAATGCCAAAATCTGCTCTAGAAACCGCAATTCTTAAAATTTCTCAATGAAAATCACATTAGAATACTTCAAATAATTCTCCCAATCAATTAATATCATCAGTTGAATTTTTTTCTTAGAAAAATTCCCACAAAAATCATCATGATCCCACCCTTGGGAGTTTTTTCTAATTTTATAAAAATGCCAAAATCTGCTCTAGAAGCCGCAATTCTTAAAATTTCTCAATGAAAATCACATTAGAATACTTCAAATAATTCTACCAATCAATTAATATCATTAGTTGAATTTTTTTCTTGGAAAAATTCCCACCAAAAATCATCATGATCCCACCCTTGGAATTTTTTTCTAATTTTATAAAAATGCCAAAATCTGCTCTAGAAGCCGCAATTCTTAAAATTTCTCAATGAAAATCACATTAGAATACTTCAAATAATTCTACCAATCAATTAATATCATTAGTTGATTTATTTTCTTGGAAAAATTCCCACAAAAATCATCATGATCCCACCCTTGGGAGTTTTTTTTCATTTTTTAAAAATGCCAAAATCTGCTCTAGAAAGCGTAATTCTTAAAATTTCTCAATGAAAATCACATTAGAATACTTCAAATAATTCTCCCAATCAATTAATATCATTAGTTGAATTTTTTTCTTGGAAAAATTCCCACCAAAAATCATCATGATCCCACCCTTGGAATTTTTTTCTAATTTTATAAAAATGCCAAAATCTGCTCTAGAAGCCGCAATTCTTAAAATTTCTCAATGAAAATCACATTAGAATACTTCAAATAATTCTACCAATCAATTAATATCATTAGTTGAATTTTTTTCTTGGAAAAATTCCCACCAAAAATCATCATGATCCCACCCTTGGAATTTTTTTCTAATTTTATAAAAATGCCAAAATCTGCTCTAGAAGCCGCAATTCTTAAAATTTCTCAATGAAAATCACATTAGAATACTTCAAATAATTCTACCAATCAATTAATATCATTAGTTGAATTATTTTCTTGGAAAAATTCCCACAAAAATCATCATGATCCCACCCTTGGGAGTTTTTTAATTTTTTAAAAATGCCAAAATCTGCTCTAGAAACCGCAATTCTTAAAATTTCTCAATGAAAATCACATTAGAATACTTCAAATAATTCTCCCAATCAATTAATATCATCAGTTGAATTTTTTTCTTAGAAAAATTCCCACAAAAATCATCATGATCCCACCCTTGGGAGTTTTTTTTCATTTTTTAAAAATGCCAAAATCTGCTCTAGAAAGCGTAATTCTTAAAATTTCTCAATGAAAATCACATTAGAATACTTCAAATAATTCTCCCAATCAATTAATATCATTAGTTGAATTTTTTTCTTAGAAAAATTCCCACAAAAATCATCATGATCCCACCCTTGGGAGTTTTTTTTAATTTTTTAAAAATGCCAAAATCTGCTCTAGAAACTGCGATTCTTAAAATTTCTCAATGAAAATCACATTAGAATACTTCAAATAATTCTACCAATCAATTAATATCATTAGTTGAATTATTTTCTTGGAAAAATTCCCACCAAAAATCATCATGATCCCACCCTTGGGAGTTTTTTTTCATTTTTTAAAAATGCCAAAATCTGCTCTAGAAAGCGCAATTCTTAAAATTTCTCAATGAAAATCACATTAGAATACTTCAAATAATTCTACCAATCAATTAATATCATTAGTTGAATTATTTTCTTGGAAAAATTCCCACAAAAATCATCATGATCCCACCCTTGGGAGTTTTTTTTAATTTTTTAAAAATGCCAAAATCTGCTCTAGAAACCGCGATTCTTAAAATTTCTCAATGAAAATCACATTAGAATACTTCAAATAATTCTACCAATCAATTAATATCATTAGTTGAATTTTTTTCTTGGAAAAATTCCCACCAAAAATCATCATGATCCCACCCTTGGAATTTTTTTCTAATTTTTTAAAAATGCCAAAATCTGCTCTAGAAGCCGCAATTCTTAAAATTTCTCAATGAAAATCACATTAGAATACTTCAAATAATTCTACCAATCAATTAATATCATTAGTTGAATTATTTTCTTGGAAAAATTCCCACAAAAATCATCATGATCCCACCCTTGGGAGTTTTTTAATTTTTTAAAAATGCCAAAATCTGCTCTAGAAACCGCAATTCTTAAAATTTCTCAATGAAAATCACATTAGAATACTTCAAATAATTCTCCCAATCAATTAATATCATTAGTTGAATTTTTTTCTTAGAAAAATTCCCACAAAAATCATCATGATCCCACCCTTGGGAGTTTTTTTTAATTTTTTAAAAATGCCAAAATCTGCTCTAGAAACCGCAATTCTTAAAATTTCTCAATGAAAATCACATTAGAATACTTCAAATAATTCTACCAATCAATTAATATCATTAGTTGATTTTTTTTCTTGGAAAAATTCCCACAAAAATCATCATGATCCCACCCTTGGGAGTTTTTTTTAATTTTTTAAAAATGCCAAAATCTGCTCTAGAAAGCGCAATTCTTAAAATTTCTCAATGAAAATCACATTAGAATACTTCAAATAATTCTACCAATCAATTAATATCATTAGCTGAATTTTTTTCTTGGAAAAATTCCCACCAAAAATCATCATGATCCCACCCTTGGGAGTTTTTTTCTAATTTTTTAAAAATGCCAAAATCTGCTCTAGAAGCCGCAATTCTTAAAATTTCTCAATGAAAATCACATTAGAATACTTTAAATAATTCTACCAATCAATTAATATCATTAGTTGATTTTTTTTCTTGGAAAAATTCCCACCAAAAATCATCATGACCCCACCCTTGGGAGTTTTTTTTTTAATTTTTTAAAAATGCCACAATCTGCTCTACAAAGCGCAACTCTTAAAATTTCTCAATGAAAATCACATTAGAATACTTCAAATAATTCTACCAATCAATTAGTATCATTAGTTGAATTATTTTCTTGGAAAAATTCCCACCAAAAATCATCATGATCCCACCCTTGGAATTTTTTTCTAATTTTATAAAAATGCCAAAATCTGCTCTAGAAGCCGCAATTCTTAAAATTTCTCAATGAAAATCACATTAGAATACTTCAAATAATTCTACCAATCAATTAATATCATTAGTTGAATTATTTTCTTGGAAAAATTCCCACAAAAATCATCATGATCCCACCCTTGGGAGTTTTTTTTCATTTTTTAAAAATGCCAAAATCTGCTCTAGAAAGCGTAATTCTTAAAATTTCTCAATGAAAATCACATTAGAATACTTCAAATAATTCTCCCAATCAATTAATATCATTAGTTGAATTTTTTTCTTGGAAAAATTCCCACCAAAAATCATCATGATCCCACCCTTGGAATTTTTTTCTAATTTTATAAAAATGCCAAAATCTGCTCTAGAAGCCGCAATTCTTAAAATTTCTCAATGAAAATCACATTAGAATACTTCAAATAATTCTCCCAATCAATTAATATCATTAGTTGAATTTTTTTCTTGGAAAAATTCCCACCAAAAATCATCATGATCCCACCCTTGGAATTTTTTTCTAATTTTATAAAAATGCCAAAATCTGCTCTAGAAGCCGCAATTCTTAAAATTTCTCAATGAAAATCACATTAGAATACTTCAAATAATTCTACCAATCAATTAATATCATTAGTTGAATTATTTTCTTGGAAAAATTCCCACAAAAATCATCATGATCCCACCCTTGGGAGTTTTTTTTCATTTTTTAAAAATGCCAAAATCTGCTCTAGAAAGCGTAATTCTTAAAATTTCTCAATGAAAATCACATTAGAATACTTCAAATAATTCTCCCAATCAATTAATATCATTAGTTGAATTTTTTTCTTGGAAAAATTCCCACCAAAAATCATCATGATCCCACCCTTGGAATTTTTTTCTAATTTTATAAAAATGCCAAAATCTGCTCTAGAAGCCGCAATTCTTAAAATTTCTCAATGAAAATCACATTAGAATACTTCAAATAATTCTACCAATCAATTAATATCATTAGTTGAATTATTTTCTTGGAAAAATTCCCACAAAAATCATCATGATCCCACCCTTGGGAGTTTTTTAATTTTTTAAAAATGCCAAAATCTGCTCTAGAAACCGCAATTCTTAAAATTTCTCAATGAAAATCACATTAGAATACTTCAAATAATTCTACCAATCAATTAATATCATCAGTTGAATTTTTTTCTTAGAAAAATTCCCACAAAAATCATCATGATCCCACCCTTGGGAGTTTTTTTTCATTTTTTAAAAATGCCAAAATCTGCTCTAGAAAGCGTAATTCTTAAAATTTCTCAATGAAAATCACATTAGAATACTTCAAATAATTCTCCCAATCAATTAATATCATTAGTTGAATTTTTTTCTTAGAAAAATTCCCACAAAAATCATCATGATCCCACCCTTGGAATTTTTTTCTAATTTTATAAAAATGCCAAAATCTGCTCTAGAAGCCGCAATTCTTAAACTTTCTCAATGAAAATCACATTAGAATACTTCAAATAATTCTACCAATCAATTAATATCATCAGTTGAATTTTTTTCTTAGAAAAATTCCCACAAAAATCATCATGATCCCACCCTTGGGAGTTTTTTTTCATTTTTTAAAAATGCCAAAATCTGCTCTAGAAAGCGTAATTCTTAAAATTTCTCAATGAAAATCACATTAGAATACTTTAAATAATTCTACCAATCAATTAATATCATCAGTTGAATTATTTTCTTGGAAAAATTCCCACCAAAAATCATCATGATCCCACCCTTGGGAGTTTTTTTTAATTTTTAAAAAATGCCAAAATCTGCTCTAGAAGCCGCGATTCTTAAAATTTCTCAATGAAAATCACATTAGAATACTTCAAATAATTCTACCAATCAATTAATATCATTAGTTGAATTATTTTCTTGGAAAAATTCCCACAAAAATCATCATGATCCCACCCTTGGGAGTTTTTTAATTTTTAAAAAATGCCAAAATCTGCTCTAGAAACCGCAATTCTTAAAATTTCTCAATGAAAATCACATTAGAATATTTCAAATAATTCTCCCAATCAATTAATATCATTAGTTGAATTTTTTTCTTAGAAAAATTCCCACAAAAATCATCATGATCCCACCCTTGGGAGTTTTTTTTAATTTTTTAAAAATGCCAAAATCTGCTCTAGAAACTGCGATTCTTAAAATTTCTCAATGAAAATCACATTAGAATACTTCAAATAATTCTACCAATCAATTAATATCATTAGTTGAATTTTTTCTTGGAAAAATTCCCACCAAAAATCATCATGATCCCACCCTTGGAATTTTTTTCTAATTTTATAAAAATGCCAAAATCTGCTCTAGAAGCCGCAATTCTTAAAATTTCTCAATGAAAATCACATTAGAATACTTCAAATAATTCTACCAATCAATTAATATCATTAGTTGAATTATTTTCTTGGAAAAATTCCCACAAAAATCATCATGATCCCACCCTTGGGAGTTTTTTAATTTTTTAAAAATGCCAAAATCTGCTCTAGAAACCGCAATTCTTAAAATTTCTCAATGAAAATCACATTAGAATACTTCAAATAATTCTCCCAATCAATTAATATCATCAGTTGAATTTTTTTCTTAGAAAAATTCCCACAAAAATCATCATGATCCCACCCTTGGGAGTTTTTTTTAATTTTTTAAAAATGCCAAAATCTGCTCTAGAAACTGCGATTCTTAAAATTTCTCAATGAAAATCACATTAGAATACTTCAAATAATTCTACCAATCAATTAATATCATTAGTTGAATTATTTTCTTGGAAAAATTCCCACCAAAAATCATCATGATCCCACCCTTGGGAGTTTTTTTTCATTTTTTAAAAATGCCAAAATCTGCTCTAGAAAGCGTAATTCTTAAAATTTCTAAATGAAAATCACATTAGAATACTTCAAATAATTCTCCCAATCAATTAATATCATTAGTTGAATTTTTTTCTTAGAAAAATTCCCACAAAAATCATCATGATCCCACCCTTGGGAGTTTTTTTTAATTTTTTAAAAATGCCAAAATCTGCTCTAGAAACTGCGATTCTTAAAATTTCTCAATGAAAATCACATTAGAATACTTCAAATAATTCTACCAATCAATTAATATCATTAGTTGAATTATTTTCTTGGAAAAATTCCCACCAAAAATCATCATGATCCCACCCTTGGGAGTTTTTTTTTCATTTTTTAAAAATGCCAAAATCTGCTCTAGAAAGCGCAATTCTTAAAATTTCTCAATGAAAATCACATTAGAATACTTCAAATAATTCTACCAATCAATTAATATCATTAGTTGAATTATTTTCTTGGAAAAATTCCCACAAAAATCATCATGATCCCACCCTTGGGAGTTTTTTTTAATTTTTTAAAAATGCCAAAATCTGCTCTAGAAACCGCGATTCTTAAAATTTCTCAATGAAAATCACATTAGAATACTTCAAATAATTCTACTAATCAATTAATATCATTAGTTGAATTTTTTTCTTGGAAAAATTCCCACCAAAATCATCATGATCCCACCCTTGGGAGTTTTTTAATTTTTTAAAAATGCCAAAATCTGCTCTAGAAAACGCAATTCTTAAAATTTCTCAATGAAAATCACATTAGAATACTTCAAATAATTCTCCCAATCAATTAATATCATTAGTTGAATTTTTTTCTTAGAAAAATTCCCACAAAAATCATCATGATCCCACCCTTGGGAGTTTTTTTTAATTTTTTAAAAATGCCAAAATCTGCTCTAGAATCCGCAATTCTTAAAATTTCTCAATGAAAATCACATTAGAATACTTCAAATAATTCTACCAATCAATTAATATCATTAGTTGATTTTTTTTCTTGGAAAAATTCCCACAAAAATCATCATGATCCCACCCTTGGGAGTTTTTTTTAATTTTTTAAAAATGCCAAAATCTGCTCTAGAAAGCGCAATTCTTAAAATTTCTCAATGAAAATCACATTAGAATACTTCAAATAATTCTACCAATCAATTAATATCATTAGCTGAATTTTTTTCTTGGAAAAATTCCCACCAAAAATCATCATGATCCCACCCTTGGGAGTTTTTTTCTAATTTTTTAAAAATGCCAAAATCTGCTCTAGAAGCCGCAATTCTTAAAATTTCTCAATGAAAATCACATTAGAATACTTTAAATAATTCTACCAATCAATTAATATCATTAGTTGATTTTTTTTCTTGGAAAAATTCCCACCAAAAATCATCATGACCCCACCCTTGGGAGTTTTTTTTTTAATTTTTTAAAAATGCCACAATCTGCTCTACAAAGCGCAATTCTTAAAATTTCTCAATGAAAATCACATTAGAATACTTCAAATAATTCTACCAATCAATTAGTATCATTAGTTGAATTATTTTCTTGGAAAAATTCCCACCAAAAATCATCATGATCCCACCCTTGGGAGTTTTTTTTAAATTTTTTTAAATATGACAAAATCTGCTCTAGAAGCCGCAATTCTTAAAATTTCTCAATGAAAATCACATTAGAATACTTCAAATAATTCTACCAATCAATTAATATCATTAGTTGAATTATTTTCTTGGAAAAATTCCCACAAAAATCATCATGATCCCACCCTTGGGAGTTTTTTTTAATTTTTTAAAAATGCCAAAATCTGCTCTAGAAACCACAATTCTCAAAATTTCTCAATGAAAATCACATTAGAATACTTCAAATAATTCTATCAATCAATTAATATCATTAGTTGAATTATTTCCTTGGAAAAATTCCCACAAAAATCATCATGATCCCACCCTTGGGAGTTTTTTAATTTTTTAAAAATGCCAAAATCTGCTCTAGAAGCCGCGATTCTTAAAATTTCTCAATGAAAATCACATTAGAATACTTCAAATAATTCTACCAATCAATTAATATCATTAGTTGAATTTTTTTCTTGGAAAAATTCCCACAAAAATCATCATGATCCCACCCTTGGGAGTTTTTTTTAATTTTTTAAAAATGCCAAAATCTGCTCTAGAAACCGCGATTCTTAAAATTTCTCAATGAAAATCACATTAGAATACTTCAAATAATTCTACCAATCAATTAATATCATTAGTTGAATTATTTTCTTGGAAAAATTCCCACCAAAAATCATCATGATCCCACCCTTGGGAGTTTTTTTTCATTTTTTAAAAATGCCAAAATCTGCTCTAGAAACCGCAATTCTTAAAATTTCTCAATGAAAATCACATTAGAATACTTCAAATAATTCTACCAATCAATTAGTATCATTAGTTGAATTATTTTCTTGGAAAAATTCCCACCAAAAATCATCATGATCCCACCCTTGGGAGGTTTTTTTTTAATTTTTTAAAAATGCCAAAATCTGCTCTAGAAAGCGCAATTCTTAAAATTTCTCAATCAAAATCACATTAGAATACTTCAAATAATTCTACCAATCAATTAATATCATTAGCTGAATTTTTTTCATGGAAAAATTCCCACCAAAAATCATCATGATCCCACCCTTGGGAGTTTTTTTTTTTTAATTTTTTAAAAATGCCAAAATCTGCTCTAGAAACCGCAATTCTTAAAATTTCTCAATGAAAATCACATTAGAATACTTCAAATAATTCTACCAATCAATTAGTATCATTAGTTGAATTATTTTCTTGAAAAAATTCCCACCAAAAATCATCATGATCCCACCCTTGGGAGGTTTTTTTTTAATTTTTTAAAAATGCCAAAATCTGCTCTAGAAAGCGCAATTCTTAAAATTTCTCAATGAAAATCACATTAGAATACTTCAAATAATTCTACCAATCAATTAATATCATTAGCTGAATTTTTTTCTTGGAAAAATTCCCACCAAAAATCATCATGATCCCACCCTTGGGAGTTTTTTTTTTAATTTTTTAAAAATGCCAAAATCTGCTCTAGAAGCCGCAATTCTTAAAATTTCTCAATGAAAATCACATTAGAATACTTCAAATAATTCTATCAATCAATTAATATCATTAGTTGAATTTTTTCTTGGAAAAATTCCCACAAAAATCATCATGATCCCACCCTTGGGAGTTTTTTAATTTTTTAAAAATGCCAAAATCTGCTCTAGAAACCGCAATTCTTAAAATTTCTCAATGAAAATCACATTAGAATACTTCAAATAATTCTACCAATCAATTAATATCATTAGCTGATTTTTTTTCTTGGAAAAATTCCCACCAAAAATCATCATGACCCCACCCTTGGGAGATTTTTTTTAATTTTTTAAAAATGCCAAAATCTGCTCTAGAAAGCGCAATTCTTAAAATTTCTCAATGAAAATCACATTAGAATACTTCAAATAATTCTACCAATCAATTAATATCATTAATTGAATTTTTTTCTTGGAAAAATTCCCACAAAAATCATCATGATCCCACCCTTGGGAGTTTTTTTTAATTTTTAAAAATGCCAAAATCTGCTCTAGAAGCCGCAATTCTTAAAATTTCTCAATGAAAATCACATTAGAATACTTCAAATAATTCTACCAATCAATTAATATCATTAGTTGAATTATTTTCTTAGAAAAATTCCCACAAAAATCATCATGATCCCACCCTTGGGAGTTTTTTTTTCATTTTTTAAAAATGCCAAAATCTGCTCTAGAAACCGCAATTCTTAAAATTTCTCAATGAAAATCACATTAGAATACTTCAAATAATTCTACCAATCAATTAATATCATTAGTTGAATTTTTTTCTTGGAAAAATTCCCACCAAAAATCATCATGATCCCACCCTTGGGAGTTTTTTTTAATTTTTAAAAAATGCCAAAATCTGCTCTAGAAGCCGCAATTCTTAAAATTTCTCAATGAAAATCACATTAGAATACTTCAAATAATTCTACCAATCAATTAGTATCATTAGTTGAATTATTTTCTTGGAAAAATTCCCACAAAAATCATCATGATCCCACCCTTGGGAGTTTTTTTTTTAATTTTTTAAAAATGCCAAAATCTGCTCTAGAAAGCGCAATTCTTAAAATTTCTCAATGAAAATCACATTAGAATACTTCAAATAATTCTACCAATCAATTAATATCATTAATTGAATTTTTTTCTTGGAAAAATTCCCACAAAAATCATCATGATCCCACCCTTGGGAGTTTTTTTTAATTTTTAAAAATGCCAAAATCTGCTCTAGAAGCCGCAATTCTTAAAATTTCTCAATGAAAATCACATTAGAATACTTCAAATAATTCTACCAATCAATTAATATCATTAGTTGAATTATTTTCTTAGAAAAATTCCCACAAAAATCATCATGATCCCACCCTTGGGAGTTTTTTTTTCATTTTTTAAAAATGCCAAAATCTGCTCTAGAAGCCGCAATTCTTAAAATTTCTCAATGAAAATCACATTAGAATACTTCAAATAATTCTACCAATCAATTAATATCATTAGTTGAATTTTTTTCTTGGAAAAATTCCCACCAAAAATCATCATGATCCCACCCTTGGGAGTTTTTTTTAATTTTTAAAAAATGCCAAAATCTGCTCTAGAAGCCGCAATTCTTAAAATTTCTCAATGAAAATCACATTAGAATACTTCAAATAATTCTACCAATCAATTAATATCATTAGTTGAATTTTTTTCTTGGAAAAATTCCCACCAAAAATCATCATGATCCCACCCTTGGGAGTTTTTTTCTAATTTTTTAAAAATGCCAAAATCTGCTCTAGAAGCCGCAATTCTTAAAATTTCTCAATGAAAATCACATTAGAATACTTTAAATAATTCTACCAATCAATTAATATCATTAGTTGAATTATTTTCTTGGAAAAATTCCCACCAAAATTCATCATGATCCCACCCTTGGGAGTTTTTTTTAATTTTTTAAAAATGCCAAAATCTGCTCTAGAAACCGCGATTCTTAAAATTTCTCAATGAAAATCACATTAGAATACTTCAAATAATTCTACCAATCAATTAATATCATTAGTTGAATTTTTTTCTTGGAAAAATTCCCACCAAAAATCATCATGATCCCACCCTTGGGAGTTTTTTTTAATTTTTAAAAAATGCCAAAATCTGCTCTAGAAGCCGCAATTCTTAAAATTTCTCAATGAAAATCACATTAGAATACTTCAAATAATTCTACCAATCAATTAGTATCATTAGTTGAATTATTTTCTTGGAAAAATTCCCACAAAAATCATCATGATCCCACCCTCGGGAGTTTTTTTTAATTTTTTAAAAATGCCAAAATCTGCTCTAGAAACCGCGATTCTTAAAATTTCTCAATGAAAATCACATTAGAATACTTCAAATAATTCTACCAATCAATTAATATCATTAGTTGAATTTTTTTCTTGGAAAAATTCCCACCAAAAATCATCATGATCCCACCCTTGGGAGTTTTTTAATTTTTTAAAAATGCCAAAATCTGCTCTAGAAGCCGCAATTCTTAAAATTTCTCAATGAAAATCACATTAGAATACTTTAAATAATTCTACCAATCAATTAATATCATTAGTTGAATTATTTTCTTGGAAAAATTCCCACCAAAAATCATCATGATCCCACCCTTGGGAGTTTTTTTTTTAATTTTTTAAAAATGCCAAAATCTGCTCTAGAAACCGCGATTCTTAAAATTTCTCAATGAAAATCACATTAGAATACTTCAAATAATTCTACCAATCAATTAATATCATTAGTTGAATTTTTTTCTTGGAAAAATTCCCACCAAAAATCATCATGATCCCACCCTTGGGAGTTTTTTTTTTAATTTTTTAAAAATGCCAAAATCTGCTCTAGAAACCGCGATTCTTAAAATTTCTCAATGAAAATCACATTAGAATACTTCAAATAATTCTACCAATCAATTAATATCATTAGTTGAATTTTTTTCTTGGAAAAATTCCCACCAAAAATCATCATGATCCCACCCTTGGGAGTTTTTTTTAATTTTTTAAAAATGCCAAAATCTGCTCTAGAAGCCGCGATTCTTAAAATTTCTTAATGAAAATCACATTAGAATACTTCAAAGAATTCTACCAATCAATTAATATCATTAGTTGAATTATTTTCTTGGAAAAATTCCCACAAAAATCATCATGATCCCACCCTCGGGAGTTTTTTTTAATTTTTTAAAAATGCCAAAATCTGCTCTAGAAACCGCGATTCTTAAAATTTCTCAATGAAAATCACATTAGAATACTTCAAATAATTCTACCAATCAATTAATATCATTAGTTGAATTTTTTTCTTGGAAAAATTCCCACCAAAAATCATCATGATCCCACCCTTGGGAGTTTTTTTCTAATTTTTTAAAAATTCCAAAATCTGCTCTAGAAGCCGCAATTCTTAAAATTTCTCAATGAAAATCACATTAGAATACTTTAAATAATTCTACCAATCAATTAATATCATTAGTTGATTTTTTTTCTTGGAAAAATTCCCACCAAAAATCATCATGACCCCACCCTTGGGAGTTTTTTTTTTAATTTTTTAAAAATGCCAAAATCTGCTCTAGAAAGCGCAATTCTTAAAATTTCTCAATGAAAATCACATTAGAATACTTCAAATAATTCTACCAATCAATTAATATCATTGGTTGAATTTTTTTCTTGGAAAAATTCCCGCAAAAATCATCATGATCCCACCCTTGGGAGTTTTTTTTAATTTTTAAAAAATGCCAAAATCTGCTCTAGAAGCCGCAATTCTTAAAATTTCTCAATGAAAATCACATTAGAATACTTCAAATAATTCTACCAATCAATTAGTATCATTAGTTGAATTATTTTCTTGGAAAAATTCCCACCAAAAATCATCATGATCCCACCCTTGGGAGTTTTTTTTAATTTTTTTAAATATGCCAAAATCTGCTCTAGAAGCCGCAATTCTTAAAATTTCTCAATGAAAATCACATTAGAATACTTTAAATAATTCTACTAATCAATTAATATCATTAGTTGAATTATTTTCTTGGAAAAATTCCCACAAAAATCATCATGATCCCACCCTTGGGAGTTTTTTTTAATTTTTTAAAAATGCCAAAATCTGCTCTAGAAACCGCAATTCTTAAAATTTCTCAATGAAAATCACATTAGAATACTTCAAATAATTCTATCAATCAATTAATATCATTAGTTGAATTTGTTTCTTGGAAAAATTCCCACCAAAAATCATCATGATCCCACCCTTGGGAGTTTTTTTCAATTTTTTAAAAATGCCAAAATCTGCTCTAGAAACCGCGATTCTTAAAATTTCTCAATGAAAATCACATTAGAATACTTCAAATAATTCTACCAATCAATTAGTATCATTAGTTGAATTATTTTCTTGGAAAAATTCCCACCAAAAATCATCATGATCCCACCCTTGGGAGTTTTTTTTAATTTTTTTAAATATGCCAAAATCTGCTCTAGAAGCCGCAATTCTTAAAATTTCTCAATGAAAATCACATTAGAAAACTTCAAATAATTCTACCAATCAATTAATATCATTAGTTGAATTTTTTTCTTGGAAAAATTCCCACCAAAAATCATCATGATCCCACCCTTGGGAGGTTTTTTTTTAATTTTTTAAAAATGCCAAAATCTGCTCTAGAAACCGCGATTCTTAAAATTTCTCAATGAAAATCACATTAGAATACTTCAAATAATTCTACCAATCAATTAATATCATTAGTTGAATTTTTTTCTTAGAAAAATTCCCACAAAAATCATCATGATCCCACCCTTGGGAGTTTTTTCTAATTTTTTAAAAATGCCAAAATCTGCTCTAGAAACTGCGATTCTTAAAATTTCTCAATGAAAATCACATTAGAATACTTCAAATAATTCTACCAATCAATTAATATCATTAGTTGAATTATTTTCTTGGAAAAATTCCCACCAAAAATCATCATGATCCCACCCTTGGGAGTTTTTTTTTCATTTTTTAAAAATGCCAAAATCTGCTCCAGAAACCGCAATTCTTAAAATTTCTCAATGAAAATCACATTAGAATACTTCAAATAATTCTACCAATCAATTAATATCATTAGTTGAATTTTTTTCTTGGAAAAATTCCCACAAAAATCATCATGATCCCACCCTTGGGAGTTTTTTTTAATTTTTTAAAAATGCCAAAATCTGCTCTAGAAAGCGCAATTCTTAAAATTTCTCAATGAAAATCACATTAGAATACTTCAAATAATTCTACCAATCAATTAATATTATTAGTTGAATTTTTTTCTTGGAAAAATTCCCACAAAAATCATCATGATCCCACCCTTGGGAGTTTTTTTTAATTTTTAAAAAATGCCAAAATCTGCTCTAGAAGCCACAATTCTTAAAATTTCTCAATGAAAATCACATTAGAATACTTCAAAGAATTCTACCAATCAATTAATATCATTAGTTGAATTATTTTCTTGGAAAAATTCCCACAAAAATCATCATGATCCCACCCTTGGGGTTTTTTTTTTAATTTTTTAAAAATGCCAAAATCTGCTCTAGAAACCGCGATTCTTAAAATTTCTCAATGAAAATCACATTAGAATACTTCAAATAATTCTACCAATCAATTAGTATCATTAGTTGAATTATTTTCTTGGAAAAATTCCCACCAAAAATCATCATGATCCCACCCTTGGGAGTTTTTTTTAATTTTTTTAAATATGCCAAAATCTGCTCTAGAAGCCGCAATTCTTAAAATTTCTCAATGAAAATCACATTAGAATACTTTAAATAATTCTACTAATCAATTAATATCATTAGTTGAATTATTTTCTTGGAAAAATTCCCACAAAAATCATCATGATCCCACCCTTGGGAGTTTTTTTTAATTTTTTAAAAATGCCAAAATCTGCTCTAGAAACCGCAATTCTTAAAATTTCTCAATGAAAATCACATTAGAATACTTCAAATAATTCTATCAATCAATTAATATCATTAGTTGAATTTGTTTCTTGGAAAAATTCCCACCAAAAATCATCATGATCCCACCCTTGGGAGTTTTTTTCAATTTTTTAAAAATGCCAAAATCTGCTCTAGAAACCGCGATTCTTAAAATTTCTCAATGAAAATCACATTAGAATACTTCAAATAATTCTACCAATCAATTAGTATCATTAGTTGAATTATTTTCTTGGAAAAATTCCCACCAAAAATCATCATGATCCCACCCTTGGGAGTTTTTTTTAATTTTTTTAAATATGCCAAAATCTGCTCTAGAAGCCGCAATTCTTAAAATTTCTCAATGAAAATCACATTAGAAAACTTCAAATAATTCTACCAATCAATTAATATCATTAGTTGAATTTTTTTCTTGGAAAAATTCCCACCAAAAATCATCATGATCCCACCCTTGGGAGGTTTTTTTTTAATTTTTTAAAAATGCCAAAATCTGCTCTAGAAACCGCGATTCTTAAAATTTCTCAATGAAAATCACATTAGAATACTTCAAATAATTCTACCAATCAATTAATATCATTAGTTGAATTTTTTTCTTAGAAAAATTCCCACAAAAATCATCATGATCCCACCCTTGGGAGTTTTTTCTAATTTTTTAAAAATGCCAAAATCTGCTCTAGAAACTGCGATTCTTAAAATTTCTCAATGAAAATCACATTAGAATACTTCAAATAATTCTACCAATCAATTAATATCATTAGTTGAATTATTTTCTTGGAAAAATTCCCACCAAAAATCATCATGATCCCACCCTTGGGAGTTTTTTTTTCATTTTTTAAAAATGCCAAAATCTGCTCCAGAAACCGCAATTCTTAAAATTTCTCAATGAAAATCACATTAGAATACTTCAAATAATTCTACCAATCAATTAATATCATTAGTTGAATTTTTTTCTTGGAAAAATTCCCACAAAAATCATCATGATCCCACCCTTGGGAGTTTTTTTTAATTTTTTAAAAATGCCAAAATCTGCTCTAGAAAGCGCAATTCTTAAAATTTCTCAATGAAAATCACATTAGAATACTTCAAATAATTCTACCAATCAATTAATATTATTAGTTGAATTTTTTTCTTGGAAAAATTCCCACAAAAATCATCGTGATCCCACCCTTGGGAGTTTTTTTTAATTTTTAAAAAATGCCAAAATCTGCTCTAGAAGCCACAATTCTTAAAATTTCTCAATGAAAATCACATTAGAATACTTCAAAGAATTCTACCAATCAATTAATATCATTAGTTGAATTATTTTCTTGGAAAAATTCCCACAAAAATCATCATGATCCCACCCTTGGGGGTTTTTTTTTAATTTTTTAAAAATGCCAAAATCTGCTCTAGAAACCGCGATTCTTAAAATTTCTCAATGAAAATCACATTAGAATACTTCAAATAATTCTACCAATCAATTAATATCATTAGTTGAATTTTTTTCTTGGAAAAATTCCCACCAAAAATCATCATGATCCCACCCTTGGGAGTTTTTTTCTAATTTTTAAAAAATGCCAAAATCTGCTCTAGAAGCCGCAATTCTTAAAATTTCTCAATGAAAATCACATTAGAATACTTCAAATAATTCTACCAATCAATTAATATCATTACTTGAATTTTTTTCTTGGAAAAATTCCCACCAAAAATCATCATGATCCCACCCTTGGGAGGTTTTTTTTAATTTTTTAAAAATGCCAAAATCTGCTCTAGAAACCGCGATTCTTAAAATTTCTCAATGAAAATCACATTAGAAAACTTCAAATAATTCTACCAATCAATTAATATCATTAGTTGAATTTTTTTCTTGGAAAAATTCCCACCAAAAATCATCATGATCCCACCCTTGGGAGTTTTTTTCTAATTTTTTAAAAATGCCAAAATCTGCTCTAGAAGCCGCAATTCTTAAAATTTCTCAATGAAAATCACATTAGAATACTTCAAATAATTCTACCAATCAATTAATATCATTAGTTGATTTTTTTTCTTGGAAAAATTCCCACCAAAAATCATCATGACCCCACCCTTGGGAGTTTTTTTTTTAATTTTTTAAAAATGCCAAAATCTGCTCTAGAAAGCGCAATTCTTAAAATTTCTCAATGAAAATCACATTAGAATACTTCAAATAATTCTACCAATCAATTAATATCATTAGTTGAATTTTTTTCTTGGAAAAATTCCCACAAAAATCATCATGATCCCACCCTTGGGAGTTTTTTTTAATTTTTAAAAAATGCCAAAATCTGCTCTAGAAGCAGCAATTCTTAAAATTTCTCAATGAAAATCACATTAGAATACTTCAAATAATTCTACCAATCAATTAGTATCATTAGTTGAATTATTTTCTTGGAAAAATTCCCACCAAAAATCATCATGATCCCACCCTTGGGAGTTTTTTTTTAATTTTTTTAAATATGCCAAAATCTGCTCTAGAAGCCGCAATTCTTAAAATTTCTCAATGAAAATCACATTAGAATACTTCAAATAATTCTACCAATCAATTAATATCATTAGTTGAATTTTTTTCTTGGAAAAATTCCCACAAAAATCATCATGATCCCACCCTTGGGAGTTTTTTTTTTAATTTTTTTAAATATGCCAAAATCTGCTCTAGAAGCCGCAATTCTTAAAATTTCTCAATGAAAATCACATTAGAATACTTCAAATAATTCTACCAATCAATTAATATCATTAGTTGAATTTTTTTCTTGGAAAAATTCCCACAAAAATCATCATGATCCCACCCTTGGGAGTTTTTTTTAATTTTTAAAAAATGCCAAAATCTGCTCTAGAAGCAGCAATTCTTAAAATTTCTCAATGAAAATCACATTAGAATACTTCAAATAATTCTACCAATCAATTAGTATCATTAGTTGAATTATTTTCTTGGAAAAATTCCCACCAAAAATCATCATGATCCCACCCTTGGGAGTTTTTTTTTAATTTTTTTAAATATGCCAAAATCTGCTCTAGAAGCCGCAATTCTTAAAATTTCTCAATGAAAATCACATTAGAATACTTCAAATAATTCTACCAATCAATTAATATCATTAGTTGAATTTTTTTCTTGGAAAAATTCCCACAAAAATCATCATGATCCCACCCTTGGGAGTTTTTTTTTAATTTTTTAAAAATGCCAAAATCTGCTCTAGAAACCGCAATTCTTAAAATTTCTCAATGAAAATCACATTAGAATACTTCAAATAATTCTCCCAATCAATTAATATCATTAGTTGAATTTGTTTCTTGGAAAAATTCCCACCAAAAATCATCATGATCCCACCCTTGGGAGTTTTTTTTTTTAATTTTTTAAAAATGCCAAAATCTGCTCTAGAAACCGCAATTCTTAAAATTTCTCAATGAAAATCACATTAGAATACTTCAAATAATTCTACCAATCAATTAATATCATTAGTTGAATTTTTTTCTTGGAAAAATTCCCACAAAAATCATCATGATCCCACCCTTGGGAGTTTTTTAATTTTTTAAAAATGCCAAAATCTGCTCTAGAAACCGCAATTCTTAAAATTTCTCAATGAAAATCACATTAGAATACTTCAAATAATTCTACCAATCAATTAATATCATTAGTTGAATTTTTTTCTTGGAAAAATTCCCACAAAAATCATCATGATCCCACCCTTGGGAGTTTTTTTTTCAATTTTTTAAAAATGTCAAAATCTGCTCTAGAAACCGCGATTCTTAAAATTTCTCAATGAAAATCACATTAGAATACTTCAAATAATTCTACCAATCAATTAATATCATTAGTTGAATTATTTTCTTGGAAAAATTCCCACAAAAATCATCATGATCCCACCCTTGGGAGTTTTTTTTTCAATTTTTTAAAAATGTCAAAATCTGCTCTAGAAACCGCGATTCTTAAAATTTCTCAATGAAAATCACATTAGAATACTTCAAATAATTCTACCAATCAATTAATATCATTAGTTGAATTTTTTTCTTGGAAAAATTCCCACAAAAATCATCATGATCCCACCCTTGGGAGTTTTTTAATTTTTTAAAAATGCCAAAATCTGCTCTAGAAACCGCAATTCTTAAAATTTCTCAATGAAAATCACATTAGAATACTTCAAATAATTCTACCAATCAATTAATATCATTAGTTGAATTATTTTCTTGGAAAAATTCCCACCAAAAATCATCATGATCCCACCCTTGGGAGTTTTTTTTTAATTTTTTAAAAATGCCAAAATCTGCTCTAGAAACCGCAATTCTTAAAATTTCTCAATGAAAATCACATTAGAATACTTCAAATAATTTTACCAATCAATTAGTATCATTAGTTGAATTATTTTCTTGGAAAAATTCCCACCAAAAATCATCATGATCCCACCCTTGGGAGTTTTTTTTCATTTTTTAAAAATGCCAAAATCTGCTCTAGAAACCGCAATTCTTAAAATTTCTCAATGAAAATCACATTAGAATACTTCAAATAATTCTACCAATCAATTAATATCATTAGTTGAATTTTTTTCTTGGAAAAATTCCCACAAAAATCATCATGATCCCACCCTTGGGAGTTTTTTTTAATTTTTTAAAAATGCCAAAATCTGCTCTAGAAAGCGCAATTCTTAAAATTTCTCAATGAAAATCACATTAGAATACTTCAAATAATTCTACCAATCAATTAATATCATTAGTTGAATTTTTTTCTTGGAAAAATTCCCACAAAAATCATCATGATCCCACCCTTGGGAGTTTTTTTTCATTTTTAAAAAATGCCAAAATCTGCTCTAGAAGCCGCAATTCTTAAAATTTCTCAATGAAAATCACATTAGAACAAATAATTCTACCAATCAATTAATATCATTAGTTGAATTATTTTCTTGGAAAAATTCCCACCAAAAATCATCATGATCCCACCCTTGGGAGTTTTTTTTTAATTTTTAAAAAATGCCAAAATCTGCTCTAGAAGCCGCGAGTCTTAAAATTTCTCAATGAAAATCACATTAGAATACTTCAAATAATTCTACCAATCAATTAATATCATTAGTTGAATTTTTTTCTTGGAAAAATTCCCACCAAAAATCATCATGATCCCACCCTTGGGAGTTTTTTTCTAATTTTTTAAAAATGCCAAAATCTGCTCTAGAAACCGCAATTCTTAAAATTTCTCAATGAAAATCACATTAGAATACTTCAAATAATTCTACCAATCAATTAATATCATTAGTTGAATATTTTTCTTGGAAAAATTCCCACCAAAAATCATCATGATCCCACCCTTGGGAGGTTTTTTTAATTTTTTAAAAATGCCAAAATCTGCTCTAGAAGCCGCAATTCTTAAAATTTCTCAATGAAAATCACATTAGAATACTTCAAATAATTCTACCAATCAATTAATATCATTAGTTGAATTTTTTTCTTGGAAAAATTCCCACCAAAAATCATCATGATCCCACCCTTGGGAGGTTTTTTTTTAATTTTTTAAAAATGCCAAAATCTGCTCTAGAAACCGCAATTCTTAAAATTTCTCAATGAAAATCACATTAGAATACTTCAAATAATTCTACCAATCAATTAGTATCATTAGTTGAATTATTTTCTTGGAAAAATTCCCACCAAAACTCATCATGATCCCACCCTTGGGAGTTTTTTTTAATTTTTTAAAAATGCCAAAATCTGCTCTAGAAACCGCAATTCTTAAAATTTCTCAATGAAAATCACATTAGAATACTTCAAATAATTCTACCAATCAATTAATATCATTAGTTGAATTTTTTTCTTGGAAAAATTCCCACAAAAATCATCATGATCCCACCCTTGGGAGTTTTTTTTTAATTTTTAAAAAATGCCAAAATCTGCTCTAGAAGCCGCGATTCTTAAAATTTCTCAATGAAAATCACATTAGAATACTTCAAATAATTCTACCAATCAATTAATATCATTAGTTGAATTATTTTCTTGGAAAAATTCCCACAAAAATCATCATGATCCCACCCTTGGGAGTTTTTTTTAATTTTTTAAAAATGCCAAAATCTGCTCTAGAAACCGCGATTCTTAAAATTTCTCAATGAAAATCACATTAGAATACTTCAAATAATTCTACCAATCAATTAATATCATTAGTTGAATTTTTTTCTTGGAAAAATTCCCACCAAAAATCATCATGATCCCACCCTTGGGAGTTTTTTTCTAATTTTTTAAAAATGCCAAAATCTGCTCTAGAAGCCGCAATTCTTAAAATTTCTCAATGAAAATCACATTAGAATACTTCAAATAATTCTACCAATCAATTAATATCATTAGTTGAATTTTTTTCTTGGAAAAATTCCCACCAAAAATCATCATGATCCCACCCTTGGGAGGTTTTTTTTAATTTTTTAAAAATGCCAAAATCTGCTCTAGAAACCGCAATTCTTAAAATTTCTCAATGAAAATCACATTAGAATACTTCAAATAATTCTACCAATCAATTAATATCATTAGTTGATTTTTTTTCTTGGAAAAATTCCCACCAAAAATCATCATGATCCCACCCTTGGGAGTTTTTTTTTAATTTTTTAAAAATGCCAAAATCTGCTCTAGAAACCGCGATTCTTAAAATTTCTCAATGAAAATCACATTAGAATACTTCAAATAATTCTACCAATCAATTAATATCATTAGTTGAATTTTTTTCTTGGAAAAATTCCCACCAAAAATCATCATGATCCCACCCTTGGGAGTTTTTTTCTAATTTTTTAAAAATGCCAAAATCTGCTCTAGAAGCCGCAATTCTTAAAATTTCTCAATGAAAATCACATTAGAATACTTCAAATAATTCTACCAATCAATTAATATCATTAGTTGATTTTTTTTCTTGGAAAAATTCCCACAAAAATCATCATGACCCCACCCTTGGGAGTTTTTTTTTTAATTTTTTAAAAATGCCAAAATCTGCTCTAGAAAGCGCAATTCTTAAAATTTCTCAATGAAAATCACATTAGAATACTTCAAATAATTCTACCAATCAATTAATATCATTAGTTGAATTTTTTTCTTGGAAAAATTCCCACAAAAATCATCATGATCCCACCCTTGGGAGTTTTTTTTTAATTTTTTAAAAATGCCAAAATCTGCTCTAGAAGCCGCAATTCTTAAAATTTCTCAATGAAAATCACATTAGAATACTTCAAATAATTCTACCAATCAATTAGTATCATTAGTTGAATTATTTTCTTGGCAAAATTCCCACCAAAAATCATCATGATCCCACCCTTGGGAGTTTTTTTTTAATTTTTTTAAATATGCCAAAATCTGCTCTAGAAGCCGCAATTCTTAAAATTTCTCAATGAAAATCACATTAGAATACTTCAAATAATTCTACCAATCAATTAATATCATTAGTTAAATTATTTTCTTGGAAAAATTCCCACAAAAATCATCATGATCCCACCCTTGGGAGTTTTTTTTAATTTTTTAAAAATGCCAAAATCTGCTCTAGAAACCGCAATTCTTAAAATTTCTCAATGAAAATCACATTAGAATACTTCAAATAATTCTATCAATCAATTAATATCATTAGTTGAATTTGTTTCTTGGAAGAATTCCCACCAAAAATCATCATGATCCCACCCTTGGGAGTTTTTTTCTAATTTTTTAAAAATGCCAAAATCTGCTCTAGAAACCGCGATTCTTAAAATTTCTCAATGAAAATCACATTAGAATACTTCAAATAATTCTACCAATCAATTAATATCATTAGTTGAATTTTTTTCTTGGAAAAATTCCCACCAAAAATCATCATGATCCCACCCTTGGGAGGTTTTTTTTTAATTTTTTAAAAATGCCAAAATCTGATCTAGAAACCGCGATTCTTAAAATTTCTCAATGAAAATCACATTAGAATACTTCAAATAATTCTACCAATCAATTAATATCATTAGTTGAATTTTTTTCTTGGAAAAATTCCCACCAAAAATCATCATGATCCCACCCTTGGGAGTTTTTTTTTCATTTTTTAAAAATGCCAAAATCTGCTCTAGAAAGCGCAATTCTTAAAATTTCTCAATGAAAATCACATTAGAATACTTCAAATAATTCTACCAATCAATTAATATCATTAGCTGAATTTTTTTCTTGGAAAAATTCCCACCAAAATTCATCATGATCCCACCCTTGGGAGTTTTTTTTTAATTTTTTAAAAATGCCAAAATCTGCTCTAGAAGCCGCAATTCTTAAAATTTCTCAATGAAAATCACATTAGAATACTTCAAATAATTCTATCAATCAATTAGTATCATTAGTTGAATTATTTTCTTGGAAAAATTCCCACCAAAACTCATCATGATCCCACCCTTGGGAGTTTTTTTTAATTTTTTAAAAATGCCAAAATCTGCTCTAGAAACCGCAATTCTTAAAATTTCTCAATAAAAATCACATTAGAATACTTCAAATAATTCTACCAATCAATTAGTATCATTAGTTGAATTATTTTCTTGGAAAAATTCCCACCAAAAATCATCATGACCCCACCCTTGGGAGGTTTTTTTTAATTTTTTAAAAATGCCAAAATCTGCTCTAGAAAGCGCAATTCTTAAAATTTCTCAATGAAAATCACATTAGAATACTTCAAATAATTCTACCAATCAATTAATATCATTAGTTGAATTTTTTTCTTGGAAAAATTCCCACAAAAATCATCATGATCCCACCCTTGGGAGTTTTTTTTTCATTTTTTAAAAATGCCAAAATCTGCTCTAGAAACCGCAATTCTTAAAATTTCTCAATGAAAATCACATTAGAATACTTCAAATAATTCTACCAATCAATTAATATCATTAGTTGAATTTTTTTCTTGGAAAAATTCCCACAAAAATCATCATGATCCCACCCTTGGGAGTTTTTTTTAATTTTTAAAAATGCCAAAATCTGCTCTAGAAAGCGCAATTCTTAAAATTTCTCAATGAAAATCACATTAGAATACTTCAAATAATTCTACCAATCAATTAATATCATTAGTTGAATTTTTTTCTTGGAAAAATTCCCACAAAAATCATCATGATCCCACCCTTGGGAATTTTTTTTAATTTTTAAAAAATGCCAAAATCTGCTCTAGAAGCCGCAATTCTTAAAATTTCTCAATGAAAATCACATTAGAATACTTCAAATATTTCTACCAATCAATTAATATCATTAGTTGAATTATTTTCTTGGAAAAATTCCCACCAAAAATTATCATGATCCCACCCTTGGGAGTTTTTTTTTCATTTTTTAAAAATGCCAAAATCTGCTCTAGAAACCGCAATTCTTAAAATTTCTCAATGAAAATCACATTAGAATACTTCAAATAATTCTACCAATCAATTAATATCATTAGTTGAATTTTTTTCTTGGAAAAATTCCCACAAAAATCATCATGATCCCACCCTTGGGAGTTTTTTTTAATTTTTAAAAATGCCAAAATCTGCTCTAGAAAGCGCAATTCTTAAAATTTCTCAATGAAAATCACATTAGAATACTTCAAATAATTCTACCAATCAATTAATATCATTAGTTGAATTTTTTTCTTGGAAAAATTCCCACAAAAATCATCATGATCCCACCCTTGGGAGTTTTTTTTAATTTTTAAAAAATGCCAAAATCTGCTCTAGAAGCCGCAATTCTTAAAATTTCTCAATGAAAATCACATTAGAACAAATAATTCTACCAATCAATTAATATCATTAGTTGAATTATTTTCTTGGAAAAATTCCCACAAAAATCATCATGATCCCACCCTTGGGAGTTTTTTTTTATTTTTTAAAAATGCCAAAATCTGCTCTAGAAACCGCGATTCTTAAAATTTCTCAATGAAAATCACATTAGAATACTTCAAATAATTCTACCAATCAATTAATATCATTAGTTGAATTGTTTTCTTGGAAAAATTCCCACCAAAAATCATCATGATCCCACCCTTGGGAGTTTTTTTCTAATTTTTTAAAAATGCCAAAATCTGCTCTAGAAGCCGCAATTCTTAAAATTTCTCAATGAAAATCACATTAGAATACTTCAAATAATTCTACCAATCAATTAATATCATTAGTTGAATTATTTTCTTGGAAAAATTCCCACAAAAATCATCATGATCCCACCCTTGGGAGTTTTTTTTTTAATTTTTAAAAAATACCAAAATCTGCTCTAGAAGCCGCAATTCTTAAAATTTCTCAATGAAAATCACATTAGAACAAATAATTCTACCAATCAATTAATATCATTAGTTGAATTATTTTCTTGGAAAAATTCCCACAAAAATCATCATGATCCCACCCTTGGGAGTTTTTTTTTAATTTTTTAAAAATGCCAAAATCTGCTCTAGAAACCGCAATTCTTAAAATTTCTCAATGAAAATCACATTAGAATACTTCAAATAATTCTACCAATCGATTAATATCATTAGTTGATTTTTTTTCTTGGAAAAATTCCCACCAAAAATCATCATGATCCCACCCTTGGGAGTTTTTTTTTATTTTTTTAAAAATGCCAAAATCTGCTCTAGAAAGCGCAATTCTTAAAATTTCTCAATGAAAATCACATTAGAATACTTCAAATAATTTTACCAATCAATTAATATCATTAGCTGAATTTTTTTCTTGGAAAAATTCCCACCAAAATTCATCATGATCCCACCCTTGGGAGTTTTTTTCTAATTTTTTAAAAATGCCAAAATCTGCTCTAGAAGCCGCAATTCTTAAAATTTCTCAATGAAAATCACATTAGAATACTTCAAATAATTCTACCAATCAATTAATATCATTAGTTGATTTTTTTTCTTGGAAAAATTCCCACAAAAATCATCATGACCCCACCCTTGGGAGTTTTTTTTTTAATTTTTTAAAAATGCCAAAATCTGCTCTAGAAAGCGCAATTCTTAAAATTTCTCAATGAAAATCACATTAGAATACTTCAAATAATTCTACCAATCAATTAATATCATTAGTTGAATTTTTTTCTTGGAAAAATTCCCACAAAAATCATCATGATCCCACCCTTGGGAGTTTTTTTTTAATTTTTTAAAAATGCCAAAATCTGCTCTAGAAGCCGCAATTCTTAAAATTTCTCAATGAAAATCACATTAGAATACTTCAAATAATTCTACCAATCAATTAGTATCATTAGTTGAATTATTTTCTTGGCAAAATTCCCACCAAAAATCATCATGATCCCACCCTTGGGAGTTTTTTTTTAATTTTTTTAAATATGCCAAAATCTGCTCTAGAAGCCGCAATTCTTAAAATTTCTCAATGAAAATCACATTAGAATACTTCAAATAATTCTACCAATCAATTAATATCATTAGTTAAATTATTTTCTTGGAAAAATTCCCACAAAAATCATCATGATCCCACCCTTGGGAGTTTTTTTTAATTTTTTAAAAATGCCAAAATCTGCTCTAGAAACCGCAATTCTTAAAATTTCTCAATGAAAATCACATTAGAATACTTCAAATAATTCTATCAATCAATTAATATCATTAGTTGAATTATTTTCTTGGAAGAATTCCCACCAAAAATCATCATGATCCCACCCTTGGGAGTTTTTTTCTAATTTTTTAAAAATGCCAAAATCTGCTCTAGAAGCCGCAATTCTTAAAATTTCTCAATGAAAATCACATTAGAATACTTCAAATAATTCTACCAATCAATTAATATCATTAGTTGAATTTTTTTCTTGGAAAAATTCCCACCAAAAATCATCATGATCCCACCCTTGGGAGGTTTTTTTTTAATCTTTAAAAATGCCAAAATCTGATCTAGAAACCGCGATTCTTAAAATTTCTCAATGAAAATCACATTAGAATACTTCAAATAATTCTACCAATCAATTAATATCATTAGTTGAATTTTTTTCTTGGAAAAATTCCCACCAAAAATCATCATGATCCCACCCTTGGGAGTTTTTTTTTAATTTTTTAAAAATGCCAAAATCTGCTCTAGAAAGCGCAATTCTTAAAATTTCTCAATGAAAATCACATTAGAATACTTCAAATAATTTTACCAATCAATTAATATCATTAGCTGAATTTTTTTCTTGGAAAAATTCCCACCAAAATTCATCATGATCCCACCCTTGGGAGTTTTTTTTAATTTTTTAAAAATGCCAAAATCTGCTCTAGAAACCGCAATTCTTAAAATTTCTCAATGAAAATCACATTAGAATACTTCAAATAATTCTACCAATCAATTAGTATCATTAGTTGAATTATTTTCTTGGAAAAATTCCCACCAAAAATCATCATGATCCCACCCTTGGGAGTTTTTTTTCATTTTTTAAAAATGCCAAAATCTGCTCTAGAAACCGCAATTCTTAAAATTTCTCAATGAAAATCACATTAGAATACTTCAAATAATTCTACCAATCAATTAATATCATTAGTTGAATTTTTTTCTTGGAAAAATTCCCACAAAAATCATCATGATCCCACCCTTGGGAGTTTTTTTTAATTTTTTAAAAATGCCAAAATCTGCTCTAGAAAGCGCAATTCTTAAAATTTCTCAATGAAAATCACATTAGAATACTTCAAATAATTCTACCAATCAATTAATATCATTAGTTGAATTTTTTTCTTGGAAAAATTCCCACAAAAATCATCATGATCCCACCCTTGGGAGTTTTTTTTCATTTTTAAAAAATGCCAAAATCTGCTCTAGAAGCCGCAATTCTTAAAATTTCTCAATGAAAATCACATTAGAACAAATAATTCTACCAATCAATTAATATCATTAGTTGAATTATTTTCTTGGAAAAATTCCCACCAAAAATCATCATGATCCCACCCTTGGGAGTTTTTTTTTAATTTTTAAAAAATGCCAAAATCTGCTCTAGAAGCCGCGAGTCTTAAAATTTCTCAATGAAAATCACATTAGAATACTTCAAATAATTCTACCAATCAATTAATATCATTAGTTGAATTTTTTTCTTGGAAAAATTCCCACCAAAAATCATCATGATCCCACCCTTGGGAGTTTTTTTCTAATTTTTTAAAAATGCCAAAATCTGCTCTAGAAACCGCAATTCTTAAAATTTCTCAATGAAAATCACATTAGAATACTTCAAATAATTCTACCAATCAATTAATATCATTAGTTGAATATTTTTCTTGGAAAAATTCCCACCAAAAATCATCATGATCCCACCCTTGGGAGGTTTTTTTAATTTTTTAAAAATGCCAAAATCTGCTCTAGAAACCGCGATTCTTAAAATTTCTCAATGAAAATCACATTAGAATACTTCAAATAATTCTACCAATCAATTAATATCATTAGTTGAATTTTTTTCTTGGAAAAATTCCCACCAAAAATCATCATGATCCCACCCTTGGGAGGTTTTTTTTTAATTTTTTAAAAATGCCAAAATCTGCTCTAGAAACCGCAATTCTTAAAATTTCTCAATGAAAATCACATTAGAATACTTCAAATAATTCTACCAATCAATTAGTATCATTAGTTGAATTATTTTCTTGGAAAAATTCCCACCAAAACTCATCATGATCCCACCCTTGGGAGTTTTTTTTAATTTTTTAAAAATGCCAAAATCTGCTCTAGAAACCGCAATTCTTAAAATTTCTCAATGAAAATCACATTAGAATACTTCAAATAATTCTACCAATCAATTAATATCATTAGTTGAATTTTTTTCTTGGAAAAATTCCCACAAAAATCATCATGATCCCACCCTTGGGAGTTTTTTTTTAATTTTTAAAAAATGCCAAAATCTGCTCTAGAAGCCGCGATTCTTAAAATTTCTCAATGAAAATCACATTAGAATACTTCAAATAATTCTACCAATCAATTAATATCATTAGTTGAATTATTTTCTTGGAAAAATTCCCACAAAAATCATCATGATCCCACCCTTGGGAGTTTTTTTTAATTTTTTAAAAATGCCAAAATCTGCTCTAGAAACCGCGATTCTTAAAATTTCTCAATGAAAATCACATTAGAATACTTCAAATAATTCTACCAATCAATTAATATCATTAGTTGAATTTTTTTCTTGGAAAAATTCCCACCAAAAATCATCATGATCCCACCCTTGGGAGTTTTTTTCTAATTTTTTAAAAATGCCAAAATCTGCTCTAGAAGCCGCAATTCTTAAAATTTCTCAATGAAAATCACATTAGAATACTTCAAATAATTCTACCAATCAATTAATATCATTAGTTGAATTTTTTTCTTGGAAAAATTCCCACCAAAAATCATCATGATCCCACCCTTGGGAGGTTTTTTTTAATTTTTTAAAAATGCCAAAATCTGCTCTAGAAACCGCAATTCTTAAAATTTCTCAATGAAAATCACATTAGAATACTTCAAATAATTCTACCAATCAATTAATATCATTAGTTGATTTTTTTTCTTGGAAAAATTCCCACCAAAAATCATCATGATCCCACCCTTGGGAGTTTTTTTTTAATTTTTTAAAAATGCCAAAATCTGCTCTAGAAACCGCGATTCTTAAAATTTCTCAATGAAAATCACATTAGAATACTTCAAATAATTCTACCAATCAATTAATATCATTAGTTGAATTTTTTTCTTGGAAAAATTCCCACCAAAAATCATCATGATCCCACCCTTGGGAGTTTTTTTCTAATTTTTTAAAAATGCCAAAATCTGCTCTAGAAGCCGCAATTCTTAAAATTTCTCAATGAAAATCACATTAGAATACTTCAAATAATTCTACCAATCAATTAATATCATTAGTTGAATTTTTTTCTTGGAAAAATTCCCACAAAAATCATCATGATCCCACCCTTGGGAGTTTTTTTTTAATTTTTTAAAAATGCCAAAATCTGCTCTAGAAGCCGCAATTCTTAAAATTTCTCAATGAAAATCACATTAGAATACTTCAAATAATTCTACCAATCAATTAGTATCATTAGTTGAATTATTTTCTTGGCAAAATTCCCACCAAAAATCATCATGATCCCACCCTTGGGAGTTTTTTTTTAATTTTTTTAAATATGCCAAAATCTGCTCTAGAAGCCGCAATTCTTAAAATTTCTCAATGAAAATCACATTAGAATACTTCAAATAATTCTACCAATCAATTAATATCATTAGTTAAATTATTTTCTTGGAAAAATTCCCACAAAAATCATCATGATCCCACCCTTGGGAGTTTTTTTTAATTTTTTAAAAATGCCAAAATCTGCTCTAGAAACCGCAATTCTTAAAATTTCTCAATGAAAATCACATTAGAATACTTCAAATAATTCTATCAATCAATTAATATCATTAGTTGAATTTGTTTCTTGGAAGAATTCCCACCAAAAATCATCATGATCCCACCCTTGGGAGTTTTTTTCTAATTTTTTAAAAATGCCAAAATCTGCTCTAGAAACCGCGATTCTTAAAATTTCTCAATGAAAATCACATTAGAATACTTCAAATAATTCTACCAATCAATTAATATCATTAGTTGAATTTTTTTCTTGGAAAAATTCCCACCAAAAATCATCATGATCCCACCCTTGGGAGGTTTTTTTTTAATTTTTTAAAAATGCCAAAATCTGATCTAGAAACCGCGATTCTTAAAATTTCTCAATGAAAATCACATTAGAATACTTCAAATAATTCTACCAATCAATTAATATCATTAGTTGAATTTTTTTCTTGGAAAAATTCCCACCAAAAATCATCATGATCCCACCCTTGGGAGTTTTTTTTTCATTTTTTAAAAATGCCAAAATCTGCTCTAGAAAGCGCAATTCTTAAAATTTCTCAATGAAAATCACATTAGAATACTTCAAATAATTCTACCAATCAATTAATATCATTAGCTGAATTTTTTTCTTGGAAAAATTCCCACCAAAATTCATCATGATCCCACCCTTGGGAGTTTTTTTTTAATTTTTTAAAAATGCCAAAATCTGCTCTAGAAGCCGCAATTCTTAAAATTTCTCAATGAAAATCACATTAGAATACTTCAAATAATTCTATCAATCAATTAGTATCATTAGTTGAATTATTTTCTTGGAAAAATTCCCACCAAAACTCATCATGATCCCACCCTTGGGAGTTTTTTTTAATTTTTTAAAAATGCCAAAATCTGCTCTAGAAACCGCAATTCTTAAAATTTCTCAATAAAAATCACATTAGAATACTTCAAATAATTCTACCAATCAATTAGTATCATTAGTTGAATTATTTTCTTGGAAAAATTCCCACCAAAAATCATCATGACCCCACCCTTGGGAGGTTTTTTTTAATTTTTTAAAAATGCCAAAATCTGCTCTAGAAAGCGCAATTCTTAAAATTTCTCAATGAAAATCACATTAGAATACTTCAAATAATTCTACCAATCAATTAATATCATTAGTTGAATTTTTTTCTTGGAAAAATTCCCACAAAAATCATCATGATCCCACCCTTGGGAATTTTTTTTAATTTTTAAAAAATGCCAAAATCTGCTCTAGAAGCCGCAATTCTTAAAATTTCTCAATGAAAATCACATTAGAATACTTCAAATATTTCTACCAATCAATTAATATCATTAGTTGAATTATTTTCTTGGAAAAATTCCCACCAAAAATTATCATGATCCCACCCTTGGGAGTTTTTTTTTCATTTTTTAAAAATGCCAAAATCTGCTCTAGAAACCGCAATTCTTAAAATTTCTCAATGAAAATCACATTAGAATACTTCAAATAATTCTACCAATCAATTAATATCATTAGTTGAATTTTTTTCTTGGAAAAATTCCCACAAAAATCATCATGATCCCACCCTTGGGAGTTTTTTTTAATTTTTAAAAATGCCAAAATCTGCTCTAGAAAGCGCAATTCTTAAAATTTCTCAATGAAAATCACATTAGAATACTTCAAATAATTCTACCAATCAATTAATATCATTAGTTGAATTTTTTTCTTGGAAAAATTCCCACAAAAATCATCATGATCCCACCCTTGGGAGTTTTTTTTAATTTTTAAAAAATGCCAAAATCTGCTCTAGAAGCCGCAATTCTTAAAATTTCTCAATGAAAATCACATTAGAACAAATAATTCTACCAATCAATTAATATCATTAGTTGAATTATTTTCTTGGAAAAATTCCCACAAAAATCATCATGATCCCACCCTTGGGAGTTTTTTTTTATTTTTTAAAAATGCCAAAATCTGCTCTAGAAACCGCGATTCTTAAAATTTCTCAATGAAAATCACATTAGAATACTTCAAATAATTCTACCAATCAATTAATATCATTAGTTGAATTGTTTTCTTGGAAAAATTCCCACCAAAAATCATCATGATCCCACCCTTGGGAGTTTTTTTCTAATTTTTTAAAAATGCCAAAATCTGCTCTAGAAGCCGCAATTCTTAAAATTTCTCAATGAAAATCACATTAGAATACTTCAAATAATTCTACCAATCAATTAATATAATTAGTTGAATTATTTTCTTGGAAAAATTCCCACAAAAATCATCATGATCCCACCCTTGGGAGTTTTTTTTTTAATTTTTAAAAAATACCAAAATCTGCTCTAGAAGCCGCAATTCTTAAAATTTCTCAATGAAAATCACATTAGAACAAATAATTCTACCAATCAATTAATATCATTAGTTGAATTATTTTCTTGGAAAAATTCCCACAAAAATCATCATGATCCCACCCTTGGGAGTTTTTTTTTAATTTTTTAAAAATGCCAAAATCTGCTCTAGAAACCGCAATTCTTAAAATTTCTCAATGAAAATCACATTAGAATACTTCAAATAATTCTACCAATCGATTAATATCATTAGTTGATTTTTTTTCTTGGAAAAATTCCCACCAAAAATCATCATGATCCCACCCTTGGGAGTTTTTTTTTATTTTTTTAAAAATGCCAAAATCTGCTCTAGAAAGCGCAATTCTTAAAATTTCTCAATGAAAATCACATTAGAATACTTCAAATAATTTTACCAATCAATTAATATCATTAGCTGAATTTTTTTCTTGGAAAAATTCCCACCAAAATTCATCATGATCCCACCCTTGGGAGTTTTTTTCTAATTTTTTAAAAATGCCAAAATCTGCTCTAGAAGCCGCAATTCTTAAAATTTCTCAATGAAAATCACATTAGAATACTTCAAATAATTCTACCAATCAATTAATATCATTAGTTGATTTTTTTTCTTGGAAAAATTCCCACAAAAATCATCATGACCCCACCCTTGGGAGTTTTTTTTTTAATTTTTTAAAAATGCCAAAATCTGCTCTAGAAACCGCAATTCTTAAAATTTCTCAATGAAAATCACATTAGAATACTTCAAATAATTCTACCAATCAATTAATATCATTAGTTGAATTTTTTTCTTGGAAAAATTCCCACAAAAATCATCATGATCCCACCCTTGCGAGTTTTTTTTTAATTTTTTAAAAATGCCAAAATCTGCTCTAGAAGCCGCAATTCTTAAAATTTCTCAATGAAAATCACATTAGAATACTTCAAATAATTCTACCAATCAATTAGTATCATTAGTTGAATTATTTTCTTGGCAAAATTCCCACCAAAAATCATCATGATCCCACCCTTGGGAGTTTTTTTTTAATTTTTTTAAATATGCCAAAATCTGCTCTAGAAGCCGCAATTCTTAAAATTTCTCAATGAAAATCACATTAGAATACTTCAAATAATTCTACCAATCAATTAATATCATTAGTTAAATTATTTTCTTGGAAAAATTCCCACAAAAATCATCATGATCCCACCCTTGGGAGTTTTTTTTAATTTTTTAAAAATGCCAAAATCTGCTCTAGAAACCGCAATTCTTAAAATTTCTCAATGAAAATCACATTAGAATACTTCAAATAATTCTATCAATCAATTAATATCATTAGTTGAATTATTTTCTTGGAAGAATTCCCACCAAAAATCATCATGATCCCACCCTTGGGAGTTTTTTTCTAATTTTTTAAAAATGCCAAAATCTGCTCTAGAAGCCGCAATTCTTAAAATTTATCAATGAAAATCACATTAGAATACTTCAAATAATTCTACCAATCAATTAATATCATTAGTTGAATTTTTTTCTTGGAAAAATTCCCACCAAAAATCATCATGATCCCACCCTTGGGAGGTTTTTTTTTAATCTTTAAAAATGCCAAAATCTGATCTAGAAACCGCGATTCTTAAAATTTCTCAATGAAAATCACATTAGAATACTTCAAATAATTCTACCAATCAATTAATATCATTAGTTGAATTTTTTTCTTGGAAAAATTCCCACCAAAAATCATCATGATCCCACCCTTGGGAGTTTTTTTTTAATTTTTTAAAAATGCCAAAATCTGCTCTAGAAAGCGCAATTCTTAAAATTTCTCAATGAAAATCACATTAGAATACTTCAAATAATTTTACCAATCAATTAATATCATTAGCTGAATTTTTTTCTTGGAAAAATTCCCACCAAAATTCATCATGATCCCACCCTTGGGAGTTTTTTTTTTAATTTTTTAAAAATGCCAAAATCTGCTCTAGAAGCCGCAATTCTTAAAATTTCTCAATGAAAATCACATTAGAATACTTCAAATAATTCTATCAATCAATTAGTATCATTAGTTGAATTATTTTCTTGGAAAAATTCCCACCAAAACTCATCATGATCCCACCCTTGGGAGTTTTTTTTAATTTTTTAAAAATGCCAAAATCTGCTCTAGAAACCGCAATTCTTAAAATTTCTCAATAAAAATCACATTAGAATACTTCAAATAATTCTACCAATCAATTAATATCATTAGTTGAATTATTTTCTTGGAAAAATTCCCACCAAAAATCATCATGACCCCACCCTTGGGAGGTTTTTTTTAATTTTTTAAAAATGCCAAAATCTGCTCTAGAAAGCGCAATTCTTAAAATTTCTCAATGAAAATCACATTAGAATACTTCAAATAATTCTACCAATCAATTAATATCATTAGTTGAATTTTTTTCTTGGAAAAATTCCCACAAAAATCATCATGATCCCACCCTTGGGAATTTTTTTTAATTTTTAAAAAATGCCAAAATCTGCTCTAGAAGCCGCAATTCTTAAAATTTCTCAATGAAAATCACATTAGAATACTTCAAATATTTCTACCAATCAATTAATATCATTAGTTGAATTATTTTCTTGGAAAAATTCCCACCAAAAATTATCATGATCCCACCCTTGGGAGTTTTTTTTTCATTTTTTAAAAATGCCAAAATCTGCTCTAGAAACCGCAATTCTTAAAATTTCTCAATGAAAATCACATTAGAATACTTCAAATAATTCTACCAATCAATTAATATCATTAGTTGAATTTTTTTCTTGGAAAAATTCCCACAAAAATCATCATGATCCCACCCTTGGGAGTTTTTTTTAATTTTTAAAAATGCCAAAATCTGCTCTAGAAAGCGCAATTCTTAAAATTTCTCAATGAAAATCACATTAGAATACTTCAAATAATTCTACCAATCAATTAATATCATTAGTTGAATTTTTTTCTTGGAAAAATTCCCACAAAAATCATCATGATCCCACCCTTGGGAGTTTTTTTTAATTTTTAAAAAATGCCAAAATCTGCTCTAGAAGCCGCAATTCTTAAAATTTCTCAATGAAAATCACATTAGAACAAATAATTCTACCAATCAATTAATATCATTAGTTGAATTATTTTCTTGGAAAAATTCCCACAAAAATCATCATGATCCCACCCTTGGGAGTTTTTTTTTATTTTTTAAAAATGCCAAAATCTGCTCTAGAAACCGCGATTCTTAAAATTTCTCAATGAAAATCACATTAGAATACTTCAAATAATTCTACCAATCAATTAATATCATTAGTTGAATTGTTTTCTTGGAAAAATTCCCACCAAAAATCATCATGATCCCACCCTTGGGAGTTTTTTTCTAATTTTTTAAAAATGCCAAAATCTGCTCTAGAAGCCGCAATTCTTAAAATTTCTCAATGAAAATCACATTAGAATACTTCAAATAATTCTACCAATCAATTAATATCATTAGTTGAATTATTTTCTTGGAAAAATTCCCACAAAAATCATCATGATCCCACCCTTGGGAGTTTTTTTTTTAATTTTTAAAAAATACCAAAATCTGCTCTAGAAGCCGCAATTCTTAAAATTTCTCAATGAAAATCACATTAGAATACTTCAAATAATTCTACCAATCAATTAATATCATTAGTTGAATTTTTTTCTTGGAAAAATTCCCACAAAAATCATCATGATCCCACCCTTGGGAGTTTTTTTTTTAATTTTTAAAAAATACCAAAATCTGCTCTAGAAGCCGCAATTCTTAAAATTTCTCAATGAAAATCACATTAGAATACTTCAAATAATTCTACCAATCAATTAATATCATTAGTTGAATTTTTTTCTTGGAAAAATTCCCACAAAAATCATCATGATCCCACCCTTGGGAGTTTTTTTTCATTTTTAAAAAATGCCAAAATCTGCTCTAGAAGCCGCAATTCTTAAAATTTCTCAATGAAAATCACATTAGAATACTTCAGATAATTCTACCAATCAATTAATATCATTAGTTGAATTTTTTTCTTGGAAAAATTGCCACAAAAATCATCATGATCCCACCCTTGGGAGTTTTTTTTTAATTTTTAAAAAATGCCAAAATCTGCTCTAGAAGCCGCGATTCTTAAAATTTCTCAATGAAAATCACATTAGAATACTTCAAATAATTCTACCAATCAATTAATATCATTAGTTGAATTATTTTCTTGGAAAAATTCCCACAAAAATCATCATGATCCCACCCTTGGGAGTTTTTTTTTAATTTTTTAAAAATGCCAAAATCTGCTCTAGAAACCGCGATTCTTAAAATTTCTCAATGAAAATCACATTAGAATACTTCAAATAATTCTACCAATCAATTAATATCATTAGTTGAATTTTTTTCTTGGAAAAATTCCCACCAAAAATCATCATGATCCCACCCTTGGGAGTTTTTTTCTAATTTTTTAAAAATGCCAAAATCTGCTCTAGAAGCCGCAATTCTTAAAATTTCTCAATGAAAATCACATTAGAATACTTCAAATAATTCTACCAATCAATTAATATCATTAGTTGAATTTTTTTCTTGGAAAAATTCCCATCAAAAATCATCATGATCCCACCCTTGGGAGGTTTTTTTTAATTTTTTAAAAATGCCAAAATCTGCTCTAGAAGCCGCAATTCTTAAAATTTCTCAATGAAAATCACATTAGAATACTTCAAATATTTCTACCAATCAATTAATATCATTAGTTGAATTATTTTCTTGGAAAAATTCCCACCAAAAATTATCATGATCCCACCCTTGGGAGTTTTTTTTTCATTTTTTAAAAATGCCAAAATCTGCTCTAGAAAGCGCAATTCTTAAAATTTCTCAATGAAAATCACATTAGAATACTTCAAATAATTCTACCAATCAATTAATATCATTAGTTGAATTTTTTTCTTGGAAAAATTCCCACAAAAATCATCATGATCCCACCCTTGGGAGTTTTTTTTAATTTTTAAAAATGCCAAAATCTGCTCTAGAAAGCGCAATTCTTAAAATTTCTCAATGAAAATCACATTAGAATACTTCAAATAATTCTACCAATCAATTAATATCATTAGTTGAATTTTTTTCTTGGAAAAATTCCCACAAAAATCATCATGATCCCACCCTTGGGAGTTTTTTTTAATTTTTAAAAAATGCCAAAATCTGCTCTAGAAGCCGCAATTCTTAAAATTTCTCAATGAAAATCACATTAGAACAAATAATTCTACCAATCAATTAATATCATTAGTTGAATTATTTTCTTGGAAAAATTCCCACAAAAATCATCATGATCCCACCCTTGGGAGTTTTTTTTTATTTTTTAAAAATGCCAAAATCTGCTCTAGAAACCGCGATTCTTAAAATTTCTCAATGAAAATCACATTAGAATACTTCAAATAATTCTACCAATCAATTAATATCATTAGTTGAATTGTTTTCTTGGAAAAATTCCCACCAAAAATCATCATGATCCCACCCTTGGGAGTTTTTTTCTAATTTTTTAAAAATGCCAAAATCTGCTCTAGAAGCCGCAATTCTTAAAATTTCTCAATGAAAATCACATTAGAATACTTCAAATAATTCTACCAATCAATTAATATCATTAGTTGAATTATTTTCTTGGAAAAATTCCCACAAAAATCATCATGATCCCACCCTTGGGAGTTTTTTTTTTAATTTTTAAAAAATACCAAAATCTGCTCTAGAAGCCGCAATTCTTAAAATTTCTCAATGAAAATCACATTAGAATACTTCAAATAATTCTACCAATCAATTAATATCATTAGTTGAATTTTTTTCTTGGAAAAATTCCCACAAAAATCATCATGATCCCACCCTTGGGAGTTTTTTTTCATTTTTAAAAAATGCCAAAATCTGCTCTAGAAGCCGCAATTCTTAAAATTTCTCAATGAAAATCACATTAGAATACTTCAGATAATTCTACCAATCAATTAATATCATTAGTTGAATTTTTTTCTTGGAAAAATTGCCACAAAAATCATCATGATCCCACCCTTGGGAGTTTTTTTTTTAATTTTTAAAAAATGCCAAAATCTGCTCTAGAAGCCGCGATTCTTAAAATTTCTCAATGAAAATCACATTAGAATACTTCAAATAATTCTACCAATCAATTAATATCATTAGTTGAATTATTTTCTTGGAAAAATTCCCACAAAAATCATCATGATCCCACCCTTGGGAGTTTTTTTTAATTTTTTAAAAATGCCAAAATCTGCTCTAGAAACCGCGATTCTTAAAATTTCTCAATGAAAATCACATTAGAATACTTCAAATAATTCTACCAATCAATTAATATCATTAGTTGAATTTTTTTCTTGGAAAAATTCCCACCAAAAATCATCATGATCCCACCCTTGGGAGTTTTTTTCTAATTTTTTAAAAATGCCAAAATCTGCTCTAGAAGCCGCAATTCTTAAAATTTCTCAATGAAAATCACATTAGAATACTTCAAATAATTCTACCAATCAATTAATATCATTAGTTGAATTTTTTTCTTGGAAAAATTCCCACCAAAAATCATCATGATCCCACCCTTGGGAGGTTTTTTTTAATTTTTTAAAAATGCCAAAATCTGCTCTAGAAACCGCAATTCTTAAAATTTCTCAATGAAAATCACATTAGAATACTTCAAATAATTCTACCAATCGATTAATATCATTAGTTGATTTTTTTTCTTGGAAAAATTCCCACCAAAAATCATCATGATCCCACCCTTGGGAGGTTTTTTTTTAATTTTTTAAAAATGCCAAAATCTGCTCTAGAAACCGCGATTCTTAAAATTTCTCAATGAAAATCACATTAGAATACTTCAAATAATTCTACCAATCAATTAATATCATTAGTTGAATTTTTTTCTTGGAAAAATTCCCACAAAAAATCATCATGATCCCACCCTTGGGAGTTTTTTTCTAATTTTTTAAAAATGCCAAAATCTGCTCTAGAAGCCGCAATTCTTAAAATTTCTCAATGAAAATCACATTAGAATACTTCAAATAATTCTACCAATCAATTAATATCATTAGTTGATTTTTTTTCTTGGAAAAATTCCCACAAAAATCATCATGACCCCACCCTTGGGAGTTTTTTTTTTTAATTTTTTAAAAATGCCAAAATCTGCTCTAGAAAGCGCAATTCTTAAAATTTCTCAATGAAAATCACATTAGAATACTTCAAATAATTCTACCAATCAATTAATATCATTAGTTGAATTTTTTTCTTGGAAAAATTCCCACAAAAATCATCATGATCCCACCCTTGGGAGTTTTTTTTAATTTTTTAAAAATGCCAAAATCTGCTCTAGAAGCCGCAATTCTTAAAATTTCTCAATGAAAATCACATTAGAATACTTCAAATAATTCTACCAATCAATTAGTATCATTAGTTGAATTATTTTCTTGGCAAAATTCCCACCAAAAATCATCATGATCCCACCCTTGGGAGTTTTTTTTTAATTTTTTTAAATATGCCAAAATCTGCTCTAGAAGCCGCAATTCTTAAAATTTCTCAATGAAAATCACATTAGAATACTTCAAATAATTCTACCAATCAATTCATATCATTAGTTAAATTATTTTCTTGGAAAAATTCCCACAAAAATCATCATGATCCCACCCTTGGGAGTTTTTTTTAATTTTTTAAAAATGCCAAAATCTGCTCTAGAAACCGCAATTCTTAAAATTTCTCAATGAAAATCACATTAGAATACTTCAAATAATTCTATCAATCAATTAATATCATTAGTTGAATTTGTTTCTTGGAAGAATTCCCACCAAAAATCATCATGATCCCACCCTTGGGAGTTTTTTTCTAATTTTTTAAAAATGCCAAAATCTGCTCTAGAAGCCGCAATTCTTAAAATTTCTCAATGAAAATCACATTAGAATACTTCAAATAATTCTACCAATCAATTAATATCATTAGTTGAATTTTTTTCTTGGAAAAATTCCCACCAAAAATCATCACGATCCCACCCTTGGGAGGTTTTTTTTTAATTTTTTAAAAATGCCAAAATCTGCTCTAGAAACCGCGATTCTTAAAATTTCTCAATGAAAATCACATTAGAATACTTCAAATAATTCTACCAATCAATTAATATCATTAGTTGAATTTTTTTCTTGGAAAAATTCCCACCAAAAATCATCATGATCCCACCCTTGGGAGTTTTTTTTTAATTTTTTAAAAATGCCAAAATCTGCTCTAGAAAGCGCAATTCTTAAAATTTCTCAATGAAAATCACATTAGAATACTTCAAATAATTCTACCAATCAATTAATATCATTAGCTGAATTTTTTTCTTGGAAAAATTCCCACCAAAAATCATCATGATCCCACCCTTGGGAGTTTTTTTTTAATTTTTTAAAAATGCCAAAATCTGCTCTAGAAGCCGCAATTCTTAAAATTTCTCAATGAAAATCACATTAGAATACTTCAAATAATTCTATCAATCAATTAGTATCATTAGTTGAATTATTTTCTTGGAAAAATTCCCACCAAAACTCATCATGATCCCACCCTTGGGAGTTTTTTTTAATTTTTTAAAAATGCCAAAATCTGCTCTAGAAACCGCAATTCTTAAAATTTCTCAATAAAAATCACATTAGAATACTTCAAATAATTCTACCAATCAATTAGTATCATTAGTTGAATTATTTTCTTGGAAAAATTCCCACCAAAAATCATCATGACCCCACCCTTGGGAGGTTTTTTTTAATTTTTTAAAAATGCCAAAATCTGCTCTAGAAAGCGCAATTCTTAAAATTTCTCAATGAAAATCACATTAGAATACTTCAAATAATTCTACCAATCAATTAATATCATTAGTTGAATTTTTTTCTTGGAAAAATTCCCACAAAAATCATCATGATCCCACCCTTGGGAATTTTTTTTAATTTTTAAAAAATTCCAAAATCTGCTCTAGAAGCCGCAATTCTTAAAATTTCTCAATGAAAATCACATTAGAATACTTCAAATAATTCTACCAATCAATTAATATCATTAGTTGAATTATTTTCTTGGAAAAATTCCCACCAAAAATCATCATGATCCCACCCTTGGGAGTTTTTTTTTCATTTTTTAAAAATGCCAAAATCTGCTCTAGAAACCGCAATTCTTAAAATTTCTCAATGAAAATCACATTAGAATACTTCAAATAATTCTACCAATCAATTAATATCATTAGTTGAATTTTTTTCTTGGAAAAATTCCCACAAAAATCATCATGATCCCACCCTTGGGAGTTTTTTTTAATTTTTTAAAAATGCCAAAATCTGCTCTAGAAAGCGCAATTCTTAAAATTTCTCAATGAAAATCACATTAGAATACTTCAAATAATTCTACCAATCAATTAATATCATTAGTTGAATTTTTTTCTTGGAAAAATTCCCACAAAAATCATTATGATCCCACCCTTGGGAGTTTTTTTTAATTTTTAAAAAATGCCAAAATCTGCTCTAGAAGCCGCAATTCTTAAAATTTCTCAATGAAAATCACATTAGAACAAATAATTCTACCAATCAATTAATATCATTAGTTGAATTATTTTCTTGGAAAAATTCCCACAAAAATCATCATGATCCCACCCTTGGGAGTTTTTTTTAATTTTTTAAAAATGCCAAAATCTGCTCTAGAAACCGCGATTCTTAAAATTTCTCAATGAAAATCACATTAGAATACTTCAAATAATTCTACCAATCAATTAATATCATTAGTTGAATTTTTTTCTTGGAAAAATTCCCACCAAAAATCATCATGATCCCACCCTTGGGAGTTTTTTTCTAATTTTTTAAAAATGCCAAAATCTGCTCTAGAAGCCGCAATTCTTAAAATTTCTCAATGAAAATCACATTAGAATACTTCAAATAATTCTACCAATCAATTAATATCATTAGTTGAATTATTTTCTTGGAAAAATTCCCACAAAAATCATCATGATCCCACCCTTGGGAGTTTTTTTTTTAATTTTTAAAAAATACCAAAATCTGCTCTAGAAGCCGCAATTCTTAAAATTTCTCAATGAAAATCACATTAGAACAAATAATTCTACCAATCAATTAATATCATTAGTTGAATTATTTTCTTGGAAAAATTCCCACCAAAAATCATCATGATCCCACCCTTGGGAGTTTTTTTTTAATTTTTAAAAAATGCCAAAATCTGCTCTAGAAGCCGCAATTCTTAAAATTTCTCAATGAAAATCACATTAGAATACTTCAAATAATTCTACCAATCAATTAATATCATTAGTTGAATTATTTTCTTGGAAAAATTCCCACAAAAATCATCATGATCCCACCCTTGGGAGTTTTTTTTTAATTTTTAAAAAATACCAAAATCTGCTCTAGAAGCCGCAATTCTTAAAATTTCTCAATGAAAATCACATTAGAACAAATAATTCTACCAATCAATTAATATCATTAGTTGAATTATTTTCTTGGAAAAATTCCCACCAAAAATCATCATGATCCCACCCTTGGGAGTTTTTTTTTAATTTTTAAAAAATGCCAAAATCTGCTCTAGAAGCCGCAATTCTTAAAATTTCTCAATGAAAATCACATTAGAATACTTCAAATAATTCTACCAATCAATTAATATCATTAGTTGAATTATTTTCTTGGAAAAATTCCCACAAAAATCATCATGATCCCACCCTTGGGAGTTTTTTTTTTAATTTTTAAAAAATACCAAAATCTGCTCTAGAAGCCGCAATTCTTAAAATTTCTCAATGAAAATCACATTAGAACAAATAATTCTACCAATCAATTAATATCATTAGTTGAATTATTTTCTTGGAAAAATTCCCACCAAAAATCATCATGATCCCACCCTTGGGAGTTTTTTTTTTAATTTTTTAAAAATGCCAAAATCTGCTCTAGAAGCCGCAATTCTTAAAATTTCTCAATGAAAATCACATTAGAATACTTCAAATAATTCTACCAATCAATTAATATCATTAGTTGAATTATTTTCTTGGAAAAATTCCCACAAAAATCATCATGATCCCACCCTTGGGAGTTTTTTTTTTAATTTTTAAAAAATACCAAAATCTGCTCTAGAAGCCGCAATTCTTAAAATTTCTCAATGAAAATCACATTAGAACAAATAATTCTACCAATCAATTAATATCATTAGTTGAATTATTTTCTTGGAAAAATTCCCACCAAAAATCATCATGATCCCACCCTTGGGAGTTTTTTTTTTTATTTTTAAAAAATGCCAAAATCTGCTCTAGAAGCCGCAATTCTTAAAATTTCTCAATGAAAATCACATTAGAATACTTCAAATAATTCTACCAATCAATTAGTATCATTAGTTGAATTATTTTCTTGGAAAAATTCCCACCAAAACTCATCATGATCCCACCCTTGGGAGTTTTTTTTAATTTTTTAAAAATGCCAAAATCTGCTCTAGAAACCGCAATTCTTAAAATTTCTCAATGAAAATCACATTAGAATACTTCAAATAATTCTACCAATCAATTAATATCATTAGTTGAATTATTTTCTTGGAAAAATTCCCACCAAAAATCATCATGATCCCACCCTTGGGAGTTTTTTTTCATTTTTTAAAAATGCCAAAATATGCTCTAGAAACCGCAATTCTTAAAATTTCTCAATGAAAATCACATTAGAATACTTCAAATAATTCTACCAATCAATTAATATCATTAGTTGAATTTTTTTCTTGGAAAAATTCCCACAAAAATCATCATGATCCCACCCTTGGGAGTTTTTTTTAATTTTTTAAAAATGCCAAAATCTGCTCTAGAAAGCGCAATTCTTAAAATTTCTCAATGAAAATCACATTAGAATACTTCAAATAATTCTACCAATCAATTAATATCATTAGTTGAATTTTTTTCTTGGAAAAATTCCTACAAAAATCATCATGATCCCACCCTTGGGAGTTTTTTTTCATTTTTAAAAAATGCCAAAATCTGCTCTAGAAGCCGCAATTCTTAAAATTTCTCAATGAAAATCACATTAGAACAAATAATTCTACCAATCAATTAATATCATTAGTTGAATTATTTTCTTGGAGAAATTCCCACCAAAAATCATCATGATCCCACCCTTGGGAGTTTTTTTTTAATTTTTAAAAAATGCCAAAATCTGCTCTAGAAGCCGCGATTCTTAAAATTTCTCAATGAAAATCACATTAGAATACTTCAAATAATTCTACCAATCAATTAATATCATTAGTTGAATTATTTTCTTGGAAAAATTCCCACAAAAATCATCATGATCCCACCCTTGGGAGTTTTTTTTAATTTTTTAAAAATGCCAAAATCTGCTCTAGAAACCGCGATTCTTAAAATTTCTCAATGAAAATCACATTAGAATACTTCAAATAATTCTACCAATCAATTAATATCATTAGTTGAATTTTTTTCTTGGAAAAATTCCCACAAAAATCATCATGATCCCACCCTTGGGAGTTTTTTTCTAATTTTTTAAAAATGCCAAAATCTGCTCTAGAAGCCGCAATTCTTAAAATTTCTCAATGAAAATCACATTAGAATACTTCAAATAATTCTACCAATCAATTAATATCATTAGTTGAATTTTTTTCTTGGAAAAATTCCCACCAAAAATCATCATGATCCCACCCTTGGGAGGTTTTTTTTAATTTTTTAAAAATGCCAAAATCTGCTCTAGAAACCGCAATTCTTAAAATTTCTCAATGAAAATCACATTAGAATACTTCAAATAATTCTACCAATCAATTAATATCATTAGTTGATTTTTTTTCTTGGAAAAATTCCCACCAAAAATCATCATGATCCCACCCTTGGGAGGTTTTTTTTAATTTTTTAAAAATGCCAAAATCTGCTCTAGAAACCGCGATTCTTAAAGTTTCTCAATGAAAATCACATTAGAATACTTCAAATAATTCTACCAATCAATTAATATCATTAGTTGAATTTTTTTCTTGGAAAAATTCCCACCAAAAATCATCATGATCCCACCCTTGGGAGTTTTTTTCTAATTTTTTAAAAATGCCAAAATCTGCTCTAGAAGCCGCAATTCTTAAAATTTCTCAATGAAAATCACATTAGAATACTTCAAATAATTCTACCAATCAATTAATATCATTAGTTGATTTTTATTCTTGGAAAAATTCCCACAAAAATCATCATGACCCCACCCTTGGGAGTTTTTTTTTAATTTTTTAAAAATGCCAAAATCTGCTCTAGAAACCGCAATTCTTAAAATTTCTCAATGAAAATCACATTAGAATACTTCAAATAATTCTACCAATCAATTAATATCATTAGTTGAATTTTTTTCTTGGAAAAATTCCCACAAAAATCATCATGATCCCACCCTTGGGAGTTTTTTTTAATTTTTTAAAAATGCCAAAATCTGCTCTAGAAGCCGCAATTCTTAAAATTTCTCAATGAAAATCACATTAGAATACTTCAAATAATTCTACCAATCAATTAGTATCATTAGTTGAATTATTTTCTTGGAAAAATTCCCACCAAAAATCATCATGATCCCACCCTTGGGAGTTTTTTTTTAATTTTTTTAAATATGCCAAAATCTGCTCTAGAAGCCGCAATTCTTAAAATTTCTCAATGAAAATCACATTAGAATACTTCAAATAATTCTACCAATCAATTAATATCATTAGTTAAATTATTTTCTTGGAAAAATTCCCACAAAAATCATCATGATCCCACCCTTGGGAGTTTTTTTTAATTTTTTAAAAATGCCAAAATCTGCTCTAGAAACCGCAATTCTTAAAATTTCTCAATGAAAATCACATTAGAATACTTCAAATAATTCTATCAATCAATTAATATCATTAGTTGAATTTGTTTCTTGAAAGAATTCCCACCAAAAATCATCATGATCCCACCCTTGGGAGTTTTTTTCTAATTTTTTAAAAATGCCAAAATCTGCTCTAGAAGCCGCAATTCTTAAAATTTCTCAATGAAAATCACATTAGAATACTTCAAATAATTCTACCAATCAATTAATATCATTAGTTGAATTTTTTTCTTGGAAAAATTCCCACCAAAAATCATCATGATCCCACCCTTGGGAGTTTTTTTTTAATTTTTTAAAAATGCCAAAATCTGCTCTAGAAAGCGCAATTCTTAAAATTTCTCAATGAAAATCACATTAGAATACTTCAAATAATTCTACCAATCAATTAATATCATTAGCTGAATTTTTTTCTTGGAAAAATTCCCACCAAAAATCATCATGATCCCACCCTTGGGAGTTTTTTTTTAATTTTTTAAAAATGCCAAAATCTGCTCTAGAAGCCGCAATTCTTAAAATTTCTCAATGAAAATCACATTAGAATACTTCAAATAATTCTATCAATCAATTAGTATCATTAGTTGAATTATTTTCTTGGAAAAATTCCCACCAAAACTCATCATGATCCCACCCTTGGGAGTTTTTTTTAATTTTTTAAAAATGCCAAAATCTGCTCTAGAAACCGCAATTCTTAAAATTTCTCAATAAAAATCACATTAGAATACTTCAAATAATTCTACCAATCAATTAGTATCATTAGTTGAATTATTTTCTTGGAAAAATTCCCACCAAAAATCATCATGACCCCACCCTTGGGAGGTTTTTTTTAATTTTTTAAAAATGCCAAAATCTGCTCTAGAAAGCGCAATTCTTAAAATTTCTCAATGAAAATCACATTAGAATACTTCAAATAATTCTACCAATCAATTAATATCATTAGTTGAATTTTTTTCTTGGAAAAATTCCCACAAAAATCATCATGATCCCACCCTTGGGAATTTTTTTTAATTTTTAAAAAATTCCAAAATCTGCTCTAGAAGCCGCAATTCTTAAAATTTCTCAATGAAAATCACATTAGAATACTTCAAATAATTCTACCAATCAATTAATATCATTAGTTGAATTATTTTCTTGGAAAAATTCCCACCAAAAATCATCATGATCCCACCCTTGGGAGTTTTTTTTTCATTTTTTAAAAATGCCAAAATCTGCTCTAGAAACCGCAATTCTTAAAATTTCTCAATGAAAATCACATTAGAATACTTCAAATAATTCTACCAATCAATTAATATCATTAGTTGAATTTTTTTCTTGGAAAAATTCCCACAAAAATCATCATGATCCCACCCTTGGGAGTTTTTTTTAATTTTTTAAAAATGCCAAAATCTGCTCTAGAAAGCGCAATTCTTAAAATTTCTCAATGAAAATCACATTAGAATACTTCAAATAATTCTACCAATCAATTAATATCATTAGTTGAATTTTTTTCTTGGAAAAATTCCCACAAAAATCATTATGATCCCACCCTTGGGAGTTTTTTTTAATTTTTAAAAAATGCCAAAATCTGCTCTAGAAGCCGCAATTCTTAAAATTTCTCAATGAAAATCACATTAGAACAAATAAGTCTACCAATCAATTAATATCATTAGTTGAATTATTTTCTTGGAAAAATTCCCACAAAAATCATCATGATCCCACCCTTGGGAGTTTTTTTTAATTTTTTAAAAATGCCAAAATCTGCTCTAGAAACCGCGATTCTTAAAATTTCTCAATGAAAATCACATTAGAATACTTCAAATAATTCTACCAATCAATTAATATCATTAGTTGAATTGTTTTCTTGGAAAAATTCCCACCAAAAATCATCATGATCCCACCCTTGGGAGTTTTTTTCTAATTTTTTAAAAATGCCAAAATCTGCTCTAGAAGCCGCAATTCTTAAAATTTCTCAATGAAAATCACATTAGAATACTTCAAATAATTCTACCAATCAATTAATATCATTAGTTGAATTATTTTCTTGGAAAAATTCCCACAAAAATCATCATGATCCCACCCTTGGGAGTTTTTTTTTTTAATTTTTAAAAAATACCAAAATCTGCTCTAGAAGCCGCAATTCTTAAAATTTCTCAATGAAAATCACATTAGAACAAATAATTCTACCAATCAATTAATATCATTAGTTGAATTATTTTCTTGGAAAAATTCCCACCAAAAATCATCATGATCCCACCCTTGGGAGTTTTTTTTTAATTTTTAAAAAATGCCAAAATCTGCTCTAGAAGCCGCAATTCTTAAAATTTCTCAATGAAAATCACATTAGAATACTTCAAATAATTCTACCAATCAATTAATATCATTAGTTGAATTTTTTTCTTGGAAAAATTCCCACCAAAAATCATCATGATCCCACCCTTGGGAGTTTTTTTCTAATTTTTTAAAAATGCCAAAATCTGCTCTAGAAGCCGCAATTCTTAAAATTTCTCAATGAAAATCACATTAGAATACTTCAAATAATTCTACCAATCAATTAATATCATTAGTTGAATTATTTTCTTGGAAAAATTCCCACAAAAATCATCATGATCCCACCCTTGGGAGTTTTTTTTTAATTTTTAAAAAATACCAAAATCTGCTCTAGAAGCCGCAATTCTTAAAATTTCTCAATGAAAATCACATTAGAACAAACAATTCTACCAATCAATTAATATCATTAGTTGAATTATTTTCTTGGAAAAATTCCCACCAAAAATCATCATGATCCCACCCTTGGGAGTTTTTTTTTAATTTTTAAAAAATGCCAAAATCTGCTCTAGAAGCCGCAATTCTTAAAATTTCTCAATGAAAATCACATTAGAATACTTCAAATAATTCTACCAATCAATTAATATCATTAGTTGAATTATTTTCTTGGAAAAATTCCCACAAAAATCATCATGATCCCACCCTTGGGAGTTTTTTTTTTAATTTTTAAAAAATACCAAAATCTGCTCTAGAAGCCGCAATTCTTAAAATTTCTCAATGAAAATCACATTAGAACAAATAATTCTACCAATCAATTAATATCATTAGTTGAATTATTTTCTTGGAAAAATTCCCACCAAAAATCATCATGATCCCACCCTTGGGAGTTTTTTTTTAATTTTTAAAAAATGCCAAAATCTGCTCTAGAAGCCGCAATTCTTAAAATTTCTCAATGAAAATCACATTAGAATACTTCAAATAATTCTACCAATCAATTAATATCATTAGTTGAATTATTTTCTTGGAAAAATTCCCACAAAAATCATCATGATCCCACCCTTGGGAGTTTTTTTTTTAATTTTTAAAAAATACCAAAATCTGCTCTAGAAGCCGAAATTCTTAAAATTTCTCAATGAAAATCACATTAGAATACTTCAAATAATTCTACCAATCAATTAGTATCATTAGTTGAATTATTTTCTTGGAAAAATTCCCACCAAAACTCATCATGATCCCACCCTTGGGAGTTTTTTTTAATTTTTTAAAAATGCCAAAATCTGCTCTAGAAACCGCAATTCTTAAAATTTCTCAATGAAAATCACATTAGAATACTTCAAATAATTCTACCAATCAATTAATATCATTAGTTGAATTATTTTCTTGGAAAAATTCCCACCAAAAATCATCATGATCCCACCCTTGGGAGTTTTTTTTTCATTTTTTAAAAATGCCAAAATATGCTCTAGAAACCGCAATTCTTAAAATTTCTCAATGAAAATCACATTAGAATACTTCAAATAATTCTACCAATCAATTAATATCATTAGTTGAATTTTTTTCTTGGAAAAATTCCCACAAAAATCATCATGATCCCACCCTTGGGAGTTTTTTTTAATTTTTTAAAAATGCCAAAATCTGCTCTAGAAAGCGCAATTCTTAAAATTTCTCAATGAAAATCACATTAGAATACTTCAAATAATTCTACCAATCAATTAATATCATTAGTTGAATTTTTTTCTTGGAAAAATTCCTACAAAAATCATCATGATCCCACCCTTGGGAGTTTTTTTTTCATTTTTAAAAAATGCCAAAATCTGCTCTAGAAGCCGCAATTCTTAAAATTTCTCAATGAAAATCACATTAGAACAAATAATTCTACCAATCAATTAATATCATTAGTTGAATTATTTTCTTGGAGAAATTCCCACCAAAAATCATCATGATCCCACCCTTGGGAGTTTTTTTTTAATTTTTAAAAAATGCCAAAATCTGCTCTAGAAGCCGCGATTCTTAAAATTTCTCAATGAAAATCACATTAGAATACTTCAAATAATTCTACCAATCAATTAATATCATTAGTTGAATTTTTTTCTTGGAAAAATTCCCACAAAAATCATCATGATCCCACCCTTGGGAGTTTTTTTTAATTTTTTAAAAATGCCAAAATCTGCTCTAGAAGCCGCAATTCTTAAAATTTCTCAATGAAAATCACATTAGAATACTTCAAATAATTCTACCAATCAATTAATATCATTAGTTGAATTATTTTCTTGGAAAAATTCCCACAAAAATCATCATGATCCCACCCTTGGGAGTTTTTTTTTTAATTTTTAAAAAATACCAAAATCTGCTCTAGAAGCCGAAATTCTTAAAATTTCTCAATGAAAATCACATTAGAATACTTCAAATAATTCTACCAATCAATTAGTATCATTAGTTGAATTATTTTCTTGGAAAAATTCCCACCAAAACTCATCATGATCCCACCCTTGGGAGTTTTTTTAATTTTTTAAAAATGCCAAAATCTGCTCTAGAAACCGCAATTCTTAAAATTTCTCAATGAAAATCACATTAGAATACTTCAAATAATTCTACCAATCAATTAATATCATTAGTTGAATTATTTTCTTGGAAAAATTCCCACCAAAAATCATCATGATCCCACCCTTGGGAGTTTTTTTTCATTTTTTAAAAATGCCAAAATATGCTCTAGAAACCGCAATTCTTAAAATTTCTCAATGAAAATCACATTAGAATACTTCAAATAATTCTACCAATCAATTAATATCATTAGTTGAATTTTTTTCTTGGAAAAATTCCCACAAAAATCATCATGATCCCACCCTTGGGAGTTTTTTTTAATTTTTTAAAAATGCCAAAATCTGCTCTAGAAAGCGCAATTCTTAAAATTTCTCAATGAAAATCACATTAGAATACTTCAAATAATTCTACCAATCAATTAATATCATTAGTTGAATTTTTTTCTTGGAAAAATTCCTACAAAAATCATCATGATCCCACCCTTGGGAGTTTTTTTTCATTTTTAAAAAATGCCAAAATCTGCTCTAGAAGCCGCAATTCTTAAAATTTCTCAATGAAAATCACATTAGAACAAATAATTCTACCAATCAATTAATATCATTAGTTGAATTATTTTCTTGGAGAAATTCCCACCAAAAATCATCATGATCCCACCCTTGGGAGTTTTTTTTTAATTTTTAAAAAATGCCAAAATCTGCTCTAGAAGCCGCGATTCTTAAAATTTCTCAATGAAAATCACATTAGAATACTTCAAATAATTCTACCAATCAATTAATATCATTAGTTGAATTTTTTTCTTGGAAAAATTCCCACAAAAATCATCATGATCCCACCCTTGGGAGTTTTTTTTAATTTTTTAAAAATGCCAAAATCTGCTCTAGAAACCGCGATTCTTAAAATTTCTCAATGAAAATCACATTAGAATACTTCAAATAATTCTACCAATCAATTAATATCATTAGTTGAATTTTTTTCTTGGAAAAATTCCCACCAAAAATCATCATGATCCCACCCTTGGGAGGTTTTTTTTAATTTTTTAAAAATGCCAAAATCTGCTCTAGAAACCGCAATTCTTAAAATTTCTCAATGAAAATCACATTAGAATACTTCAAATAATTCTACCAATCAATTAATATCATTAGTTGATTTTTTTTCTTGGAAAAATTCCCACCAAAAATCATCATGATCCCACCCTTGGGAGGTTTTTTTTAATTTTTTAAAAATGCCAAAATCTGCTCTAGAAACCGCGATTCTTAAAGTTTCTCAATGAAAATCACATTAGAATACTTCAAATAATTCTACCAATCAATTAATATCATTAGTTGAATTTTTTTCTTGGAAAAATTCCCACCAAAAATCATCATGATCCCACCCTTGGGAGTTTTTTTCTAATTTTTTAAAAATGCCAAAATCTGCTCTAGAAGCCGCAATTCTTAAAATTTCTCAATGAAAATCACATTAGAATACTTCAAATAATTCTACCAATCAATTAATATCATTAGTTGATTTTTATTCTTGGAAAAATTCCCACAAAAATCATCATGACCCCACCCTTGGGAGTTTTTTTTTAATTTTTTAAAAATGCCAAAATCTGCTCTAGAAAGCGCAATTCTTAAAATTTCTCAATGAAAATCACATTAGAATACTTCAAATAATTCTACCAATCAATTAATATCATTAGTTGAATTTTTTTCTTGGAAAAATTCCCACAAAAATCATCATGATCCCACCCTTGGGAGTTTTTTTTAATTTTTTAAAAATGCCAAAATCTGCTCTAGAAGCCGCAATTCTTAAAATTTCTCAATGAAAATCACATTAGAATACTTCAAATAATTCTACCAATCAATTAGTATCATTAGTTGAATTATTTTCTTGGAAAAATTCCCACCAAAAATCATCATGATCCCACCCTTGGGAGTTTTTTTTTAATTTTTTTAAATATGCCAAAATCTGCTCTAGAAGCCGCAATTCTTAAAATTTCTCAATGAAAATCACATTAGAATACTTCAAATAATTCTACCAATCAATTAATATCATTAGTTAAATTATTTTCTTGGAAAAATTCCCACAAAAATCATCATGATCCCACCCTTGGGAGTTTTTTTTAATTTTTAAAAAATGCCATAATCTGCTCTAGAAGCCGCAATTCTTAAAATTTCTCAATGAAAATCACATTAGAATACTTCAAATAATTCTATCAATCAATTAATATCATTAGTTGAATTTGTTTCTTGAAAGAATTCCCACCAAAAATCATCATGATCCCACCCTTGGGAGTTTTTTTCTAATTTTTTAAAAATGCCAAAATCTGCTCTAGAAGCCGCAATTCTTAAAATTTCTCAATGAAAATCACATTAGAATACTTCAAATAATTCTACCAATCAATTAATATCATTAGTTGAATTTTTTTCTTGGAAAAATTCCCACCAAAAATCATCATGATCCCACCCTTGGGAGGTTTTTTTTTAATTTTTTAAAAATGCCAAAATCTGCTCTAGAAACCGCGATTCTTAAAATTTCTCAATGAAAATCACATTAGAATACTTCAAATAATTCTACCAATTAATTAATATCATTAGTTGAATTTTTTTCTTGGAAAAATTCCCACCAAAAATCATCATGATCCCACCCTTGGGAGTTTTTTTTTTAATTTTTTAAAAATGCCAAAATCTGCTCTAGAAAGCGCAATTCTTAAAATTTCTCAATGAAAATCACATTAGAATACTTCAAATAATTCTACCAATCAATTAATATCATTAGCTGAATTTTTTTCTTGGAAAAATTCCCACCAAAAATCATCATGATCCCACCCTTGGGAGTTTTTTTTTAATTTTTAAAAAATGCCAAAATCTGCTCTAGAAGCCGCAATTCTTAAAATTTCTCAATGAAAATCACATTAGAATACTTCAAATAATTCTATCAATCAATTAGTATCATTAGTTGAATTATTTTCTTGGAAAAATTCCCACCAAAACTCATCATGATCCCACCCTTGGGAGTTTTTTTTAATTTTTTAAAAATGCCAAAATCTGCTCTAGAAACCGCAATTCTTAAAATTTCTCAATGAAAATCACATTAGAATACTTCAAATAATTCTACCAATCAATTAGTATCATTAGTTGAATTATTTTCTTGGAAAAATTCCCACCAAAAATCATCATGACCCCACCCTTGGGAGGTTTTTTTTAATTTTTTAAAAATGCCAAAATCTGCTCTAGAAAGCGCAATTCTTAAAATTTCTCAATGAAAATCACATTAGAATACTTCAAATAATTCTACCAATCAATTAATATCATTAGTTGAATTTTTTTCTTGGAAAAATTCCCACAAAAATCATCATGATCCCACCCTTGGGAATTTTTTTTAATTTTTAAAAAATGCCAAAATCTGCTCTAGAAGCCGCAATTCTTAAAATTTCTCAATGAAAATCACATTAGAATACTTCAAATAATTCTACCAATCAATTAATATCATTAGTTGAATTATTTTCTTGGAAAAATTCCCACCAAAAATCATCATGATCCCACCCTTGGGAGTTTTTTTCTAATTTTTTAAAAATGCCAAAATCTGCTCTAGAAGCCGCAATTCTTAAAATTTCTCAATGAAAATCACATTAGAATACTTCAAATAATTCTACCAATCAATTAATATCATTAGTTGAATTTTTTTCTTGGAAAAATTCCCACCAAAAATCATCATGATCCCACCCTTGGGAGGTTTTTTTTTAATTTTTTAAAAATGCCAAAATCTGCTCTAGAAACCGCGATTCTTAAAATTTCTCAATGAAAATCACATTAGAATACTTCAAATAATTCTACCAATTAATTAATATCATTAGTTGAATTTTTTTCTTGGAAAAATTCCCACCAAAAATCATCATGATCCCACCCTTGGGAGTTTTTTTTTTAATTTTTTAAAAATGCCAAAATCTGCTCTAGAAAGCGCAATTCTTAAAATTTCTCAATGAAAATCACATTAGAATACTTCAAATAATTCTACCAATCAATTAATATCATTAGCTGAATTTTTTTCTTGGAAAAATTCCCACCAAAAATCATCATGATCCCACCCTTGGGAGTTTTTTTTTAATTTTTAAAAAATGCCAAAATCTGCTCTAGAAGCCGCAATTCTTAAAATTTCTCAATGAAAATCACATTAGAATACTTCAAATAATTCTATCAATCAATTAGTATCATTAGTTGAATTATTTTCTTGGAAAAATTCCCACCAAAACTCATCATGATCCCACCCTTGGGAGTTTTTTTTAATTTTTTAAAAATGCCAAAATCTGCTCTAGAAACCGCAATTCTTAAAATTTCTCAATGAAAATCACATTAGAATACTTCAAATAATTCTACCAATCAATTAGTATCATTAGTTGAATTATTTTCTTGGAAAAATTCCCACCAAAAATCATCATGACCCCACCCTTGGGAGGTTTTTTTTAATTTTTTAAAAATGCCAAAATCTGCTCTAGAAAGCGCAATTCTTAAAATTTCTCAATGAAAATCACATTAGAATACTTCAAATAATTCTACCAATCAATTAATATCATTAGTTGAATTTTTTTCTTGGAAAAATTCCCACAAAAATCATCATGATCCCACCCTTGGGAATTTTTTTTAATTTTTAAAAAATGCCAAAATCTGCTCTAGAAGCCGCAATTCTTAAAATTTCTCAATGAAAATCACATTAGAATACTTCAAATAATTCTACCAATCAATTAATATCATTAGTTGAATTATTTTCTTGGAAAAATTCCCACCAAAAATCATCATGATCCCACCCTTGCGAGTTTTTTTTTCATTTTTTAAAAATGCCAAAATCTGCTCTAGAAAACGCAATTCTTAAAATTTCTCAATGAAAATCACATTAGAATACTTCAAATAATTCTACCAATCAATTAATATCATTAGTTGAATTTTTTTCTTGGAAAAATTCCCACAAAAATCATCATGATCCCACCCTTGGGAGTTTTTTTTAATTTTTAAAAAATGCCAAAATCTGCTCTAGAAGCCGCAATTCTTAAAATTTCTCAATGAAAATCACATTAGAACAAATAATTCTACCAATCAATTAATATCATTAGTTGAATTATTTTCTTGGAAAAATTCCCACAAAAATCATCATGATCCCACCCTTGGGAGTTTTTTTTCATTTTTTAAAAATGCCAAAATCTGCTCTAGAAACCGCGATTCTTAAAATTTCTCAATGAAAATCACATTAGAATACTTCAAATAATTCTACCAATCAATTAATATCATTAGTTGAATTGTTTTCTTGGAAAAATTCCCACCAAAAATCATCATGATCCCACCCTTGGGAGTTTTTTTCTAATTTTTTAAAAATGCCAAAATCTGCTCTAGAAGCCGCAATTCTTAAAATTTCTCAATGAAAATCACATTAGAATACTTCAAATAGTTCTACCAATCAATTAATATCATTAGTTGAATTATTTTCTTGGAAAAATTCCCACAAAAATCATCATGATCCCACCCTTGGGAGTTTTTTTTTTAATTTTTAAAAAATACCAAAATCTGCTCTAGAAGCCGCAATTCTTAAAATTTCTCAATGAAAATCACATTAGAACAAATAATTCTACCAATCAATTAATATCATTAGTTGAATTATTTTCTTGGAAAAATTCCCACCAAAAATCATCATGATCCCACCCTTGGGAGTTTTTTTTTAATTTTTAAAAAATGCCAAAATCTGCTCTAGAAGCCGCAATTCTTAAAATTTCTCAATGAAAATCACATTAGAATACTTCAAATAATTCTACCAATCAATTAATATCATTAGTTGAATTATTTTCTTGGAAAAATTCCCACAAAAATCATCATGATCCCACCCTTGGGAGTTTTTTTTCTAATTTTTTAAAAATGCCAAAATCTGCTCTAGAAGCCGCAATTCTTAAAATTTCTCAATGAAAATCACATTAGAACAAATAATTCTACCAATCAATTAATATCATTAGTTGAATTATTTTCTTGGAAAAATTCCCACCAAAAATCATCATGATCCCTTGGGAGTTTTTTTTTTTTTTTTTAAATGCCAAAATCTGCTCTAGAAACCGCAATTCTTAAAATTTCTCAATGAAAATCACATTAGAATACTTCAAATAATTCTACCAATCAATTAATATCATTAGTTGAATTATTTTCTTGGAAAAATTCCCACAAAAATCATCATGATCCCACCCTTGGGAGTTTTTTTTAATTTTTTAAAAATGCCAAAATCTGCTCTTGAAACCGCGATTCTTAAAATTTCTCAATGAAAATCACATTAGAATACTTCAAATAATTCTACCAATCAATTAATATCATTAGTTGAATTTTTTTCTTGGAAAAATTCCCACCAAAAATCATCATGATCCCACCCTTGGGAGTTTTTTTCTAATTTTTAAAAAATGCCGAAATCTGCTCTAGAAGCCGCAATTCTTAAAATTTCTCAATGAAAATCACATTAGAATACTTCAAATAATTCTACCAATCAATTAATATCATTAGTTGAATTATTTTCTTGGAAAAATTCCCACAAAAATCATCATGATCCCACCCTTGGGAGTTTTTTAATTTTTTAAAAATGCCAAAATCTGCTCTAGAAACCGCAATTCTTAAAATTTCTCAATGAAAATCACATTAGAATACTTCAAATAATTCTACCAATCAATTAATATCATTAGTTGAATTATTTTCTTGGAAAAATTCCCACAAAAATCATCATGATCCCACCCTTGGGAGTTTTTTTTAATTTTTTAAAAATGCCAAAATCTGCTCTAGAAACCGCGATTCTTAAAATTTCTCAATGAAAATCACATTAGAATACTTCAAATAATTCTACCAATCAATTAATATCATTAGTTGAATTTTTTTCTTGGAAAAATTCCCACCAAAAATCATCATGATCCCACCCTTGGGAGTTTTTTTCTAATTTTTAAAAAATGCCGAAATCTGCTCTAGAAGCCGCAATTCTTAAAATTTCTCAATGAAAATCACATTAGAATACTTCAAATAATTCTACCAATCAATTAATATCATTAGTTGAATTATTTTCTTGGAAAAATTCCCACAAAAATCATCATGATCCCACCCTTGGGAGTTTTTTTTAATTTTTTAAAAATGCCAAAATCTGCTCTAGAAACCGCAATTCTTAAAATTTCTCAATGAAAATCACATTAGAATACTTCAAATAATTCTACCAATCAATTAATATCATTAGTTGAATTTTTTTCTTGGAAAAATTCCCACCAAAAATCATCATGATCCCACCCTTGGGAGTTTTTTTCTAATTTTTAAAAAATGCCGAAATCTGCTCTAGAAGCCGAAATTCTTAAAATTTCTCAATGAAAATCACATTAGAATACTTCAAATAATTCTACCAATCAATTAATATCATTAGTTGAATTATTTTCTTGGAAAAATTCCCACAAAAATCATCATGATCCCACCCTTGGGAGTTTTTTTCTAATTTTTTAAAAATGCCAAAATCTGCTCTAGAAACCGCAATTCTTAAAATTTCTCAATGAAAATCACATTAGAATACTTCAAATAACTCTACCAATCAATTAATATCATTAGTTGAATTTTTTTCTTGGAAAAATTCCCACCAAAAATCATCATGATCCCACCCTTGGGAGTTTTTTTTCTAATTTTTTAAAAATGCCAAAATCTGCTCTAGAAGCCGCAATTCTTAAAATTTCTCAATGAAAATCACATTAGAATACTTCAAATAATTCTACCAATCAATTAATATCATTAGTTGAATTTTTTTCTTGGAAAAATTCCCACCAAAAATCATCATGATCCCACCCTTGGGAGGTTTTTTTTAATTTTTTAAAAATGCCAAAATCTGCTCTAGAAACCGCAATTCTTAAAATTTCTCAATGAAAATCACATTAGAATACTTCAAATAATTCTACCAATCAATTAATATCATTAGTTGATTTTTTTTCTTGGAAAAATTCCCACAAAAATCATCATGATCCCACCCTTGGGAGTTTTTTTTTTAATTTTTAAAAAATGCCAAAATCTGCTCTAGAAGCCGCAATTCTTAAAATTTCTCAATGAAAATCACATTAGAATACTTCAAATAATTCTACCAATCAATTAATATCATTCGTTGAATTATTTTCTTGGAAAAATTCCCACAAAAATCATCATGATCCCACCCTTGGGAGTTTTTTTTTTAATTTTTTAAAAATGCCAAAATCTGCTCTAGAAACCGCGATTCTTAAAATTTCTCAATGAAAATCACATTAGAATACTTCAAATAATTCTACCAATCAATTAATATCATTAGTTGAATTTTTTTCTTGGAAAAATTCCCACCAAAAATCATCATGATCCCACCCTTGGGAGTTTTTTTCTAATTTTTAAAAAATGCCAAAATCTGCTCTAGAAACCGCAATTCTTAAAATTTCTCAATGAAAATCACATTAGAATACTTCAAATAATTCTACCAATCAATTAATATCATTAGTTGAATTATTTTCTTGGAAAAATTCCCACAAAAATCATCATGATCCCACCCTTGGGAGTTTTTTAATTTTTTAAAAATGCCAAAATCTGCTCTAGAAACCGCAATTCTTAAAATTTCTCAATGAAAATCACATTAGAATACTTCAAATAATTCTACCAATCAATTAATATCATAAGTTGAATTATTTTCTTGGAAAAATTCCCACAAAAATCATCATGATCCCACCCTTGGGAGTTTTTTTTAATTTTTTAAAAATGCCAAAATCTGCTCTAGAAACCGCGATTCTTAAAATTTCTCAATGAAAATCACATTAGAATACTTCAAATAATTCTACCAATCAATTAATATCATTAGTTGATTTTTTTTCCTGGAAAAATTCCCACCAAAAATCATCATGATCCCACCCTTGAGAGGTTTTTTTTAATTTTTTAAAAATGCCAAAATCTGCTCTAGAAAGCGCAATTCTTAAAATTTCTCAATGAAAATCACATTAGAATACTTCAAATAATTCTACCAATCAATTAATATCATTAGCTGAATTTTTTTCTTGGAAAAATTCCCACCAAAAATCATCATGATCCCACCCTTGGGAGTTTTTTTTTAATTTTTTAAAAATGCCAAAATCTGCTCTAGAAGCCGCAATTCTTAAAATTTCTCAATGAAAATCACATTAGAATACTTCAAATAATTCTACCAATCAATTAATATCATTAGTTGAATTTTTTTCTTGGAAAAATTCCCACCAAAAATCATCATGATCCCACCCTTGGGAGTTTTTTTTTAATTTTTTAAAAATGCCAAAATCTGCTCTAAAAACCGCAATTCTTAAAATTTCTCAATGAAAATCACATTAGAATACTTCAAATAATTCTACCAATCAATTAATATCATTAGTTGAATTTTTTTCTTGGAAAAATTCCCACCAAAAATCATCATGATCCCACCCTTGGGAGTTTTTTTCTAATTTTTTAAAAATGCCAAAATCTGCTCTAGAAGCCGCTATTCTTAAAATTTCTCAATGAAAATCACATTAGAATACTTCAAATAATTCTACCAATCAATTAATATCATTAGTTGAATTTTTTTCTTGGAAAAATTCCCACCAAAAATCATCATGATCCCACCCTTGGGAGTTTTTTTTAATTTTTTAAAAATGCCAAAATCTGCTCTAGAAACCGCAATTCTTAAAATTTCTCAATGAAAATCACATTAGAATACTTCAAATAATTCTACCAATCAATTAATATCATTAGTTGATTTTTTTTCTTGGAAAAATTCCCACCAAAAATCATCATGATCCCACCCTTGAGAGGTTTTTTTTTAATTTTTTAAAAATGCCAAAATCTGCTCTAGAAAGCGCAATTCTTAAAATTTCTCAATGAAAATCACATTAGAATACTTCAAATAATTCTACCAATCAATTAATATCATTAGCTGAATTTTTTTCTTGGAAAAATTCCCACCAAAAATCATCATGATCCCACCCTTGGGAGTTTTTTTTTAATTTTTTAAAAATGCCAAAATCTGCTCTAGAAGCCGCAATTCTTAAAATTTCTCAATGAAAATCACATTAGAATACTTCAAATAATTCTACCAATCAATTAATATCATTAGTTGAATTTTTTTCTTGGAAAAATTCCCACCAAAAATCATCATGATCCCACCCTTGGGAGTTTTTTTTTTAATTTTTTAAAAATGCCAAAATCTGCTCTAAAAACCGCAATTCTTAAAATTTCTCAATGAAAATCACATTAGAATACTTCAAATAATTCTACCAATCAATTAATATCATTAGTTGAATTTTTTTCTTGGAAAAATTCCCACCAAAAATCATCATGATCCCACCCTTGGGAGTTTTTTTCTAATTTTTTAAAAATGCCAAAATCTGCTCTAGAAGCCGCAATTCTTAAAATTTCTCAATGAAAATCACATTAGAATACTTCAAATAATTCTACCAATCAATTAATATCATTAGTTGAATTATTTTCTTGGAAAAATTCCCACCAAAAATCATCATGATCCCACCCTTGGGAGTTTTTTTTAATTTTTTAAAAATGCCAAAATCTGCTCTAGAAACCGCAATTCTTAAAATTTCTCAATGAAAATCACATTAGAATACTTCAAATAATTCTACCAATCAATTAATATCATTAGTTGAATTTTTTTCTTGGAAAAATTCCCACCAAAAATCATCATGACCCCACCCTTGGGAGTTTTTTTTTTTAATTTTTTAAAAATGCCAAAATCTGCTCTAGAAACCGCAATTCTTAAAATTTCTCAATGAAAATCACATTAGAATACTTTGAATAATTCTACCAATCAATTAATATCATTAGTTGAATTTTTTTCTTGGAAAAATTCCCACCAAAAATCATCATTGGGAGTTTTTTTTAATTTTTAAAAAATGCCATAATCTGCTCTAGAAGCCGCGATTCTTAAAATTTCTCAATGAAAATCACATTAGAATACTTCAAATAATTCTACCAATCAATTAATATCATTAGTTGAATTTTTTTCTTGGAAAAATTCCCACCAAAAATCATCATGATCCCACCCTTGGGAGTTTTTTTTAATTTTTTAAAAATGCCAAAATCTGCTCTACAAGCCGCGATTCTTAAAATTTCTCAATGAAAATCACATTAGAATACTTCAAATAATTCTACCAATCAATTAATATCATTAGTTGATTTTTTTCTTGGAAAAATTCCCACCAAAACTCATCATGATCCCACTCTTGGGAGCTTTTTTTTTTAATTTTTTAAAAATGCCAAAATCTGCTATAGAAACCGCAATTCTTAAAATTTCTCAATGAAAATCACATTAGAATACTTCAAATAATTCTACCAATCAATTAATATCATTAGTTGAATTTTTTTCTTGGAAAAATTCCCACCAAAAATCATCATGATCCCACCCTTGGGAGGTTTTTTTTAATTTTTTAAAAATGGCAAAATCTGCTCTAGAAACCGCGATTCTTAAAATTTCTCAATGAAAATCACATTAGAATACTTCAAATAATTCTACCAATCAATTAATATCATTAGTTGAATTTTTTTCTTGGAAAAATTCCCACCAAAATTCATCATGATCCCACCCTTGGGAGTTTTTTTTTAATTTTTTAAAAATGCCAAAATCTGCTCTAGAAGCCGCAATTCTTAAAATTTCTCAATGAAAATCACATTAGAATACTTCAAATAATTCTACCAATCAATTAATATCATTAGTTGAATTTTTTTCTTGGAAAAATTCCCACCAAAACTCATCATGATCCCACCCTTGGGAGTTTTTTTTTAATTTTTTAAAAATGCCAAAATCTGCTCTAGAAACCGCAATTCTTAAAATTTCTCAATGAAAATCACATTAGAATACTTCAAATAATTCTACCAATCAATTAGTATCATTAGTTGAATTATTTTCTTGGAAAAATTCCCACCAAAAATCATCATGACCCTACCCTTGGGAGGTTTTTTTTAATTTTTTAAAAATGCCAAAATCTGCTCTAGAAAGCGCAAGTCTTAAAATTTCTCAATGAAAATCACATTAGAATACTTCAAATAATTCTACCAATCAATTAATATCATTCGTTGAATTTTTTTTCTTGGAAAAATTCCCACAAAAATCATCATGATCCCACCCTTGGGATTTTTTTTTAATTTTTAAAAAAATGCCAAAATCTGCTCTAGAAGCCGCAATTCTTAAAATTTCTCAATGAAAATCACATTAGAATACTTCAAATAATTCTATCAATCAATTAATATCATTAGTTGAATTATTTTCTTGGAAAAATTCCCATAAAAATCATCATGATCCCACCCTTGGGAGTTTTTTTTAATTTTTTAAAAATGCCAAAATCTGCTCTAAAAACTGCAGTTCTTAAAATTTCTCAATGAAAATCACATTAGAATACTTCAAATAATTCTACCAAACAATTAATGTCATTAGTTGAATTTTTTTTCTTGGAAAAATTCCCACCAAAAATCATCATGATCCCATCCTTGGGAGTTTTTTAATTTTTTAAAAATGCCAAAATCTGCTCTAGAAGCCGCAATTCTTAAAATTTCTCAATGAAAATCACATTAGAATACTTCAAATAATTCTACCAATCAATTAATATCATTAGTTGAATTTTTTTCTTGGAAAAATTCCCACCAAAAATCATCATGATCCCACCCTTGGGAGTTTTTTTTTAATTTTTTAAAAATGCCAAAATCTGCTCTAGAAAGCGCAATTCTTAATATTTCTCAATGAAAATCACATTAGAATACTTCAAATAATTCTACCAATCAATTAATATCATTAGTTGAATTTTTTTCTTGGAAAAATTCCCACCAAAAATCATCATGACCCCACCCTTGGGAGTTTTTTTTTTAATTTTTTAAAAATGCCAAAATCTGCTCTAGAAACCGCAATTCTTAAAATTTCTCAATGAAAATCACATTAGAATACTTTAAATAATTCTACCAATCAATTAATATCATTAGTTGAATTTTTTTCTTGGAAAAATTCCCACCAAAAATCATCATGATCCCACCCTTGGGAGTTTTTTTTAAATTTTTCAAAAATGCCAAAATCTGCTCTAGCAGCCGCAATTCTTAAAATTTCTCAATGAAAATAACATTAGAATACTTCAAATAATTCTACCAATCAATTAATATCAATAGTTGATTTTTTTTCTTGGAAAAATTCTCACCAAAACTCATCATGATCCCACTCTTGGGAGTTTTTTTTTTAATTTTTTAAAAATGCCAAAATCTGCTCTAGAAACCGCAATTCTTAAAATTTCTCAATGAAAATCACATTAGAATACTTCAAATAATTCTACCAATCAATTAATATCATTAGTTGAATTTTTTTCTTGGAAAAATTCCCACCAAAAATCATCATGACCCCACCCTTGGGAGTTTTTTTTTTAATTTTTTAAAAATGCCAAAATCTGCTCTAGAAACCGCAATTCTTAAAATTTCTCAATGAAAATAACATTAGAATACTTCAAATAATTCTACCAATCAATTAATATCATTAGTTGAATTATTTTCTTGGAAAAATTCCCACCAAAAATCATCATGATCCCACCCTTGGGAGTTTTTTTTAATTTTTTAAAAATGCCAAAATCTGCTCTAGAAACCGCAACTCTTAAAATTTCTCAATGAAAATCACATTAGAATACTTCAAATAATTCTACCAATCAATTAATATCATTAGTTGAATTTTTTTCTTGGAAAAATTCCCACCAAAAATCATCATGACCCCACCCTTGGGAGTTTTTTTTTTAATTTTTTAAAAATGCCAAAATCTGCTCTAGAAACCGCAATTCTTAAAATTTCTCAATGAAAATCACATTAGAATACTTTAAATAATTCTACCAATCAATTAATATCATTAGTTGAATTTTTTTCTTGGAAAAATTCCCACCAAAACTCATCATGATCCCACTCTTGGGAGTTTTTTTTTTAATTTTTTAAAAATGCCAAAATCTGCTCTAAAAACCGCAATTCTTAAAATTTCTCAATGAAAATCACATTGGAATACTTCAAATAATTCTACCAATCAATTAATATCATTAGTTGAATTTTTTTCTTGGAAAAATTCCCACCAAAAATCATCATGATCCCACCCTTGGGAGTTTTTTGTAATTTTTTAAAACTGCCAAAATCTGCTCTAGAAGCCGCGATTCTTAAAATTTCTCAATGAAAATCACATTAGAATACTTTAAATAATTCTACCAATCAATTAATATCATTAGTTGAATTTTTTTCTTGGAAAAATTCCCACCAAAACTCATCATGATCCCACTCTTGGGAGTTTTTTTTTTAATTTTTTAAAAATGCCAAAATCTGCTCTAGAAACCGCAATTCTTAAAATTTCTCAATGAAAATCACATTAGAATACTTCAAATAATTCTATCAATCAATTAGTATCATTAGTTGAATTATTTTCTTGGAAAAATTCCCACAAAAATCATCATGATCCCACCCTTGGGAGTTTTTTAATTTTTTAAAAATGCCAAAATCTGCTCTAAAAACCGCAATTCTTAAAATTTCTCAATGAAAATCACATTAGAATACTTCAAATAATTCTATCAATCAATTAATATCATTAGTTGAATTTTTTTCTTGGAAAAATTCCAACAAAAATCATCATGATCCCACCCTTGGGAGTTTTTTAATTTTTTAAAAATGCCAAAATCTGCTCTAAAAACCGCAATTCTTAAAATTTCTCAATGAAAATCACATTAGAATACTTCAAATAATTCTACCAATCAATTAATATCATTAGTTGAATTTTTTTCTTGGAAAAATTCCCACAAAAATCATCATGATCCCACCCTTGGGAGTTTTTTTTAATTTTTTAAAAATGCCAAAATCTGCTCTAGAAACCGCAATTCTTAAAATTTCTCAATGAAAATCACATTAGAATACTTCAAATAATTCTACCAATGAATTAATATCATTAGTTGAATTTTTTTCTTGGAAAAATTCCCACCAAAACTCATCATGATCCCACCCTTGGGAGTTTTTTTTAATTTTTTAAAAATGCCAAAATCTGCTCTAGAAACCGCAATTCTTAAAATTTCTCAATGGAAATCACATTAGAATACTTCAAATAATTCTACCAATCAATTAATATCATTAGTTGAATTATTTTCTTGGAAAAATTCCCACAAAAATCATCATGATCCCACCCTTGGGAGTTTTTTTTAATTTTTTAAAAATGCCAAAATCTGCTCTAGAAACCGCAATTCTTAAAATTTCTCAATGAAAATCACATTAGAATACTTCAAATAATTCTACCAATCAATTAATATCATTAGTTGAATTATTTTCTTGGAAAAATTCCCACAAAAATCATCATGACCCCACCCTTGGGAGGTTTTTTTTAATTTTTTAAAAATGCCAAAATCTGCTCTAGAAACCGCAATTCTTAAAATTTCTCAATGAAAATCACATTAGAATACTTCAAATAATTCTACCAATCAATTAATATCATTAGTTGAATTATTTTCTTGGAAAAATTCCCACAAAAATCATCATGATCCCACCCTTGGGAGTTTTTTTTAATTTTTTAAAAATGCCAAAATCTGCTCTAGAAACCGCGATTCTTAAAATTTCTCAATGAAAATCACATTAGAATACTTCAAATAATTCTACCAATCAATTAATATCATTAGTTGAATTTTTTTCTTGGAAAAATTCCCACCAAAAATCATCATGATCCCACCCTTGGGAGTTTTTTTCTAATTTTTTAAAAATGCCAAATTCTGCTCTAGAAGCCGCAATTCTTAAAATTTCTCAATGAAAATCACATTAGAATACTTCAAATAATTCTACCAATCAATTAATATCATTAGTTGAATTTTTTTTCTTGGAAAAATTCCCACCAAAAATCATCATGATCCCACCCTTGGGAGGTTTTTTTTTAATTTTTTAAAAATGCCAAAATCTGCTCTAGAAACCGCAATTCTTAAAATTTCTCAATGAAAATCACATTAGAATACTTCAAATAATTCTACCAATCAATTAATATCATTAGTTGATTTTTTTTTCTTGGAAAAATTCCCACCAAAAATCATCATGATCCCACCCTTAGGAGGTTTTTTTTAATTTTTTAAAAATGCCAAAATCTGCTCTAGAAACCGCGATTCTTAAAATTTCTCAATGAAAATCACATTAGAATACTTCAAATAATTCTACCAATCAATTAATATCATTAGTTGAATTTTTTTCTTGGAAAAATTCCCACCAAAAATCATCATGATCCCACCCTTGGGAGTTTTTTTCTAATTTTTTAAAAATGCCAAAATCTGCTCTAGAAGCCGCAATTCTTAAAATTTCTCAATGAAAATCACATTAGAATACTTCGAATAATTCTACCAATCAATTAATATCATTAGTTGAATTTTTTTCTTGGAAAAATTCCCACCAAAAATCATCATGATCCCACCCTTGGGAGGTTTTTTTTAATTTTTTAAAAATGCCAAAATCTGCTCTAGAAACCGCAATTCTTAAAATTTCTCAATGAAAATCACATTAGAATACTTCAAATAATTCTACCAATCAATTAATATCATTAGTTGATTTTTTTTCTTGGAAAAATTCCCACAAAAATCATCATGATCCCACCCTTGGGAGTTTTTTTTTTAATTTTTAAAAAATGCCAAAATCTGCTCTAGAAGCCGCAATTCTTAAAATTTCTCAATGAAAATCACATTAGAACAAATAATTCTACCAATCAATTAATATCATTAGTTGAATTATTTTCTTGGAAAAATTCCCACCAAAAATCATCATGATCCCACCCTTGGGAGTTTTTTTTTAATTTTTAAAAAATGCCAAAATCTGCTCTAGAAGCCGCAATTCTTAAAATTTCTCAATGAAAATCACATTAGAATACTTCAAATAATTCTACCAATCAATTAATATCATGAGTTGAATTATTTTCTTGGAAAAATTCCCACAAAAATCATCATGATCCCACCCTTGGGAGTTTTTTTTTTAATTTTTTAAAAATGCCAAAATCTGCTCTAGAAACCGCGATTCTTAAAATTTCTCAATGAAAATCACATTAGAATACTTCAAATAATTCTACCAATCAATTAATATCATTAGTTGAATTTTTTTCTTGGAAAAATTCCCACCAAAAATCATCATGATCCCACCCTTGGGAGGTTTTTTCTAATTTTTAAAAAATGCCAAAATCTGCTCTAGAAGCCGCAATTCTTAAAATTTCTCAATGAAAATCACATTAGAATACTTCAAATAATTCTACCAATCAATTAATATCATTAGTTGAATTATTTTCTTGGAAAAATTCCCACAAAAATCATCATGATCCCACCCTTGGGAGTTTTTTAATTTTTTAAAAATGCCAAAATCTGCTCTAGAAACCGCAATTCTTAAAATTTCTCAATGAAAATCACATTAGAATACTTCAAATAATTCTACCAATCAATTAATATCATAAGTTGAATTATTTTCTTGGAAAAATTCCCACAAAAATCATCATCGATCCCACCCTTGGGAGTTTTTTTTAATTTTTTAAAAATGCCAAAATCTGCTCTAGAAACCGCGATTCTTAAAATTTCTCAATGAAAATCACATTAGAATACTTCAAATAATTCTACCAATCAATTAATATCATTAGTTGATTTTTTTTCTTGGAAAAATTCCCACCAAAAATCATCATGATCCCACCCTTGAGAGGTTTTTTTTTAATTTTTTAAAAATGCCAAAATCTGCTCTAGAAAGCGCAATTCTTAAAATTTCTCAATGAAAATCACATTAGAATACTTCAAATAATTCTACCAATCAATTAATATCATTAGCTGAATTTTTTTCTTGGAAAAATTCCCACCAAAAATCATCATGATCCCACCCTTGGGAGTTTTTTTTTAATTTTTTAAAAATGCCAAAATCTGCTCTAGAAGCCGCAATTCTTAAAATTTCTCAATGAAAATCACATTAGAATACTTCAAATAATTCTACCAATCAATTAATATCATTAGTTGAATTTTTTTCTTGGAAAAATTCCCACCAAAAATCATCATGATCCCACCCTTGGGAGTTTTTTTTTAATTTTTTAAAAATGCCAAAATCTGCTCTAAAAACCGCAATTCTTAAAATTTCTCAATGAAAATCACATTAGAATACTTCAAATAATTCTACCAATCAATTAATATCATTAGTTGAATTTTTTTCTTGGAAAAATTCCCACCAAAAATCATCATGATCCCACCCTTGGGAGTTTTTTTCTAATTTTTTAAAAATGCCAAAATCTGCTCTAGAAGCCGCAATTCTTAAAATTTCTCAATGAAAATCACATTAGAATACTTCAAATAATTCTACCAATCAATTAATATCATTAGTTGAATTTTTTTCTTGGAAAAATTCCCACCAAAAATCATCATGATCCCACCCTTGGGAGTTTTTTTTTAATTTTTTAAAAATGCCAAAATCTGCTCTAGAAACCGCAATTCTTAAAATTTCTCAATGAAAATCACATTAGAATACTTCAAATAATTCTACCAATCAATTAATATCATTAGTTGATTTTTTTTCTTGGAAAAATTCCCACCAAAAATCATCATGATCCCACCCTTGAGAGGTTTTTTTTTAATTTTTTAAAAATGCCAAAATCTGCTCTAGAAAGCGCAATTCTTAAAATTTCTCAATGAAAATCACATTAGAATACTTCAAATAATTCTACCAATCAATTAATATCATTAGCTGAATTTTTTTCTTGGAAAAATTCCCACCAAAAATCATCATGATCCCACCCTTGGGAGTTTTTTTTTAATTTTTTAAAAATGCCAAAAATCTGCTCTAGAAGCCGCAATTCTTAAAATTTCTCAATGAAAATCACATTAGAATACTTCAAATAATTCTACCAATCAATTAATATCATTAGTTGAATTTTTTTCTTGGAAAAATTCCCACCAAAAATCATCATGATCCCACCCTTGGGAGTTTTTTTTTAATTTTTTAAAAATGCCAAAATCTGCTCTAAAAACCGCAATTCTTAAAATTTCTCAATGAAAATCACATTAGAATACTTCAAATAATTCTACCAATCAATTAATATCATTAGTTGAATTTTTTTCTTGGAAAAATTCCCACCAAAAATCATCATGATCCCACCCTTGGGAGTTTTTTTCTAATTTTTTAAAAATGCCAAAATCTGCTCTAGAAGCCGCAATTCTTAAAATTTCTCAATGAAAATCACATTAGAATACTTCAAATAATTCTACCAATCAATTAATATCATTAGTTGAATTATTTTCTTGGAAAAATTCCCACCAAAAATCATCATGATCCCACCCTTGGGAGTTTTTTTTAATTTTTTAAAAATGCCAAAATCTGCTCTAGAAACCGCAATTCTTAAAATTTCTCAATGAAAATCACATTAGAATACTTCAAATAATTCTACCAATCAATTAATATCATTAGTTGAATTTTTTTCTTGGAAAAATTCCCACCAAAAATCATCATGACCCCACCCTTGGGAGTTTTTTTTTTTAATTTTTTAAAAATGCCAAAATCTGCTCTAGAAACCGCAATTCTTAAAATTTCTCAATGAAAATCACATTAGAATACTTTGAATAATTCTACCAATCAATTAATATCATTAGTTGAATTTTTTTCTTGGAAAAATTCCCACCAAAAATCATCATTGGGAGTTTTTTTTAATTTTTAAAAAATGCCATAATCTGCTCTAGAAGCCGCGATTCTTAAAATTTCTCAATGAAAATCACATTAGAATACTTCAAATAATTCTACCAATCAATTAATATCATTAGTTGAATTTTTTTCTTGGAAAAATTCCCACCAAAAATCATCATGATCCCACCCTTGGGAGTTTTTTTCTAATTTTTTAAAAATGCCAAAATCTGCTCTAGAAGCCGCAATTCTTAAAATTTCTCAATGAAAATCACATTAGAATACTTCAAATAATTCTACCAATCAATTAATATCATTAGTTGAATTATTTTCTTGGAAAAATTCCCACCAAAAATCATCATGATCCCACCCTTGGGAGTTTTTTTTAATTTTTTAAAAATGCCAAAATCTGCTCTAGAAACCGCAATTCTTAAAATTTCTCAATGAAAATCACATTAGAATACTTCAAATAATTCTACCAATCAATTAATATCATTAGTTGAATTTTTTTCTTGGAAAAATTCCCACCAAAAATCATCATGATCCCACCCTTGGGAGTTTTTTTCTAATTTTTTAAAAATGCCAAAATCTGCTCTAGAAGCCGCAATTCTTAAAATTTCTCAATGAAAATCACATTAGAATACTTCAAATAATTCTACCAATCAATTAATATCATTAGTTGAATTATTTTCTTGGAAAAATTCCCACCAAAAATCATCATGATCCCACCCTTGGGAGTTTTTTTTAATTTTTTAAAAATGCCAAAATCTGCTCTAGAAACCGCAATTCTTAAAATTTCTCAATGAAAATCACATTAGAATACTTCAAATAATTCTACCAATCAATTAATATCATTAGTTGAATTTTTTTCTTGGAAAAATTCCCACCAAAAATCATCATGATCCCACCCTTGGGAGTTTTTTAATTTTTTAAAAATGCCAAAATCTGCTCTACAAGCCGCGATTCTTAAAATTTCTCAATGAAAATCACATTAGAATACTTCAAATAATTCTACCAATCAATTAATATCATTAGTTGATTTTTTTCTTGGAAAAATTCCCACCAAAACTCATCATGATCCCACTCTTGGGAGCTTTTTTTTTTAATTTTTTAAAAATGCCAAAATCTGCTATAGAAACCGCAATTCTTAAAATTTCTCAATGAAAATCACATTAGAATACTTCAAATAATTCTACCAATCAATTAATATCATTAGTTGAATTTTTTTCTTGGAAAAATTCCCACCAAAAATCATCATGATCCCACCCTTGGGAGGTTTTTTTTAATTTTTTAAAAATGGCAAAATCTGCTCTAGAAACCGCGATTCTTAAAATTTCTCAATGAAAATCACATTAGAATACTTCAAATAATTCTACCAATCAATTAATATCATTAGTTGAATTTTTTTCTTGGAAAAATTCCCACCAAAATTCATCATGATCCCACCCTTGGGAGTTTTTTTTTAATTTTTTAAAAATGCCAAAATCTGCTCTAGAAGCCGCAATTCTTAAAATTTCTCAATGAAAATCACATTAGAATACTTCAAATAATTCTACCAATCAATTAATATCATTAGTTGAATTTTTTTCTTGGAAAAATTCCCACCAAAACTCATCATGATCCCACCCTTGGGAGTTTTTTTTTAATTTTTTAAAAATGCCAAAATCTGCTCTAGAAACCGCAATTCTTAAAATTTCTCAATGAAAATCACATTAGAATACTTCAAATAATTCTACCAATCAATTAGTATCATTAGTTGAATTATTTTCTTGGAAAAATTCCCACCAAAAATCATCATGACCCTACCCTTGGGAGGTTTTTTTTAATTTTTTAAAAATGCCAAAATCTGCTCTAGAAAGCGCAATTCTTAAAATTTCTCAATGAAAATCACATTAGAATACTTCAAATAATTCTACCAATCAATTAATATCATTAGTTGAATTATTTTCTTGGAAAAATTCCCATAAAAATCATCATGATCCCACCCTTGGGAGTTTTTTTAATTTTTTAAAAATGCCAAAATCTGCTCTAAAAACTGCAGTTCTTAAAATTTCTCAATGAAAATCACATTAGAATACTTCAAATAATTCTACCAAACAATTAATGTCATTAGTTGAATTTTTTTTCTTGGAAAAATTCCCACCAAAAATCATCATGATCCCATCCTTGGGAGTTTTTTAATTTTTTAAAAATGCCAAAATCTGCTCTAGAAGCCGCAATTCTTAAAATTTCTCAATGAAAATCACATTAGAATACTTCAAATAATTCTACCAATCAATTAATATCATTAGTTGAATTTTTTTCTTGGAAAAATTCCCACCAAAAATCATCATGATCCCACCCTTGGGAGTTTTTTTTTAATTTTTTAAAAATGCCAAAATCTGCTCTAGAAAGCGCAATTCTTAAAATTTCTCAATGAAAATCACATTAGAATACTTCAAATAATTCTACCAATCAATTAATATCATTAGTTGAATTTTTTTCTTGGAAAAATTCCCACCAAAAATCATCATGACCCCACCCTTGGGAGTTTTTTTTTTAATTTTTTAAAAATGCCAAAATCTGCTCTAGAAACCGCAATTCTTAAAATTTCTCAATGAAAATCACATTAGAATACTTTAAATAATTCTACCAATCAATTAATATCATTAGTTGAATTTTTTTCTTGGAAAAATTCCCACCAAAAATCATCATGATCCCACCCTTGGGAGTTTTTTTTAAATTTTTCAAAAATGCCAAAATCTGCTCTAGCAGCCGCAATTCTTAAAATTTCTCAATGAAAATAACATTAGAATACTTCAAATAATTCTACCAATCAATTAATATCAATAGTTGATTTTTTTTCTTGGAAAAATTCCCACCAAAACTCATCATGATCCCACTCTTGGGAGTTTTTTTTTTTAATTTTTTAAAAATGCCAAAATCTGCTCTAGAAACCGCAATTCTTAAAATTTCTCAATGAAAATCACATTAGAATACTTCAAATAATTCTACCAATCAATTAATATCATTAGTTGAATTTTTTTCTTGGAAAAATTCCCACCAAAAATCATCATGACCCCACCCTTGGGAGTTTTTTTTTTAATTTTTTAAAAATGCCAAAATCTGCTCTAGAAACCGCAATTCTTAAAATTTCTCAATGAAAATAACATTAGAATACTTCAAATAATTCTACCAATCAATTAATATCATTAGTTGAATTATTTTCTTGGAAAAATTCCCACCAAAAATCATCATGATCCCACCCTTGGGAGGTTTTTTTTAATTTTTTAAAAATGGCAAAATCTGCTCTAGAAACCGCGATTCTTAAAATTTCTCAATGAAAATCACATTAGAATACTTCAAATAATTCTACCAATCAGTTAATATCATTAGTTGAATTTTTTTCTTGGAAAAATTCCCACCAAAAATCATCATGATCCCACCCTTGGGAGTTTTTTTTTAATTTTTTAAAAATGCCAAAATCTGCTCTAGAAACCGCAATTCTTAAAATTTCTCAATGAAAATCACATTAGAATACTTCAAATAATTCTACCAATCAATTAGTATCATTAGTTGAATTATTTTCTTGGAAAAATTCCCACCAAAAATCATCATGACCCTACCCTTGGGAGGTTTTTTTTTAATTTTTTAAAAATGCCAAAATCTGCTCTAGAAAGCGCAATTCTTAAAATTTCTCAATGAAAATCACATTAGAATACTTCAAATAATTCTACCAATCAATTAATATCATTAGTTGAATTATTTTCTTGGAAAAATTCCCATAAAAATCATCATGATCCCACCCTTGGGAGTTTTTTTAATTTTTTAAAAATGCCAAAATCTGCTCTAAAAACTGCAGTTCTTAAAATTTCTCCACCCTTGGGAGTTTTTTTAATTTTTTAAAAATGCCAAAATCTGCTCTAAAAACTGCAGTTCTTAAAATTTCTCAATGAAAATCACATTAGAATACTTCAAATAATTCTACCAAACAATTAATGTCATTAGTTGAATTTTTTTTCTTGGAAAAATTCCCACCAAAAATCATCATGATCCCATCCTTGGGAGTTTTTTAATTTTTTAAAAATGCCAAAATCTGCTCTAGAAGCCGCAATTCTTAAAATTTCTCAATGAAAATCACATTAGAATACTTCAAATAATTCTACCAATCAATTAATATCATTAGTTGAATTTTTTTCTTGGAAAAATTCCCACCAAAAATCATCATGATCCCACCCTTGGGAGTTTTTTTTTAATTTTTTAAAAATGCCAAAATCTGCTCTAGAAAGCGCAATTCTTAAAATTTCTCAATGAAAATCACATTAGAATACTTCAAATAATTCTACCAATCAATTAATATCATTAGTTGAATTTTTTTCTTGGAAAAATTCCCACCAAAAATCATCATGACCCCACCCTTGGGAGTTTTTTTTTTAATTTTTTAAAAATGCCAAAATCTGCTCTAGAAACCGCAATTCTTAAAATTTCTCAATGAAAATCACATTAGAATACTTTAAATAATTCTACCAATCAATTAATATCATTAGTTGAATTTTTTTCTTGGAAAAATTCCCACCAAAAATCATCATGATCCCACCCTTGGGAGTTTTTTTTAAATTTTTCAAAAATGCCAAAATCTGCTCTAGCAGCCGCAATTCTTAAAATTTCTCAATGAAAATAACATTAGAATACTTCAAATAATTCTACCAATCAATTAATATCAATAGTTGATTTTTTTTCTTGGAAAAATTCCCACCAAAACTCATCATGATCCCACTCTTGGGAGTTTTTTTTTTTAATTTTTTAAAAATGCCAAAATCTGCTCTAGAAACCGCAATTCTTAAAATTTCTCAATGAAAATCACATTAGAATACTTCAAATAATTCTACCAATCAATTAATATCATTAGTTGAATTTTTTTCTTGGAAAAATTCCCACCAAAAATCATCATGACCCCACCCTTGGGAGTTTTTTTTTTAATTTTTTAAAAATGCCAAAATCTGCTCTAGAAACCGCAATTCTTAAAATTTCTCAATGAAAATAACATTAGAATACTTCAAATAATTCTACCAATCAATTAATATCATTAGTTGAATTATTTTCTTGGAAAAATTCCCACCAAAAATCATCATGATCCCACCCTTGGGAGTTTTTTTTAATTTTTTAAAAATGCCAAAATCTGCTCTAGAAACCGCAACTCTTAAAATTTCTCAATGAAAATCACATTAGAATACTTCAAATAATTCTACCAATCAATTAATATCATTAGTTGAATTTTTTTCTTGGAAAAATTCCCACCAAAAATCATCATGACCCCACCCTTGGGAGTTTTTTTTTTAATTTTTTAAAAATGCCAAAATCTGCTCTAGAAACCGCAATTCTTAAAATTTCTCAATGAAAATCACATTAGAATACTTTAAATAATTCTACCAATCAATTAATATCATTAGTTGAATTTTTTTCTTGGAAAAATTCCCACCAAAACTCATCATGATCCCACTCTTGGGAGTTTTTTTTTTAATTTTTTAAAAATGCCAAAATCTGCTCTAAAAACCGCAATTCTTAAAATTTCTCAATGAAAATCACATTGGAATACTTCAAATAATTCTACCAATCAATTAATATCATTAGTTGAATTTTTTTCTTGGAAAAATTCCCACCAAAAATCATCATGATCCCACCCTTGGGAGTTTTTTGTAATTTTTTAAAAATGCCAAAATCTGCTCTAGAAGCCGCGATTCTTAAAATTTCTCAATGAAAATCACATTAGAATACTTTAAATAATTCTACCAATCAATTAATATCATTAGTTGAATTTTTTTCTTGGAAAAATTCCCACCAAAACTCATCATGATCCCACTCTTGGGAGTTTTTTTTTTTAATTTTTTAAAAATGCCAAAATCTGCTCTAGAAACCGCAATTCTTAAAATTTCTCAATGAAAATCACATTAGAATACTTCAAATAATTCTATCAATCAATTAATATCATTAGTTGAATTATTTTCTTGGAAAAATTCCCACAAAAATCATCATGATCCCACCCTTGGGAGTTTTTTAATTTTTTAAAAATGCCAAAATCTGCTCTAAAAACCGCAATTCTTAAAATTTCTCAATGAAAATCACATTAGAATACTTCAAATAATTCTATCAATCAATTAATATCATTAGTTGAATTTTTTTCTTGGAAAAATTCCCACAAAAATCATCATGATCCCACCCTTGGGAGTTTTTTAATTTTTTAAAAATGCCAAAATCTGCTCTAAAAACCGCAATTCTTAAAATTTCTCAATGAAAATCACATTAGAATACTTCAAATAATTCTATCAATCAATTAATATCATTAGTTGAATTTTTTTCTTGGAAAAATTCCCACCAAAAATCATCATGACCCCACCCTTGGGAGTTTTTTTTTAATTTTTAAAAATGCCAAAATCTGCTCTAAAAACCGCAATTCTTAAAATTTCTCAATGAAAATCACATTAGAATACTTCAAATAATTCTACCAATCAATTAATATCATTAGTTGAATTTTTTTCTTGGAAAAATTCCCACAAAAATCATCATGATCCCACCCTTGGGAGTTTTTTTTAATTTTTTAAAAATGCCAAAATCTGCTCTAGAAACCGCAATTCTTAAAATTTCTCAATGAAAATCACATTAGAATACTTCAAATAATTCTACCAATGAATTAATATCATTAGTTGAATTTTTTTCTTGGAAAAATTCCCGCCAAAACTCATCATGATCCCACCCTTGGGAGTTTTTTTTAATTTTTTAAAAATGCCAAAATCTGCTCTAGAAACCGCAATTCTTAAAATTTCTCAATGGAAATCACATTAGAATACTTCAAATAATTCTACCAATCAATTAATATCATTAGTTGAATTATTTTCTTGGAAAAATTCCCACAAAAATCATCATGATCCCACCCTTGGGAGTTTTTTTTAATTTTTAAAAAATGCCAAAATCTGCTCTAGAAGCCGCGATTCTTAAAATTTCTCAATGAAAATCACATTAGAATACTTCAAATAATTCTATCAATCAATTAATATCATTAGTTGAATTTTTTTCTTGGAAAAATTCCCACAAAACTCATCATGATCCCACCCTTGGGAGTTTTTTTTAATTTTTTAAAAATGCCAAAATCTGCTCTAGAAACCGCAATTCTTAAAATTTCTCAATGAAAATCACATTAGAATACTTCAAATAATTCTACCAATCAATTAATATCATTAGTTGAATTATTTTCTTGGAAAAATTCCCACAAAAATCATCATGACCCCACCCTTGGGAGGTTTTTTTTAATTTTTTAAAAATGCCAAAATCTGCTCTAGAAACCGCAATTCTTAAAATTTCTCAATGAAAATCACATTAGAATACTTCAAATAATTCTACCAATCAATTAATATCATTAGTTGAATTATTTTCTTGGAAAAATTCCCACAAAAATCATCATGATCCCACCCTTGGGAGTTTTTTTTAATTTTTTAAAAATGCCAAAATCTGCTCAAGAAACCGCGATTCTTAAAATTTCTCAATGAAAATCACATTAGAATACTTCAAATAATTCTACCAATCAATTAATATCATTAGTTGAATTTTTTTCTTGGAAAAATTCCCACCAAAAATCATCATGATCCCACCCTTGGGAGTTTTTTTCTAATTTTTAAAAAATGCCAAAATCTGCTCTAGAAGCCGCAATTCTTAAAATTTCTCAATGAAAATCACATTAGAATACTTCAAATAATTCTACCAATCAATTAATATCATTAGTTGAATTATTTTCTTGGAAAAATTCCCACAAAAATCATCATGATCCCACCCTTGGGAGTTTTTTAATTTTTTAAAAATGCCAAAATCTGCTCTAGAAACCGCAATTCTTAAAATTTCTCAATGAAAATCACATTAGAATACTTCAAATAATTCTACCAATCAATTAATATCATTAGTTGAATTTTTTTCTTGGAAAAATTCCCACAAAAATCATCATGATCCCACCCTTGGGAGTTTTTTTTAATTTTTTAAAAATGCCAAAATCTGCTCTAGAAACCGCGATTCTTAAAATTTCTCAATGAAAATCACATTAGAATACTTCAAATAATTCTACCAATCAATTAATATCATTAGTTGATTTTTTTTCTTGGAAAAATTCCCACCAAAAATCATCATGATCCCACCCTTGAGAGGTTTTTTTTTCATTTTTTAAAAATGCCAAAATCTGCTCTAGAAAGCGCAATTCTTAAAATTTCTCAATGAAAATCACATTAGAATACTTCAAATAATTCTACCAATCAATTAATATCATTAGCTGAATTTTTTTCTTGGAAAAATTCCCACCAAAAATCATCATGATCCCACCCTTGGGAGTTTTTTTTTAATTTTTTAAAAATGCCAAAATCTGCTCTAGAAGCCGCAATTCTTAAAATTTCTCAATGAAAATCACATTAGAATACTTCAAATAATTCTACCAATCAATTAATATCATTAGTTGAATTTTTTTCTTGGAAAAATTCCCACCAAAAATCATCATGATCCCACCCTTGGGAGTTTTTTTTTAATTTTTTAAAAATGCCAAAATCTGCTCTAAAAACCGCAATTCTTAAAATTTCTCAATGAAAATCACATTAGAATACTTCAAATAATTCTACCAATCAATTAATATCATTAGTTGAATTTTTTTCTTGGAAAAATTCCCACAAAAATCATCATGATCCCACCCTTGGGAGTTTTTTTCTAATTTTTTAAAAATGCCAAAATCTGCTCTAGAAGCCGCAATTCTTAAAATTTCTCAATGAAAATCACATTAGAATACTTCAAATAATTCTACCAATCAATTAATATCATTAGTTGAATTTTTTTCTTGGAAAAATTCCCACCAAAAATCATCATGATCCCACCCTTGGGAGTTTTTTTTTAATTTTTTAAAAATGCCAAAATCTGCTCTAGAAACCGCAATTCTTAAAATTTCTCAATGAAAATCACATTAGAATACTTCAAATAATTCTACCAATCAATTAATATCATTAGTTGATTTTTTTTCTTGGAAAAATTCCCACCAAAAATCATCATGATCCCACCCTTGAGAGGTTTTTTTTTAATTTTTTAAAAATGCCAAAATCTGCTCTAGAAACCGCAATTCTTAAAATTTCTCAATGAAAATCACATTAGAATACTTCAAATAATTCTACCAATCAATTAATATCATTAGCTGAATTTTTTTCTTGGAAAAATTCCCACCAAAAATCATCATGATCCCACCCTTGGGAGTTTTTTTTTAATTTTTTAAAAATGCCAAAATCTGCTCTAGAAGCCGCAATTCTTAAAATTTCTCAATGAAAATCACATTAGAATACTTCAAATAATTCTACCAATCAATTAATATCATTAGTTGAATTTTTTTCTTGGAAAAATTCCCACCAAAAATCATCATGATCCCACCCTTGGGAGTTTTTTTTTAATTTTTTAAAAATGCCAAAATCTGCTCTAAAAACCGCAATTCTTAAAATTTCTCAATGAAAATCACATTAGAATACTTCAAATAATTCTACCAATCAATTAATATCATTAGTTGAATTTTTTTCTTGGAAAAATTCCCACCAAAAATCATCATGATCCCACCCTTGGGAGTTTTTTTCTAATTTTTTAAAAATGCCAAAATCTGCTCTAGAAGCCGCAATTCTTAAAATTTCTCAATGAAAATCACATTAGAATACTTCAAATAATTCTACCAATCAATTAATATCATTAGTTGAATTATTTTCTTGGAAAAATTCCCACCAAAAATCATCATGATCCCACCCTTGGGAGTTTTTTTTAATTTTTTAAAAATGCCAAAATCTGCTCTAGAAACCGCAATTCTTAAAATTTCTCAATGAAAATCACATTAGAATACTTCAAATAATTCTACCAATCAATTAATATCATTAGTTGAATTTTTTTCTTGGAAAAATTCCCACCAAAAATCATCATGACCCCACCCTTGGGAGTTTTTTTTTTTAATTTTTTAAAAATGCCAAAATCTGCTCTAGAAACCGCAATTCTTAAAATTTCTCAATGAAAATCACATTAGAATACTTTGAATAATTCTACCAATCAATTAATATCATTAGTTGAATTTTTTTCTTGGAAAAATTCCCACCAAAAATCATCAATGGGAGTTTTTTTTAATTTTTAAAAAATGCCATAATCTGCTCTAGAAGCCGCGATTCTTAAAATTTCTCAATGAAAATCACATTAGAATACTTCAAATAATTCTACCAATCAATTAATATCATTAGTTGAATTTTTTTCTTGGAAAAATTCCCACCAAAAATCATCATGATCCCACCCTTGGGAGTTTTTTTTAATTTTTTAAAAATGCCAAAATCTGCTCTACAAGCCGCGATTCTTAAAATTTCTCAATGAAAATCACATTAGAATACTTCAAATAATTCTACCAATCAATTAATATCATTAGTTGATTTTTTTCTTGGAAAAATTCCCACCAAAACTCATCATGATCCCACTCTTGGGAGCTTTTTTTTTAATTTTTTAAAAATGCCAAAATCTGCTATAGAAACCGCAATTCTTAAAATTTCTCAATGAAAATCACATTAGAATACTTCAAATAATTCTACCAATCAATTAATATCATTAGTTGAATTTTTTTCTTGGAAAAATTCCCACCAAAAATCATCATGATCCCACCCTTGGGAGGTTTTTTTTAATTTTTTAAAAATGGCAAAATCTGCTCTAGAAACCGCGATTCTTAAAATTTCTCAATGAAAATCACATTAGAATACTTCAAATAATTCTACCAATCAATTAATATCATTAGTTGAATTTTTTTCTTGGAAAAATTCCCACCAAAATTCATCATGATCCCACCCTTGGGAGTTTTTTTTTAATTTTTTAAAAATGCCAAAATCTGCTCTAGAAGCCGCAATTCTTAAAATTTCTCAATGAAAATCACATTAGAATACTTCAAATAATTCTACCAATCAATTAATATCATTAGTTGAATTTTTTTCTTGGAAAAATTCCCACCAAAACTCATCATGATCCCACCCTTGGGAGTTTTTTTTTAATTTTTTAAAAATGCCAAAATCTGCTCTAGAAACCGCAATTCTTAAAATTTCTCAATGAAAATCACATTAGAATACTTCAAATAATTCTACCAATCAATTAGTATCATTAGTTGAATTATTTTCTTGGAAAAATTCCCACCAAAAATCATCATGACCCTACCCTTGGGAGGTTTTTTTTAATTTTTTAAAAATGCCAAAATCTGCTCTAGAAAGCGCAATTCTTAAAATTTCTCAATGAAAATCACATTAGAATACTTCAAATAATTCTACCAATCAATTAATATCATTCGTTGAATTTTTTTTCTTGGAAAAATTCCCACAAAAATCATCATGATCCCACCCTTGGGATTTTTTTTTAATTTTTAAAAAAATGCCAAAATCTGCTCTAGAAGCCGCAATTCTTAAAATTTCTCAATGAAAATCACATTAGAATACTTCAAATAATTCTATCAATCAATTAATATCATTAGTTGAATTATTTTCTTGGAAAAATTCCCATAAAAATCATCATGATCCCACCCTTGGGAGTTTTTTTAATTTTTTAAAAATGCCAAAATCTGCTCTAAAAACTGCAGTTCTTAAAATTTCTCAATGAAAATCACATTAGAATACTTCAAATAATTCTACCAAACAATTAATGTCATTAGTTGAATTTTTTTTCTTGGAAAAATTCCCACCAAAAATCATCATGATCCCATCCTTGGGAGTTTTTTAATTTTTTAAAAATGCCAAAATCTGATCTAGAAGCCGCAATTCTTAAAATTTCTCAATGAAAATCACATTAGAATACTTCAAATAATTCTACCAATCAATTAATATCATTAGTTGAATTTTTTTCTTGGAAAAATTCCCACCAAAAATCATCATGATCCCACCCTTGGGAGTTTTTTTTTAATTTTTTAAAAATGCCAAAATCTGCTCTAGAAAGCGCAATTCTTAATATTTCTCAATGAAAATCACATTAGAATACTTCAAATAATTCTACCAATCAATTAATATCATTAGTTGAATTTTTTTCTTGGAAAAATTCCCACCAAAAATCATCATGACCCCACCCTTGGGAGTTTTTTTTTTAATTTTTTAAAAATGCCAAAATCTGCTCTAGAAACCGCAATTCTTAAAATTTCTCAATGAAAATAACATTAGAATACTTCAAATAATTCTACCAATCAATTAATATCATTAGTTGAATTATTTTCTTGGAAAAATTCCCACCAAAAATCATCATGATCCCACCCTTGGGAGTTTTTTTTAATTTTTTAAAAATGCCAAAATCTGCTCTAGAAACCGCAACTCTTAAAATTTCTCAATGAAAATCACATTAGAATACTTCAAATAATTCTACCAATCAATTAATATCATTAGTTGAATTTTTTTCTTGGAAAAATTCCCACCAAAAATCATCATGACCCCACCCTTGGGAGTTTTTTTTTTAATTTTTTAAAAATGCCAAAATCTGCTCTAGAAACCGCAATTCTTAAAATTTCTCAATGAAAATCACATTAGAATACTTTAAATAATTCTACCAATCAATTAATATCATTAGTTGAATTTTTTTCTTGGAAAAATTCCCACCAAAACTCATCATTATCCCACTCTTGGGAGTTTTTTTTTTAATTTTTTAAAAATGCCAAAATCTGCTCTAAAAACCGCAATTCTTAAAATTTCTCAATGAAAATCACATTGGAATACTTCAAATAATTCTACCAATCAATTAATATCATTAGTTGAATTTTTTTCTTGGAAAAATTCCCACCAAAAATCATCATGATCCCACCCTTGGGAGTTTTTTGTAATTTTTTAAAAATGCCAAAATCTGCTCTAGAAGCCGCGATTCTTAAAATTTCTCAATGAAAATCACATTAGAATACTTTAAATAATTCTACCAATCAATTAATATCATTAGTTGAATTTTTTTCTTGGAAAAATTTCCACCAAAACTCATCATGATCCCACTCTTGGGAGTTTTTTTTTTAATTTTTTAAAAATGCCAAAATCTGCTCTAGCAGCCGCAATTCTTAAAATTTCTCAATGAAAATCACATTAGAATACTTCAAATAATTCTATCAATCAATTAATATCATTAGTTGAATTATTTTCTTGGAAAAATTCCCACAAAAATCATCATGATCCCACCCTTGGGAGTTTTTTAATTTTTTAAAAATGCCAAAATCTGCTCTAAAAACCGCAATTCTTAAAATTTCTCAATGAAAATCACATTAGAATACTTTAAATAATTCTATCAATCAATTAATATCATTAGTTGAATTTTTTTCTTGGAAAAATTCCAACAAAAATCATCATGATCCCACCCTTGGGAGTTTTTTAATTTTTTAAAAATGCCAAAATCTGCTCTAAAAACCGCAATTCTTAAAATTTCTCAATGAAAATCACATTAGAATACTTCAAATAATTCTATCAATCAATTAATATCATTAGTTGAATTTTTTTCTTGGAAAAATTCCCACCAAAAATCATCATGACCCCACCCTTGGGAGTTTTTTTTTAATTTTTAAAAATGCCAAAATCTGCTCTAAAAACCGCAATTCTTAAAATTTCTCAATGAAAATCACATTAGAATACTTCAAATAATTCTACCAATCAATTAATATCATTAGTTGAATTTTTTTCTTGGAAAAATTCCCACAAAAATCATCATGATCCCACCCTTGGGAGTTTTTTTTAATTTTTTAAAAATGCCAAAATCTGCTCTAGAAACCGCAATTCTTAAAATTTCTCAATGAAAATCACATTAGAATACTTCAAATAATTCTACCAATGAATTAATATCATTAGTTGAATTTTTTTCTTGGAAAAATTCCCACCAAAACTCATCATGATCCCACCCTTGGGAGTTTTTTTTAATTTTTTAAAAATGCCAAAATCTGCTCTAGAAACCGCAATTCTTAAAATTTCTCAATGAAAATCACATTAGAATACTTCAAATAATTCTACCAATCAATTAATATCATTAGTTGAATTATTTTCTTGGAAAAATTCCCACAAAAATCATCATGACCCCACCCTTGGGAGGTTTTTTTTAATTTTTTAAAAATGCCAAAATCTGCTCTAGAAACCGCAATTCTTAAAATTTCTCAATGAAAATCACATTAGAATACTTCAAATAATTCTACCAATCAATTAATATCATTAGTTGAATTATTTTCTTGGAAAAATTCCCACAAAAATCATCATGATCCCACCCTTGGGAGTTTTTTTTAATTTTTTAAAAATGCCAAAATCTGCTCTAGAAACCGCGATTCTTAAAATTTCTCAATGAAAATCACATTAGAATACTTCAAATAATTCTACCAATCAATTAATATCATTAGTTGAATTTTTTTCTTGGAAAAATTCCCACCAAAAATCATCATGATCCCACCCTTGGGAGGTTTTTTTTAATTTTTTAAAAATGCCAAAATCTGCTCTAGAAACCGCAATTCTTAAAATTTCTCAATGAAAATCACATTAGAATACTTCAAATAATTCTACCAATCAATTAATATCATTAGTTGATTTTTTTTCTTGGAAAAATTCCCACCAAAAATCATCATGATCCCACCCTTAGGAGGTTTTTTTTAATTTTTTAAAAATGCCAAAATCTGCTCTAGAAACCGCGATTCTTAAAATTTCTCAATGAAAATCACATTAGAATACTTCAAATAATTCTACCAATCAATTAATATCATTAGTTGAATTTTTTTCTTGGAAAAATTCCCACCAAAAATCATCATGATCCCACCCTTGGGAGTTTTTTTTCTAATTTTTTAAAAATGCCAAAATCTGCTCTAGAAGCCGCAATTCTTAAAATTTCTCAATGAAAATCACATTAGAATACTTCAAATAATTCTACCAATCAATTAATATCATTAGTTGATTTTTTTTCTTGGAAAAATTCCCACAAAAATCATCATGACCCCACCCTTGGGAGTTTTTTTTTTAATTTTTTAAAAATGCCAAAATCTGCTCTAGAAAGCGCAATTCTTAAAATTTCTCAATGAAAATCACATTAGAATACTTCAAATAATTCTACCAATCAATTAATATCATTAGTTGAATTTTTTTCTTGGAAAAATTCCCACAAAAATCATCATGATCCCACCCTTGGGAGTTTTTTTTAATTTTTTAAAAATGCCAAAATCTGCTCTAGAAGCCGCAATTCTTAAAATTTCTCAATGAAAATCACATTAGAATACTTCAAATAATTCTACCAATCAATTAGTATCATTAGTTGAATTATTTTCTTGGCAAAATTCCCACCAAAAATCATCATGATCCCACCCTTGGGAGTTTTTTTTTAATTTTTTTAAATATGCCAAAATCTGCTCTAGAAGCCGCAATTCTTAAAATTTCTCAATGAAAATCACATTAGAATACTTCAAATAATTCTACCAATCAATTAATATCATTAGTTGAATTATTTTCTTGGAAAAATTCCCACAAAAATCATCATGATCCCACCCTTGGGAGTTTTTTTTAATTTTTTAAAAATGCCAAAATCTGCTCTAGAAACCGCAATTCTTAAAATTTCTCAATGAAAATCACATTAGAATACTTCAAATAATTCTATCAATCAATTAATATCATTAGTTGAATTTGTTTCTTGGAAGAATTCCCACCAAAAATCATCATGATCCCACCCTTGGGAGTTTTTTTCTAATTTTTTAAAAATGCCAAAATCTGCTCTAGAAGCCGCAATTCTTAAAATTTCTCAATGAAAATCACATTAGAATACTTCAAATAATTCTACCAATCAATTAATATCATTAGTTGAATTTTTTTCTTGGAAAAATTCCCACCAAAAATCATCATGATCCCACCCTTGGGAGGTTTTTTTTTAATTTTTTAAAAATGCCAAAATCTGCTCTAGAAACCGCGATTCTTAAAATTTCTCAATGAAAATCACATTAGAATACTTCAAATAATTCTACCAATCAATTAATATCATTAGTTGAATTTTTTTCTTGGAAAAATTCCCACCAAAAATCATCATGATCCCACCCTTGGGAGGTTTTTTTTTAATTTTTTAAAAATGCCAAAATCTGCTCTAGAAAGCGCAATTCTTAAAATTTCTCAATGAAAATCACATTAGAATACTTCAAATAATTCTACCAATCAATTAATATCATTAGCTGAATTTTTTTCTTGGAAAAATTCCCACCAAAACTCATCATGATCCCACCCTTGGGAGTTTTTTTTAATTTTTTAAAAATGCCAAAATCTGCTCTAGACACCGCAATTCTTAAAATTTCTCAATGAAAATCACATTAGAATACTTCAAATAATTCTACCAATCAATTAGTATCATTAGTTGAATTATTTTCTTGGAAAAATTCCCACCAAAAATCATCATGACCCCACCCTTGGGAGGTTTTTTTTAATTTTTTAAAAATGCCAAAATCTGCTCTAGAAACCGCAATTCTTAAAATTTCTCAATGAAAATCACATTAGAATACTTCAAATAATTCTACCAATCAATTAATATCATTAGTTGAATTTTTTTCTTGGAAAAATTCCCACCAAAAATCATCATGATCCCACCCTTGGGAGGTTTTTTTTAATTTTTTAAAAATGCCAAAATCTGCTCTAGAAACCGCAATTCTTAAAATTTCTCAATGAAAATCACATTAGAATACTTCAAATAATTCTACCAATCAATTAATATCATTAGTTGATTTTTTTTCTTGGAAAAATTCCCACCAAAAATCATCATGATCCCACCCTTAGGAGGTTTTTTTTAATTTTTTAAAAATGCCAAAATCTGCTCTAGAAACCGCGATTCTTAAAATTTCTCAATGAAAATCACATTAGAATACTTCAAATAATTCTACCAATCAATTAATATCATTAGTTGAATTTTTTTCTTGGAAAAATTCCCACCAAAAATCATCATGATCCCACCCTTGGGAGTTTTTTTTCTAATTTTTTAAAAATGCCAAAATCTGCTCTAGAAGCCGCAATTCTTAAAATTTCTCAATGAAAATCACATTAGAATACTTCAAATAATTCTACCAATCAATTAATATCATTAGTTGATTTTTTTTCTTGGAAAAATTCCCACAAAAATCATCATGACCCCACCCTTGGGAGTTTTTTTTTTAATTTTTTAAAAATGCCAAAATCTGCTCTAGAAAGCGCAATTCTTAAAATTTCTCAATGAAAATCACATTAGAATACTTCAAATAATTCTACCAATCAATTAATATCATTAGTTGAATTTTTTTCTTGGAAAAATTCCCACAAAAATCATCATGATCCCACCCTTGGGAGTTTTTTTTAATTTTTTAAAAATGCCAAAATCTGCTCTAGAAGCCGCAATTCTTAAAATTTCTCAATGAAAATCACATTAGAATACTTCAAATAATTCTACCAATCAATTAGTATCATTAGTTGAATTATTTTCTTGGCAAAATTCCCACCAAAAATCATCATGATCCCACCCTTGGGAGTTTTTTTTTAATTTTTTTAAATATGCCAAAATCTGCTCTAGAAGCCGCAATTCTTAAAATTTCTCAATGAAAATCACATTAGAATACTTCAAATAATTCTACCAATCAATTAATATCATTAGTTGAATTATTTTCTTGGAAAAATTCCCACAAAAATCATCATGATCCCACCCTTGGGAGTTTTTTTTAATTTTTTAAAAATGCCAAAATCTGCTCTAGAAACCGCAATTCTTAAAATTTCTCAATGAAAATCACATTAGAATACTTCAAATAATTCTATCAATCAATTAATATCATTAGTTGAATTTGTTTCTTGGAAGAATTCCCACCAAAAATCATCATGATCCCACCCTTGGGAGTTTTTTTCTAATTTTTTAAAAATGCCAAAATCTGCTCTAGAAGCCGCAATTCTTAAAATTTCTCAATGAAAATCACATTAGAATACTTCAAATAATTCTACCAATCAATTAATATCATTAGTTGAATTTTTTTCTTGGAAAAATTCCCACCAAAAATCATCATGATCCCACCCTTGGGAGGTTTTTTTTTAATTTTTTAAAAATGCCAAAATCTGCTCTAGAAACCGCGATTCTTAAAATTTCTCAATGAAAATCACATTAGAATACTTCAAATAATTCTACCAATCAATTAATATCATTAGTTGAATTTTTTTCTTGGAAAAATTCCCACCAAAAATCATCATGATCCCACCCTTGGGAGGTTTTTTTTTAATTTTTTAAAAATGCCAAAATCTGCTCTAGAAAGCGCAATTCTTAAAATTTCTCAATGAAAATCACATTAGAATACTTCAAATAATTCTACCAATCAATTAATATCATTAGCTGAATTTTTTTCTTGGAAAAATTCCCACCAAAACTCATCATGATCCCACCCTTGGGAGTTTTTTTTAATTTTTTAAAAATGCCAAAATCTGCTCTAGACACCGCAATTCTTAAAATTTCTCAATGAAAATCACATTAGAATACTTCAAATAATTCTACCAATCAATTAGTATCATTAGTTGAATTATTTTCTTGGAAAAATTCCCACCAAAAATCATCATGACCCCACCCTTGGGAGGTTTTTTTTAATTTTTTAAAAATGCCAAAATCTGCTCTAGAAACCGCAATTCTTAAAATTTCTCAATGAAAATCACATTAGAATACTTCAAATAATTCTACCAATCAATTAATATCATTAGTTGAATTTTTTTCTTGGAAAAATTCCCACAAAAATCATCATGATCCCACCCTTGGGATTTTTTTTTAATTTTTAAAAAATGCCAAAATCTGCTCTAGAAGCCGCAATTCTTAAAATTTCTCAATGAAAATCACATTAGAATACTTCAAATAATTCTACCAATCAATTAATATCATTAGTTGAATTATTTTCTTGGAAAAATTCCCACCAAAAATCATCATGATCCCACCCTTGGGAGTTTTTTTTCATTTTTTAAAAATGCCAAAATCTGCTCTAGAAAGCGCAATTCTTAAAATTTCTCAATGAAAATCACATTAGAATACTTCAAATAATTCTACCAATCAATTAATATCATTAGTTGAATTTTTTTCTTGGAAAAATTCCCACAAAAATCATCATGATCCCACCCTTGGGAATTTTTTTTAATTTTTAAAAAATGCCAAAATCTGCTCTAGAAGCCGCAATTCTTAAAATTTCTCAATGAAAATCACATTAGAATACTTCAAATAATTCTACCAATCAATTAATATCATTAGTTGAATTATTTTCTTGGAAAAATTCCCACCAAAAATCATCATGATCCCACCCTTGGGAGTTTTTTTTCATTTTTTTAAAATGCCAAAATCTGCTCTAGAAAGCGCAATTCTTAAAATTTCTCAATGAAAACCACATTAGAATACTTCAAATAATTCTACCAATCAATTAATATCATTAGCTGAATTTTTTTCTTGGAAAAATTCCCACCAAAAATCATCATGATCCCACCCTTGGGAGTTTTTTTTTAATTTTTTAAAAATGCCAAAATCTGCCCTAGAAGCCGCAATTCTTAAAATTTCTCAATGAAAATCACATTAGAATACTTCAAATAATTCTATCAATCAATTAGTATCATTAGTTGAATTATTTTCTTGGAAAAATTCCCACCAAAACTCATCATGATCCCACCCTTGGGAGTTTTTTTTAATTTTTTAAAAATGCCAAAATCTGCTCTAGACACCGCAATTCTTAAAATTTCTCAATGAAAATCACATTAGAATACTTCAAATAATTCTACCAATCAATTAGTATCATTAGTTGAATTATTTTCTTGGAAAAATTCCCACCAAAAATCATCATGACCCCACCCTTGGGAGGTTTTTCTTAATTTTTTAAAAATGCCAAAATCTGCTCTAAAAACCGCAATACTTAAAATTTCTCAATGAAAATCACATTAGAATACTTCAAATAATTCTACCAATCAATTAATATCATTAGTTGAATTTTTTTTCTTGGAAAAATTCCCACCAAAAATCATCATGATCCCATTCTTGGGAGTTTTTTAATTTTTTAAAAATGCCAAAATCTGATCTAGAAGCCGCAATTCTTAAAATTTCTCAATGAAAATCACATTAGAATACTTCAAATAATTCTACCAATCAATTAATATCATTAGTTGAATTTTTTTCTTGGAAAAATTCCCACCAAAAATCATCATGATCCCACCCTTGGGAGTTTTTTTTTAATTTTTTAAAAATGCCAAAATCTGCTCTAGACACCGCAATTCTTAAAATTTCTCAATGAAAATCACATTAGAATACTTCAAATAATTCTACCAATCAATTAGTATCATTAGTTGAATTTTTTTCTTGGAAAAATTCCCACCAAAACTCATAATGATCCCACTCTTGGGAGTTTTTTTTTAATTTTTTAAAAATGCCAAAATCTGCTCTAGAAAGCGCAATTCTTAAAATTTCTCAATGAAAATCACATTAGAATACTTCAAATAATTCTACCAATCAATTAATATCATTAGTTGAATTTTTTTCTTGGAAAAATTCCCACCAAAAATCATCATGATCCCACCCTTGGGAGTTTTTTTTAATTTTTAAAAAATGCCAAAATCTGCTCTAGAAACCGCAATTCTTAAAATTTCTCAATGAAAATCACATTAGAATACTTCAAATAATTCTAGCAATCAATTAATATCATTAGTTGAATTTTTTTCTTGGAAAAATTCCCACCAAAAATCATCATGATCCCACCCTTGGGAGTTTTTTTTTAATTTTTTAAAAATGCCAAAATCTGCTCTAAAAGCCGCAATTCTTAAAATTTCTCAATGAAAATCACATTAGAATACTTCAAATAATTCTACCAATCAATTAATATCATTAGTTGATTTTTTTTCTTGGAAAAATTCCCACCAAAAATCATCATGATCCCACCCTTGGGAGTTTTTTTTTAATTTTTTAAAAATGCCAAAATCTGCTCTAGAAGCCGCAATTCTTAAAATTTCTCAATGAAAATCACATTGGAATACTTCAGATAATTCTACCAATCAATTAATATCATTAGTTGAATTATTTTCTTGGAAAAATTCCCACAAAAATCATCATGATCCCACCCTTGGGAGTTTTTTTTTAATTTTTTAAAAATGCCAAAATCTGCTCTAAAAACCGCAATTCTTAAAACTTCTCAATGAAAATCACATTAGAATACTTCAAATAATTCTACCAATCAATTAATATCATTAGTTGAATTTTTTTCTTGGAAAAATTCCCACCAAAAATCATCATGATCCCACCCTTGGGAGTTTTTTTTAATTTTTTAAAAATGCCAAAATCTGCTCTAGAAGCCGCAATTCTTAAAATTTCTCAATGAAAATCACATTAGAATACTTCAAATAATTCTACCAATCAATTAATATCATTAGTTGAATTTTTTTCTTGGAAAAATTCCCACCAAAAATCATCATGATCCCACCCTTGGGAGTTTTTTTTTTTAATTTTTAAAAAATGCCAAAATCTGCTCTAGAAACCGCAATTCTTAAAATTTCTCAATGAAAATCACATTAGAATACTTCAAATAATTCTACCAATCAATTAATATCATTAGTTGAATTTTTTTCTTGGAAAAATTCCCACCAAAAATCATCATGATCCCACCCTTGGGAGTTTTTTTTTAATTTTTTAAAAATGCCAAAATCTGCTCTAGAAGCCGCAATTCTTAAAATTTCTCAATGAAAATCACATTAGAATACTTCAAATAATTCTACCAATCAATTAATATCATTAGTTGAATTTTTTTCTTGGAAAAATTCCCACCAAAAATCATCATGATCCCACCCTTGGGAGTTTTTTTTTTAATTTTTTAAAAATGCCAAAATCTGCTCTAAAAACCGCAATTCTTAAAACTTCTCAATGAAAATCACATTAGAATACTTCAAATAATTCTACCAATCAATTAATATCATTAGTTGATTTTTTTTCTTGGAAAAATTCCCACAAAAATCATCATGATCCCACCCTTGGGAGTTTTTTTTATTTTTTAAAAAATGCCAAAGTCTGCTCTAGAAGCCCCGATTCTTAAAATTTCTCAATGAAAATCACATTAGAATACTTCAAATAATTCTACAAATCAATTAATATCATTAGTTGAATTTTTTTCTTGGAAAAATTCCCACCAAAACTCATCATGATCCCACTCTTGGGAGTTTTTTTTTTAATTTTTTAAAAATGCCAAAATCTGCTCTAGAAACCGCAATTCTTAAAATTTCTCAATGAAAATCACATTAGAATACTTCAAATAATCCTATCAATCAATTAATATCATTAGTTGAATTATTTTCTTGGAAAAATTCCCACAAAAATCATCATGATCCCACCCTTGGGAGTTTTTTAATTTTTTAAAAATGCCAAAATCTGCTCTAAAAACCGCAATACTTAAAATTTCTCAATGAAAATCACATTAGAATACTTCAAATAATTCTACCAATCAATTAATATCATTAGTTGAATTTTTTTCTTGGAAAAATTCCCACCAAAAATCATCATGATCCCACTCTTGGGAGTTTTTTTTTTAATTTTTTAAAAATGCCAAAACCTGCTCTAAAAACCTCAATTCTTAAAATTTCTCAATGAAAATCACATTAGAATACTTCAAATAATTCTACCAATCAATTAATATCATTAGTTGAATTTGTTTCTTGGAAAAATTCCCACCAAAAATCATCATGATCCCACCCTTGGGAGTTTTTTTTAATTTTTAAAAAATGCCAAAATCTGCTCTAGAAACCGCAATTCTTAAAATTTCTCAATGAAAATCACATTAGAATACTTCAAATAATTCTACCAATCAATTAATATCATTAGTTGAATTTTTTTCTTGGAAAAATTCCCACCAAAAATCATCATGATCCCACCCTTGGGAGTTTTTTTTTTAATTTTTTAAAAATGCCAAAATCTGCTCTAGAAGCCGCAATTCTTAAAATTTCTCAATGAAAATCACATTAGAATACTTCAAATAATTCTACCAATCAATTAATATCATTAGTTGAATTTTTTTCTTGGAAAAATTCCCACCAAAAATCATCATGATCCCACCCTTGGGAGTTTTTTTTTTTAATTTTTAAAAAATGCCAAAATCTGCTCTAGAAACCGCAATTCTTAAAATTTCTCAATGAAAATCACATTAGAATACTTCAAATAATTCTACCAATCAATTAATATCATTAGTTGAATTTTTTTCTTGGAAAAATTCCCACCAAAAATCATCATGATCCCACCCTTGGGAGTTTTTTTTTAATTTTTTAAAAATGCCAAAATCTGCTCTAGAAGCCGCAATTCTTAAAATTTCTCAATGAAAATCACATTGGAATACTTCAAATAATTCTACCAATCAATTAATATCATTAGTTGAATTTTTTTCTTGGAAAAATTCCCACCAAAAATCATCATGATCCCACCCTTGGGAGTTTTTTTTTTAATTTTTTAAAAATGCCAAAATCTGCTCTAGAAGCCGCAATTCTTAAAATTTCTCAATGAAAATCACATTAGAATACTTCAAATAATTCTACCAATCAATTAATATCATTAGTTGAATTTTTTTCTTGGAAAAATTCCCACCAAAAATCATCATGATCCCACCCTTGGGAGTTTTTTTTTTAATTTTTTAAAAATGCCAAAATCTGCTCTAGAAGCCGCAATTCTTAAAATTTCTCAATGAAAATCACATTAGAATACTTCAAATAATTCTATCAATCAATTAATATCATTAGTTGAATTTTTTTCTTGGAAAAATTCCCACCAAAAATCATCATGATCCCACCCTTGGGAGTTTTTTTTAATTTTTTAAAAATGCCAAAATCTGCTCTAGAAACCGCAATTCTTAAAATTTCTCAATGAAAATCACATTAGAATACTTCAAATAATTCTACCAATCAATTAATATCATTAGTTGAATTATTTTCTTGGAAAAATTCCCACAAAAATCATCATGATCCCACCCTTGGGAGTTGTTTTTAATTTTTAAAAAATGCCAAAATCTGCTCTAGAAGCCGCAATTCTTAAAATTTCTCAAAGAAAATCACATTAGAATACTTCAAATAATTCTATCAATCAATTAATATCATTAGTTGAATTTTTTTCTTAGAAAAATTCCCACCAAAAATCATCATGATCCCACCCTTGGGAGTTTTTTTTTTAATTTTTAAAAAATGCCAAAATCTGCTCTAGAAACCGCAATTCTTAAAATTTCTCAATGAAAATCACATTAGAATACTTCAAATAATTCTACCAATCAATTAATATCATTAGTTGAATTTTTTTCTTGGAAAAATTCCCACCAAAAATCATCATGATCCCACCCTTGGGAGTTTTTTTTTTAATTTTTTAAAAATGCCAAAATCTGCTCTAGAAGCCGCAATTCTTAAAATTTCTCAATGAAAATCACATTAGAATACTTCAAATAATTCTACCAATCAATTAATATCATTAGTTGAATTTTTTTCTTGGAAAAATTCCCACCAAAAATCATCATGATCCCACCCTTGGGAGTTTTTTTTTAATTTTTAAAAAATGCCAAAATCTGCTCTAGAAACCGCAATTCTTAAAATTTCTCAATGAAAATCACATTAGAATACTTCAAATAATTCTACCAATCAATTAATATCATTAGTTGAATTTTTTTCTTGGAAAAATTCCCACCAAAAATCATCATGATCCCACCCTTGGGAGTTTTTTTTTTAATTTTTTAAAAATGCCAAAATCTGCTCTAGAAGCCGCAATTCTTAAAATTTCTCAATGAAAATCACATTAGAATACTTCAAATAATTCTACCAATCAATTAATATCATTAGTTGAATTTTTTTCTTGGAAAAATTCCCACCAAAAATCATCATGATCCCACCCTTGGGAGTTTTTTTTTTAATTTTTAAAAAATGCCAAAATCTGCTCTAGAAACCGCAATTCTTAAAATTTCTCAATGAAAATCACATTAGAATACTTCAAATAATTCTACCAATCAATTAATATCATTAGTTGAATTTTTTTCTTGGAAAAATTCCCACCAAAAATCATCATGATCCCACCCTTGGGAGTTTTTTTTAATTTTTAAAAAATGCCAAAATCTGCTCTAGAAACCGCAATTCTTAAAATTTCTCAATGAAAATCACATTAGAATACTTCAAATAATTCTACCAATCAATTAATATCATTAGTTGAATTTTTTTCTTGGAAAAATTCCCACCAAAAATCATCATGATCCCACCCTTGGGAGTTTTTTTTAATTTTTAAAAAATGCCAAAATCTGCTCTAGAAACCGCAATTCTTAAAATTTCTCAATGAAAATCACATTAGAATACTTCAAATAATTCTACCAATCAATTAATATCATTAGTTGAATTTTTTTCTTGGAAAAATTCCCACCAAAAATCATCATGATCCCACCCTTGGGAGTTTTTTTTTTAATTTTTTAAAAATGCCAAAATCTGCTCTAGAAGCCGCAATTCTTAAAATTTCTCAATGAAAATCACATTAGAATACTTCAAATAATTCTACCAATCAATTAATATCATTAGTTGAATTTTTTTCTTGGAAAAATTCCCACCAAAAATCATCATGATCCCACCCTTGGGAGTTTTTTTTTAATTTTTAAAAAATGCCAAAATCTGCTCTAGAAACCGCAATTCTTAAAATTTCTCAATGAAAATCACATTAGAATACTTCAAATAATTCTACCAATCAATTAATATCATTAGTTGAATTTTTTTCTTGGAAAAATTCCCACCAAAAATCATCATGATCCCACCCTTGGGAGTTTTTTTTTAATTTTTTAAAAATGCCAAAATCTGCTCTAGAAGCCGCAATTCTTAAAATTTCTCAATGAAAATCACATTGGAATACTTCAAATAATTCTACCAATCAATTAATATCATTAGTTGAATTTTTTTCTTGGAAAAATTCCCACCAAAAATCATCATGATCCCACCCTTGGGAGTTTTTTTTTTAATTTTTTAAAAATGCCAAAATCTGCTCTAGAAGCCGCAATTCTTAAAATTTCTCAATGAAAATCACATTAGAATACTTCAAATAATTCTACCAATCAATTAATATCATTAGTTGAATTTTTTTCTTGGAAAAATTCCCACCAAAAATCATCATGATCCCACCCTTGGGAGTTTTTTTTTTAATTTTTTAAAAATGCCAAAATCTGCTCTAGAAGCCGCAATTCTTAAAATTTCTCAATGAAAATCACATTAGAATACTTCAAATAATTCTATCAATCAATTAATATCATTAGTTGAATTTTTTTCTTGGAAAAATTCCCACCAAAAATCATCATGATCCCACCCTTGGGAGTTTTTTTTAATTTTTTAAAAATGCCAAAATCTGCTCTAGAAACCGCAATTCTTAAAATTTCTCAATGAAAATCACATTAGAATACTTCAAATAATTCTACCAATCAATTAATATCATTAGTTGAATTATTTTCTTGGAAAAATTCCCACAAAAATCATCATGATCCCACCCTTGGGAGTTTTTTTTAATTTTTAAAAATGCCAAAATCTGCTCTAGAAGCCGCAATTCTTAAGATTTCTCAATGAAAATCACATTAGAATACTTCAAATAATCCTATCAATCAATTAATATCATTAGTTGAATTATTTTCTTGGAAAAATTCCCACAAAAATCATCATGATCCCACCCTTGGGAGTTTTTTAATTTTTTAAAAATGCCAAAATCTGCTCTAAAAACCGCAATACTTAAAATTTCTCAATGAAAATCACATTAGAATACTTCAAATAATTCTACCAATCAATTAATATCATTAGTTGAATTTTTTTCTTGGAAAAATTCCCACCAAAACTCATCATGATCGCACTCTTGGGAGTTTTTTTTTAATTTTTTAAAAATGCCAAAACCTGCTCTAAAAACCTCAATTCTTATAATTTCTCAATGAAAATCACATTAGAATACTTCAAATAATTCTACCAATCAATTAATATCATTAGTTGAATTTTTTTCTTGGAAAAATTCCCACCAAAAATCATCATGATCCCACCCTTGGGAGTTTTTTTTTAATTTTTTAAAAATGCCAAAATCTGCTCTAGAAGACGCAATTCTTAAAATTTCTCAATGAAAATCACATTGGAATACTTCAAATAATTCTACCAATCAATTAATATCATTAGTTGAATTTTTTTCTTGGAAAAATTCCCACCAAAAATCATCATGATCCCACCCTTGGGAGCTTTTTTTTTAATTTTTTAAAAATGCCAAAATCTGCTCTAGAAGCCGCAATTCTTAAAATTTCTCAATGAAAATCACATTAGAATACTTCAAATAATTCTACCAATCAATTAATATCATTAGTTGAATTTTTTTCTTGGAAAAATTCCCACCAAAACTCATCATGATCCCACCCTTGGGAGTTTTTTTTAATTTTTTAAAAATGCCAAAATCTGCTCTAGAAACCGCAATTCTTAAAATTTCTCAATGGAAATCACATTAGAATACTTCAAATAATTCTACCAATCAATTAATATCATTAGTTGAATTATTTTCTTGGAAAAATTCCCACAAAAATCATCATGACCCCACCCTTGGGAGGTTTTTTTTAATTTTTTAAAAATGCCAAAATCTGCTCTAGAAACCGCAATTCTTAAAATTTCTCAATGAAAATCACATTAGAATACTTCAAATAATTCTACCAATCAATTAATATCATTAGTTGAATTATTTTCTTGGAAAAATTCCCACAAAAATCATCATGATCCCACCCTTGGGAGTTTTTTTTAATTTTTTAAAAATGCCAAAATCTGCTCTAGAAACCGCGATTCTTAAAATTTCTCAATGAAAATCACATTAGAATACTTCAAATAATTCTACCAATCAATTAATATCATTAGTTGAATTTTTTTCTTGGAAAAATTCCCACCAAAAATCATCATGATCCCACCCTTGGGAGTTTTTTTCTAATTTTTTAAAAATGCCAAAATCTGCTCTAGAAGCCGCAATTCTTAAAATTTCTCAATGAAAATCACATTAGAATACTTCAAATAATTCTACCAATCAATTAATATCATTAGTTGAATTTTTTTCTTGGAAAAATTCCCACCAAAAATCATCATGATCCCACCCTTGGGAGGTTTTTTTTTAATTTTTTAAAAATGCCAAAATCTGCTCTAGAAACCGCAATTCTTAAAATTTCTCAATGAAAATCACATTAGAATACTTCAAATAATTCTACCAATCAATTAATATCATTAGTTGATTTTTTTTCTTGGAAAAATTCCCACCAAAAATCATCATGATCCCACCCTTAGGAGGTTTTTTTTAATTTTTTAAAAATGCCAAAATCTGCTCTAGAAACCGCGATTCTTAAAATTTCTCAATGAAAATCACATTAGAATACTTCAAATAATTCTACCAATCAATTAATATCATTAGTTGAATTTTTTTCTTGGAAAAATTCCCACCAAAAATCATCATGATCCCACCCTTGGGAGTTTTTTTCTAATTTTTTAAAAATGCCAAAATCTGCTCTAGAAGCCGCAATTCTTAAAATTTCTCAATGAAAATCACATTAGAATACTTCAAATAATTCTACCAATCAATTAATATCATTAGTTGATTTTTTTTCTTGGAAAAATTCCCACAAAAATCATCATGACCCCACCCTTGGGAGTTTTTTTTTTAATTTTTTAAAAATGCCAAAATCTGCTCTAGAAAGCGCAATTCTTAAAATTTCTCAATGAAAATCACATTAGAATACTTCAAATAATTCTACCAATCAATTAATATCATTAGTTGAATTTTTTTCTTGGAAAAATTCCCACAAAAATCATCATGATCCCACCCTTGGGAGTTTTTTTTAATTTTTTAAAAATGCCAAAATCTGCTCTAGAAGCCGCAATTCTTAAAATTTCTCAATGAAAATCACATTAGAATACTTCAAATAATTCTACCAATCAATTAGTATCATTAGTTGAATTATTTTCTTGGCAAAATTCCCACCAAAAATCATCATGATCCCACCCTTGGGAGTTTTTTTTTTAATTTTTTTAAATATGCCAAAATCTGCTCTAGAAGCCGCAATTCTTAAAATTTCTCAATGAAAATCACATTAGAATACTTCAAATAATTCTACCAATCAATTAATATCATTAGTTGAATTATTTTCTTGGAAAAATTCCCACAAAAATCATCATGATCCCACCCTTGGGAGTTTTTTTCTAATTTTTTAAAAATGCCAAAATCTGCTCTAGAAGCCGCAATTCTTAAAATTTCTCAATGAAAATCACATTAGAATACTTCAAATAATTCTACCAATCAATTAATATCATTAGTTGAATTTTTTTCTTGGAAAAATTCCCACCAAAAATCATCATGATCCCACCCTTGGGAGGTTTTTTTTTAATTTTTTAAAAATGCCAAAATCTGCTCTAGAAACCGCGATTCTTAAAATTTCTCAATGAAAATCACATTAGAATACTTCAAATAATTCTACCAATCAATTAATATCATTAGTTGAATTTTTTTCTTGGAAAAATTCCCACCAAAAATCATCATGATCCCACCCTTGGGAGGTTTTTTTTTAATTTTTTAAAAATGCCAAAATCTGCTCTAGAAAGCGCAATTCTTAAAATTTCTCAATGAAAATCACATTAGAATACTTCAAATAATTCTACCAATCAATTAATATCATTAGCTGAATTTTTTTCTTGGAAAAATTCCCACCAAAAATCATCATGATCCCACCCTTGGGAGTTTTTTTTAATTTTTTAAAAATGCCAAAATCTGCTCTAAAAACCTCAATTCTTAAAATTTCTCAATGAAAATCACATTAGAATACTTCAAATAATTCTACCAATCAATTAATATCATTAGTTGAATTATTTTCTTGGAAAAATTCCCACAAAAATCATCATGATCCCACCCTTGGGAGTTTTTTTCTAATTTTTTAAAAATGCCAAAATCTGCTCTAGAAGCCGCAATTCTTAAAATTTCTCAATGAAAATCACATTAGAATACTTCAAATAATTCTATCAATCAATTAATATCATTAGTTGAATTTGTTTCTTGGAAGAATTCCCACCAAAAATCATCATGATCCCACCCTTGGGAGTTTTTTTCTAATTTTTTAAAAATGCCAAAATCTGCTCTAGAAGCCGCAATTCTTAAAATTTCTCAATGAAAATCACATTAGAATACTTCAAATAATTCTACCAATCAATTAATATCATTAGTTGAATTTTTTTCTTGGAAAAATTCCCACCAAAAATCATCATGATCCCACCCTTGGGAGGTTTTTTTTTAATTTTTTAAAAATGCCAAAATCTGCTCTAGAAACCGCGATTCTTAAAATTTCTCAATGAAAATCACATTAGAATACTTCAAATAATTCTACCAATCAATTAATATCATTAGTTGAATTTTTTTCTTGGAAAAATTCCCACCAAAAATCATCATGATCCCACCCTTGGGAGGTTTTTTTTTAATTTTTTAAAAATGCCAAAATCTGCTCTAGAAAGCGCAATTCTTAAAATTTCTCAATGAAAATCACATTAGAATACTTCAAATAATTCTACCAATCAATTAATATCATTAGCTGAATTTTTTTCTTGGAAAAATTCCCACCAAAAATCATCATGATCCCACCCTTGGGAGTTTTTTTTTAATTTTTTAAAAATGCCAAAATCTGCTCTAGAAGCCGCAATTCTTAAAATTTCTCAATGAAAATCACATTAGAATACTTCAAATAATTCTATCAATCAATTAGTATCATTAGTTGAATTATTTTCTTGGAAAAATTCCCACCAAAACTCATCATGATCCCACCCTTGGGAGTTTTTTTTAATTTTTTAAAAATGCCAAAATCTGCTCTAGACACCGCAATTCTTAAAATTTCTCAATGAAAATCACATTAGAATACTTCAAATAATTCTACCAATCAATTAATATCATTAGTTGAATTTTTTTCTTGGAAAAATTCCCACAAAAATCATCATGATCCCACCCTTGGGATTTTTTTTTAATTTTTAAAAAATGCCAAAATCTGCTCTAGAAGCCGCAATTCTTAAAATTTCTCAATGAAAATCACATTAGAATACTTCAAATAATTCTACCAATCAATTAATATCATTAGTTGAATTATTTTCTTGGAAAAATTCCCACCAAAAATCATCATGATCCCACCCTTGGGAGTTTTTTTTCATTTTTTGCCAAAAAGAAAGCGCAATGCCAAAATACTTCAAATAATTCTACCAATCAATTAATATCATTAGCTCTAGAAAGCGCAATTCTTAAAATTTCTCAATGAAAATCACATTAGAATACTTCAAATAATTCTACCAATCAATTAATATCATTAGCTGAATTTTTTTCTTGGAAAAATTCCCACAAAAATCATCATGATCCCACCCTTGGGAATTTTTTTTAATTTTTAAAAAATGCCAAAATCTGCTCTAGAAGCCGCAATTCTTAAAATTTCTCAATGAAAATCACATTAGAATACTTCAAATAATTCTACCAATCAATTAATATCATTAGTTGAATTATTTTCTTGGAAAAATTCCCACCAAAAATCATCATGATCCCACCCTTGGGAGTTTTTTTTCATTTTTTTAAAATGCCAAAATCTGCTCTAGAAAGCGCAATTCTTAAAATTTCTCAATGAAAATCACATTAGAATACTTCAAATAATTCTACCAATCAATTAATATCATTAGCTGAATTTTTTTCTTGGAAAAATTCCCACCAAAAATCATCATGATCCCACCCTTGGGAGTTTTTTTTTAATTTTTTAAAAATGCCAAAATCTGCCCTAGAAGCCGCAATTCTTAAAATTTCTCAATGAAAATCACATTAGAATACTTCAAATAATTCTATCAATCAATTAGTATCATTAGTTGAATTATTTTCTTGGAAAAATTCCCACCAAAACTCATCATGATCCCACCCTTGGGAGTTTTTTTTAATTTTTTAAAAATGCCAAAATCTGCTCTAGACACCGCAATTCTTAAAATTTCTCAATGAAAATCACATTAGAATACTTCAAATAATTCTACCAATCAATTAGTATCATTAGTTGAATTATTTTCTTGGAAAAATTCCCACCAAAAATCATCATGACCCCACCCTTGGGAGGTTTTTTTTAATTTTTTAAAAATGCCAAAATCTGCTCTAAAAACCGCAATACTTAAAATTTCTCAATGAAAATCACATTAGAATACTTCAAATAATTCTACCAATCAATTAATATCATTAGTTGAATTTTTTTCTTGGAAAAATTCCCACCAAAACTCATAATGATCCCACTCTTGGGAGTTTTTTTTTAATTTTTTAAAAATGCCAAAATCTGCTCTAAAAACCTCAATTCTTAAAATTTCTCAATGAAAATCACATTAGAATACTTCAAATAATTCTACCAATCAATTAATATCATTAGTTGAATTTTTTTCTTGGAAAAATTCCCACCAAAAATCATCATGATCCCACCCTTGGGAGTTTTTTTTAATTTTTAAAAAATGCCAAAATCTGCTCTAGAAACCGCAATTCTTAAAATTTCTCAATGAAAATCACATTAGAATACTTCAAATAATTCTAGCAATCAATTAATATCATTAGTTGAATTTTTTTCTTGGAAAAATTCCCACCAAAAATCATCATGATCCCACCCTTGGGAGTTTTTTTTTAATTTTTTAAAAATGCCAAAATCTGCTCTAAAAGCCGCAATTCTTAAAATTTCTCAATGAAAATCACATTAGAATACTTCAAATAATTCTACCAATCAATTAATATCATTAGTTGATTTTTTTTCTTGGAAAAATTCCCACCAAAAATCATCATGATCCCACCCTTGGGAGTTTTTTTTTAATTTTTTAAAAATGCCAAAATCTGCTCTAGAAGCCGCAATTCTTAAAATTTCTCAATGAAAATCACATTGGAATACTTCAGATAATTCTACCAATCAATTAATATCATTAGTTGAATTATTTTCTTGGAAAAATTCCCACAAAAATCATCATGATCCCACCCTTGGGAGTTTTTTTTTAATTTTTTAAAAATGCCAAAATCTGCTCTAAAAACCGCAATTCTTAAAATTTCTCAATGAAAATCACATTAGAATACTTCAAATAATTCTACCAATCAATTAATATCATTAGTTGAATTTTTTTCTTGGAAAAATTCCCACCAAAAATCATCATGATCCCACCCTTGGGAGTTTTTTTTAATTTTTTAAAAATGCCAAAATCTGCTCTAGAAAGCGCAATTCTTAAAATTTCTCAATGAAAATCACATTAGAATACTTCAAATAATTCTACCAATCAATTAATATCATTAGTTGAATTATTTTCTTGGAAAAATTCCCACAAAAATCATCATGATCCCACCCTTGGGAGTTTTTTTTAATTTTTTAAAAATGCCAAAGTCTGCTCTAGAAGCCCCGATTCTTAAAATTTCTCAATGAAAATCACATTAGAATACTTCAAATAATTCTACAAATCAATTAATATCATTAGTTGAATTTTTTTCTTGGAAAAATTCCCACCAAAACTCATCATGATCCCACTCTTGGGAGTTTTTTTTTTAATTTTTTAAAAATGCCAAAATCTGCTCTAGAAACCGCAATTCTTAAAATTTCTCAATGAAAATCACATTAGAATACTTCAAATAATCCTATCAATCAATTAATATCATTAGTTGAATTATTTTCTTGGAAAAATTCCCACAAAAATCATCATGATCCCACCCTTGGGAGTTTTTTAATTTTTTAAAAATGCCAAAATCTGCTCTAAAAACCGCAATACTTAAAATTTCTCAATGAAAATCACATTAGAATACTTCAAATAATTCTACCAATCAATTAATATCATTAGTTGAATTTTTTTCTTGGAAAAATTCCCACCAAAAATCATCATGATCCCACTCTTGGGAGTTTTTTTTTTAATTTTTTAAAAATGCCAAAACCTGTTCTAAAAACCTCAATTCTTAAAATTTCTCAATGAAAATCACATTAGAATACTTCAAATAATTCTACCAATCAATTAATATCATTAGTTGAATTTGTTTCTTGGAAAAATTCCCACCAAAAATCATCATGATCCCACCCTTGGGAGTTTTTTTTAATTTTTAAAAAATGCCAAAATCTGCTCTAGAAACCGCAATTCTTAAAATTTCTCAATGAAAATCACATTAGAATACTTCAAATAATTCTACCAATCAATTAATATCATTAGTTGAATTTTTTTCTTGGAAAAATTCCCACCAAAAATCATCATGATCCCACCCTTGGGAGTTTTTTTTTTAATTTTTTAAAAATGCCAAAATCTGCTCTAGAAGCCGCAATTCTTAAAATTTCTCAATGAAAATCACATTAGAATACTTCAAATAATTCTACCAATCAATTAATATCATTAGTTGAATTTTTTTCTTGGAAAAATTCCCACCAAAAATCATCATGATCCCACCCTTGGGAGTTTTTTTTTTAATTTTTAAAAAATGCCAAAATCTGCTCTAGAAACCGCAATTCTTAAAATTTCTCAATGAAAATCACATTAGAATACTTCAAATAATTCTACCAATCAATTAATATCATTAGTTGAATTTTTTTCTTGGAAAAATTCCCACCAAAAATCATCATGATCCCACCCTTGGGAGTTTTTTTTTAATTTTTTAAAAATGCCAAAATCTGCTCTAGAAGCCGCAATTCTTAAAATTTCTCAATGAAAATCACATTGGAATACTTCAAATAATTCTACCAATCAATTAATATCATTAGTTGAATTTTTTTCTTGGAAAAATTCCCACCAAAAATCATCATGATCCCACCCTTGGGAGTTTTTTTTTTAATTTTTTAAAAATGCCAAAATCTGCTCTAGAAGCCGCAATTCTTAAAATTTCTCAATGAAAATCACATTAGAATACTTCAAATAATTCTACCAATCAATTAATATCATTAGTTGAATTTTTTTCTTGGAAAAATTCCCACCAAAAATCATCATGATCCCACCCTTGGGAGTTTTTTTTTTAATTTTTTAAAAATGCCAAAATCTGCTCTAGAAGCCGCAATTCTTAAAATTTCTCAATGAAAATCACATTAGAATACTTCAAATAATTCTATCAATCAATTAATATCATTAGTTGAATTTTTTTCTTGGAAAAATTCCCACCAAAAATCATCATGATCCCACCCTTGGGAGTTTTTTTTAATTTTTTAAAAATGCCAAAATCTGCTCTAGAAACCGCAATTCTTAAAATTTCTCAATGAAAATCACATTAGAATACTTCAAATAATTCTACCAATCAATTAATATCATTAGTTGAATTATTTTCTTGGAAAAATTCCCACAAAAATCATCATGATCCCACCCTTGGGAGTTTTTTTTAATTTTTTAAAAATGCCAAAATCTGCTCTAGAAGCCGCAATTCTTAAAATTTCTCAAAGAAAATCACATTAGAATACTTCAAATAATTCTATCAATCAATTAGTATCATTAGTTGAATTTTTTTCTTAGAAAAATTCCCACCAAAAATCATCATGATCCCACCCTTGGGAGTTTTTTTTAATTTTTAAAAATGCCAAAATCTGCTCTAGAAGCCGCAATTCTTAAGATTTCTCAATGAAAATCACATTAGAATACTTCAAATAATCCTATCAATCAATTAATATCATTAGTTGAATTATTTTCTTGGAAAAATTCCCACAAAAATCATCATGATCCCACCCTTGGGAGTTTTTTAATTTTTTAAAAATGCCAAAATCTGCTCTAAAAACCGCAATACTTAAAATTTCTCAATGAAAATCACATTAGAATACTTCAAATAATTCTACCAATCAATTAATATCATTAGTTGAATTTTTTTCTTGGAAAAATTCCCACCAAAACTCATCATGATCCCACTCTTGGGAGTTCTTTTTTAATTTTTTAAAAATGCCAAAACCTGCTCTAAAAACCTCAATTCTTAAAATTTCTCAATGAAAATCACATTAGAATACTTCAAATAATTCTACCAATCAATTAATATCATTAGTTGAATTTGTTTCTTGGAAAAATTCCCACCAAAAATCATCATGATCCCACCCTTGGGAGTTTTTTTTAATTTTTAAAAAATGCCAAAATCTGCTCTAGAAACCGCAATTCTTAAAATTTCTCAATGAAAATCACATTAGAATACTTCAAATAATTCTACCAATCAATTAATATCATTAGTTGAATTTTTTTCTTGGAAAAATTCCCACCAAAAATCATCATGATCCCACCCTTGGGAGTTTTTTTTTAATTTTTTAAAAATGCCAAAATCTGCTCTAGAAGACGCAATTCTTAAAATTTCTCAATGAAAATCACATTGGAATACTTCAAATAATTCTACCAATCAATTAATATCATTAGTTGAATTTTTTTCTTGGAAAAATTCCCACCAAAAATCATCATGATCCCACCCTTGGGAGCTTTTTTTTTAATTTTTTAAAAATGCCAAAATCTGCTCTAGAAGCCGCAATTCTTAAAATTTCTCAATGAAAATCACATTAGAATACTTCAAATAATTCTACCAATCAATTAATATCATTAGTTGAATTTTTTTCTTGGAAAAATTCCCACCAAAAATCATCATGATCCCACCCTTGGGAGTTTTTTTTTAATTTTTTAAAAATGCCAAAATCTGCTCTAGAAGCCGCAATTCTTAAAATTTCTCAATGAAAATCACATTAGAATACTTCAAGTAATTCTATCAATCAATTAATATCATTAGTTGAATTTTTTTCTTGGAAAAATTCCCACCAAAAATCATCATGATCCCACCCTTGGGAGTTTTTTTTAATTTTTTAAAAATGCCAAAATCTGCTCTAGAAGCCGCAATTCTTAAAATTTCTCAATGAAAATCACATTAGAATACTTCAAATAATTCTACCAATCAACTAATATCATTAGTTGAATTATTTTCTTGGAAAAATTCCCACAAAAATCATCATGATCCCACCCTTGGGAGTTTTTTTTTAATTTTTAAAAAATGCCAAAGTCTGCTCTAGAAGCCCCGATTCTTAAAATTTCTCAATGAAAATCACATTAGAATACTTAAAATAATTCTACAAATCAATTAATATCATTAGTTGAATTTTTTTCTTGGAAAAATTCCCACCAAAACTCATCATGATCCCACTCTTGGGAGTTTTTTTTTTAATTTTTTAAAAATGCCAAAATCTGCTCTAGAAACCGCAATTCTTAAAATTTCTCAATGAAAATCACATTAGAATACTTCAAATAATCCTATCAATCAATTAATATCATTAGTTGAATTATTTTCTTGGAAAAATTCCCACAAAAATCATCATGATCCCACCCTTGGGAGTTTTTTAATTTTTTAAAAATGCCAAAATCTGCTCTAAAAACCGCAATACTTAAAATTTCTCAATGAAAATCACATTAGAATACTTCAAATAATTCTACCAATCAATTAATATCATTAGTTGAATTTTTTTCTTGGAAAAATTCCCACCAAAAATCATCATGATCCCACTCTTGGGAGTTTTTTTTTTAATTTTTTAAAAATGCCAAAACCTGCTCTAAAAACCTCAATTCTTAAAATTTCTCAATGAAAATCACATTAGAATACTTCAAATAATTCTACCAATCAATTAATATCATTAGTTGAATTTTTTTCTTGGAAAAATTCCCACCAAAAATCATCATGATCCCACCCTTGGGAGTTTTTTTTAATTTTTAAAAAATGCCAAAATCTGCTCTAGAAGCCGCAATTCTTAAAATTTCTCAATGAAAATCACATTAGAATACTTCAAATAATTCTACCAATCAATTAATATCATTAGTTGAATTTTTTTCTTGGAAAAATTCCCACCAAAAATCATCATGATCCCACCCTTGGGAGTTTTTTTTTAATTTTTTAAAAATGCCAAAATCTGCTCTAGAAGCCGCAATTCTTAAAATTTCTCAATGAAAATCACATTGGAGTACTTCAAATAATTCTACCAATCAATTAATATCATTAGTTGAATTTTTTTCTTGGAAAAATTCCCACCAAAAATCATCATGATCCCACCCTTGGGAGTTTTTTTTTTAATTTTTTAAAAATGCCAAAATCTGCTCTAGAAGCCGCAATTCTTAAAATTTCTCAATGAAAATCACATTAGAATACTTCAAATAATTCTACCAATCAATTAATATCATTAGTTGAATTTTTTTCTTGGAAAAATTCCCACCAAAAATCATCATGATCCCACCCTTGGGAGTTTTTTTTTTAATTTTTTAAAAATGCCAAAATCTGCTCTAGAAGCCGCAATTCTTAAAATTTCTCAATGAAAATCACATTAGAATACTTCAAATAATTCTATCAATCAATTAATATCATTAGTTGAATTTTTTTCTTGGAAAAATTCCCACCAAAAATCATCATGATCCCACCCTTGGGAGTTTTTTTTAATTTTTTAAAAATGCCAAAATCTGCTCTAGAAACCGCAATTCTTAAAATTTCTCAATGAAAATCACATTAGAATACTTCAAATAATTCTACCAATCAATTAATATCATTAGTTGAATTATTTTCTTGGAAAAATTCCCACAAAAATCATCATGATCCCACCCTTGGGAGTTTTTTTTAATTTTTAAAAAATGCCAAAATCTGCTCTAGAAGCCGCAATTCTTAAAATTTCTCAATGAAAATCACATTAGAATACTTCAAATAATTCTATCAATCAATTAATATCATTAGTTGAATTTTTTTCTTAGAAAAATTCCCACCAAAAATCATCATGATCCCACCCTTGGGAGTTTTTTTTAATTTTTAAAAATGCCAAAATCTGCTCTAGAAGCCGCAATTCTTAAGATTTCTCAATGAAAATCACATTAGAATACTTCAAATAATCCTATCAATCAATTAATATCATTAGTTGAATTATTTTCTTGGAAAAATTCCCACAAAAATCATCATGATCCCACCCTTGGGAGTTTTTTAATTTTTTAAAAATGCCAAAATCTGCTCTAAAAACCGCAATACTTAAAATTTCTCAATGAAAATCACATTAGAATACTTCAAATAATTCTACCAATCAATTAATATCATTAGTTGAATTTTTTTCTTGGAAAAATTCCCACCAAAACTCATCATGATCCCACTCTTGGGAGTTTTTTTTTAATTTTTTAAAAATGCCAAAACCTGCTCTAAAAACCTCAATTCTTAAAATTTCTCAATGAAAATCACATTAGAATACTTCAAATAATTCTACCAATCAATTAATATCATTAGTTGAATTTGTTTCTTGGAAAAATTCCCACCAAAAATCATCATGATCCCACCCTTGGGAGTTTTTTTTAATTTTTAAAAAATGCCAAAATCTGCTCTAGAAACCGCAATTCTTAAAATTTCTCAATGAAAATCACATTAGAATACTTCAAATAATTCTACCAATCAATTAATATCATTAGTTGAATTTTTTTCTTGGAAAAATTCCCACCGAAAATCATCATGATCCCACCCTTGGGAGTTTTTTTTTAATTTTTTAAAAATGCCAAAATCTGCTCTAGAAGACGCAATTCTTAAAATTTCTCAATGAAAATCACATTGGAATACTTCAAATAATTCTACCAATCAATTAATATCATTAGTTGAATTTTTTTCTTGGAAAAATTCCCACCAAAAATCATCATGATCCCACCCTTGGGAGCTTTTTTTTTAATTTTTTAAAAATGCCAAAATCTGCTCTAGAAGCCGCAATTCTTAAAATTTCTCAATGAAAATCACATTAGAATACTTCAAATAATTCTACCAATCAATTAATATCATTAGTTGAATTTTTTTCTTGGAAAAATTCCCACCAAAAATCATCATGATCCCACCCTTGGGAGTTTTTTTTTTAATTTTTTAAAAATGCCAAAATCTGCTCTAGAAGCCGCAATTCTTAAAATTTCTCAATGAAAATCACATTAGAATACTTCAAGTAATTCTATCAATCAATTAATATCATTAGTTGAATTTTTTTCTTGGAAAAATTCCCACCAAAAATCATCATGATCCCACCCTTGGGAGTTTTTTTTAATTTTTTAAAAATGCCAAAATCTGTTCTTGAAACCGCAATTCTTAAAATTTCTCAATGAAAATCACATTGGAATACTTCAAATAATTCTACCAATCAATTAATATCATTAGTTGAATTTTTTTCTTGGAAAAATTCCCACCAAAAATCATCATGATCCCACCCTTGGGAGTTTTTTTTTTAATTTTTTAAAAATGCCAAAATCTGCTCTAGAAGCCGCAATTCTTAAAATTTCTCAATGAAAATCACATTAGAATACTTCAAATAATTCTACCAATCAATTAATATCATTAGTTGAATTTTTTTCTTGGAAAAATTCCCACCAAAAATCATCATGATCCCACCCTTGGGAGTTTTTTTTTTAATTTTTTAAAAATGCCAAAATCTGCTCTAGAAGCCGCAATTCTTAAAATTTCTCAATGAAAATCACATTAGAATACTTCAAATAATTCTATCAATCAATTAATATCATTAGTTGAATTTTTTTCTTGGAAAAATTCCCACCAAAAATCATCATGATCCCACCCTTGGGAGTTTTTTTTAATTTTTTAAAAATGCCAAAATCTGCTCTAGAAACCGCAATTCTTAAAATTTCTCAATGAAAATCACATTAGAATACTTCAAATAATTCTACCAATCAATTAATATCATTAGTTGAATTATTTTCTTGGAAAAATTCCCACAAAAATCATCATGATCCCACCCTTGGGAGTTTTTTTTAATTTTTAAAAAATGCCAAAATCTGCTCTAGAAGCCGCAATTCTTAAAATTTCTCAATGAAAATCACATTAGAATACTTCAAATAATTCTATCAATCAATTAATATCATTAGTTGAATTTTTTTCTTAGAAAAATTCCCACCAAAAATCATCATGATCCCACCCTTGGGAGTTTTTTTTAATTTTTAAAAATGCCAAAATCTGCTCTAGAAGCCGCAATTCTTAAGATTTCTCAATGAAAATCACATTAGAATACTTCAAATAATCCTATCAATCAATTAATATCATTAGTTGAATTATTTTCTTGGAAAAATTCCCACAAAAATCATCATGATCCCACCCTTGGGAGTTTTTTAATTTTTTAAAAATGCCAAAATCTGCTCTAAAAACCGCAATACTTAAAATTTCTCAATGAAAATCACATTAGAATACTTCAAATAATTCTACCAATCAATTAATATCATTAGTTGAATTTTTTTCTTGGAAAAATTCCCACCAAAACTCATCATGATCCCACTCTTGGGAGTTTTTTTTTAATTTTTTAAAAATGCCAAAACCTGCTCTAAAAACCTCAATTCTTAAAATTTCTCAATGAAAATCACATTAGAATACTTCAAATAATTCTACCAATCAATTAATATCATTAGTTGAATTTGTTTCTTGGAAAAATTCCCACCAAAAATCATCATGATCCCACCCTTGGGAGTTTTTTTTAATTTTTAAAAAATGCCAAAATCTGCTCTAGAAACCGCAATTCTTAAAATTTCTCAATGAAAATCACATTAGAATACTTCAAATAATTCTACCAATCAATTAATATCATTAGTTGAATTTTTTTCTTGGAAAAATTCCCACCGAAAATCATCATGATCCCACCCTTGGGAGTTTTTTTTTAATTTTTTAAAAATGCCAAAATCTGCTCTAGAAGACGCAATTCTTAAAATTTCTCAATGAAAATCACATTGGAATACTTCAAATAATTCTACCAATCAATTAATATCATTAGTTGAATTTTTTTCTTGGAAAAATTCCCACCAAAAATCATCATGATCCCACCCTTGGGAGCTTTTTTTTTAATTTTTTAAAAATGCCAAAATCTGCTCTAGAAGCCGCAATTCTTAAAATTTCTCAATGAAAATCACATTAGAATACTTCAAATAATTCTACCAATCAATTAATATCATTAGTTGAATTTTTTTCTTGGAAAAATTCCCACCAAAAATCATCATGATCCCACCCTTGGGAGTTTTTTTTTTAATTTTTTAAAAATGCCAAAATCTGCTCTAGAAGCCGCAATTCTTAAAATTTCTCAATGAAAATCACATTAGAATACTTCAAGTAATTCTATCAATCAATTAATATCATTAGTTGAATTTTTTTCTTGGAAAAATTCCCACCAAAAATCATCATGATCCCACCCTTGGGAGTTTTTTTTAATTTTTTAAAAATGCCAAAATCTGCTCTTGAAACCGCAATTCTTAAAATTTCTCAATGAAAATCACATTAGAATACTTCAAATAATTCTACCAATCAATTAATATCATTAGTTGAATTTTTTTCTTGGAAAAATTCCCACCAAAAATCATCATGATCCCACCCTTGGGAGCTTTTTTTTTTTAATTTTTTAAAAATGCCAAAATCTGCTCTAGAAGCCGCAATTCTTAAAATTTCTCAATGAAAATCACATTAGAATACTTCAAGTAATTCTATCAATCAATTAATATCATTAGTTGAATTTTTTTCTTGGAAAAATTCCCACCAAAAATCATCATGATCCCACCCTTGGGAGTTTTTTTTTATTTTTTAAAAATGCCAAAATCTGCTCTTGAAACCGCAATTCTAAAAATTTCTCAATGAAAATCACATTAGAATACTTCAAATAATCCTATCAATCAATTAATATCATTAGTTGAATTATTTTCTTGGAAAAATTCCCACAAAAATCATCATGATCCCACCCTTGGGAGTTTTTTAATTTTTTAAAAATGCCAAAATCTGCTCTAAAAACCGCAATACTTAAAATTTCTCAATGAAAATCACATTAGAATACTTCAAATAATTCTACCAATCAATTAATATCATTAGTTGAATTTTTTTCTTGGAAAAATTCCCACCAAAAATCATCATGATCCCACTCTTGGGAGTTTTTTTTTTAATTTTTTAAAAATGCCAAAACCAGCTCTAAAAACCTCAATTCTTAAAATTTCTCAATGAAAATCACATTAGAATACTTCAAATAATTCTACCAATCAATTAATATCATTAGTTGAATTTGTTTCTTGGAAAAATTCCCACCAAAAATCATCATGATCCCACCCTTGGGAGTTTTTTTTAATTTTTAAAAAATGCCAAAATCTGCTCTAGAAACCGCAATTCTTAAAATTTCTCAATGAAAATCACATTAGAATACTTCAAATAATTCTACCAATCAATTAATATCATTAGTTGAATTTTTTTCTTGGAAAAATTCCCACCAAAAATCATCATGATCCCACCCTTGGGAGTTTTTTTTTAATTTTTTAAAAATGCCAAAATTTGCTCTAGAAGCCGCAATTCTTAAAATTTCTCAATGAAAATCACATTGGAATACTTCAAATAATTCTACCAATCAATTAATATCATTAGTTGAATTTTTTTCTTGGAAAAATTCCCACCAAAAATCATCATGATCCCACCCTTGGGAGTTTTTTTTTTTAATTTTTTAAAAATGCCAAAAAATTTTTAAAAATGCCAAAATCTGCTCTAGAAGCCGCAATTCTTAAAATTTCTCAATGACAATCACATTAGAATACTTCAAATAATTCTACCAATCAATTAATATCATTAGTTGAATTTTTTTCTTGGAAAAATTCCCACCAAAAATCATCATGATCCCACCCTTGGGAGTTTTTTTTTTAATTTTTTAAAAATGCCAAAATCTGCTCTAGAAGCCGCAATTCTTAAAATTTCTCAATGAAAATCACATTAGAATACTTCAAATAATTCTATCAATCAATTAATATCATTAGTTGAATTTTTTTCTTGGAAAAATTCCCACCAAAAATCATCATGATCCCACCCTTGGGAGTTTTTTTTAATTTTTTAAAAATGCCAAAATCTGCTCTAGAAGCCGCAATTCTTAAAATTTCTCAATGAAAATCACATTAGAATACTTCAAATAATTCTACCAATCAATTAATATCATTAGTTGAATTATTTTCTTGGAAAAATTCCCACAAAAATCATCATGATCCCACCCTTGGGAGTTTTTTTTAATTTTTAAAAAATGCCAAAATCTGCTCTAGAAGCCGCAATTCTTAAAATTTCTCAATGAAAATCACATTAGAATACTTCAAATAATTCTATCAATCAATTAATATCATTAGTTGAATTTTTTTCTTAGAAAAATTCCCACCAAAAATCATCATGATCCCACCCTTGGGAGTTTTTTTTAATTTTTAAAAATGCCAAAATCTGCTCTAGAAGCCGCAATTCTTAAGATTTCTCAATGAAAATCACATTAGAATACTTCAAATAATCCTATCAATCAATTAATATCATTAGTTGAATTATTTTCTTGGAAAAATTCCCACAAAAATCATCATGATCCCACCCTTGGGAGTTTTTTAATTTTTTAAAAATGCCAAAATCTGCTCTAAAAACCGCAATACTTGAAATTTCTCAATGAAAATCACATTAGAATACTTCAAATAATTCTACCAATCAATTAATATCATTAGTTGAATTTTTTTCTAGGAAAAATTCCCACCAAAACTCATCATGATCCCACTCTAGGGAGTTTTTTTTTAATTTTTTAAAAATGCCAAAACCTGCTCTAAAAACCTCAATTCTTAAAATTTCTTAATGAAAATCACATTAGAATACTTCAAATAATTCTACCAATCAATTAATATCATTAGTTGAATTTGTTTCTTGGAAAAATTCCCACCAAAAATCATCATGATCCCACCCTTGGGAGTTTTTTTTAATTTTTAAAAAATGCCAAAATCTGCTCTAGAAACCGCAATTCTTAAAATTTCTCAATGAAAATCACATTAGAATACTTCAAATAATTCTACCAATCAATTAATATCATTAGTTGAATTTTTTTCTTGGAAAAATTCCCACCAAAAATCATCATGATCCCACCCTTGGGAGTTTTTTTTAATTTTTTAAAAATGCCAAAATCTGCTCTAGAAGACGCAATTCTTAAAATTTCTCAATGAAAATCACATTGGAATACTTCAAATAATTCTACCAATCAATTAATATCATTAGTTGAATTTTTCTCTTGGAAAAATTCCCACCAAAAATCATCATGATCCCACCCTTGGGAGCTTTTTTTTTTAATTTTTTAAAAATGCCAAAATCTGCTCTAGAAGCCGCAATTCTTAAAATTTCTCAATGAAAATCACATTAGAATACTTCAAATAATTCTACCAATCAATTAATATCATTAGTTGAATTTTTTTCTTGGAAAAATTCCCACCAAAAATCATCATGATCCCACCCTTGGGAGTTTTTTTTTTAATTTTTTAAAAATGCCAAAATCTGCTCTAGAAGCCGCAATTCTTAAAATTTCTCAATGAAAATCACATTAGAATACTTCAAGTAATTCTATCAATCAATTAATATCATTAGTTGAATTTTTTTCTTGGAAAAATTCCCACCAAAAATCATCATGATCCCACCCTTGGGAGTTTTTTTTAATTTTTTAAAAATGCCAAAATCTGCTCTTGAAACCGCAATTCTTAAAATTTCTCAATGAAAATCACATTAGAATACTTCAAATAATTCTACCAATCAATTAATATCATTAGTTGAATTTTTTTCTTGGAAAAATTCCCACCAAAACTTATCATGATCCCACCCTTGGGAGTTTTTTTTTAATTTTTTAAAAATGCCAAAATCTGCTCTACAAACCGCAATTCTTAAAATTTCTCAATGAAAATCACATTAGAATACTTCAAATAATTCTACCAATCAATTAATATCATTAGTTGAATTTTTTTCTTGGAAAAATTCCCACCGAAAATCATCATGATCCCACCCTTGGGAGTTTTTTTTTAATTTTTTAAAAATGCCAAAATCTGCTCTAGAAGACGCAATTCTTAAAATTTCTCAATGAAAATCACATTGGAATACTTCAAATAATTCTACCAATCAATTAATATCATTAGTTGAATTTTTTTCTTGGAAAAATTCCCACCAAAAATCATCATGATCCCACCCTTGGGAGCTTTTTTTTTAATTTTTTAAAAATGCCAAAATCTGCTCTAGAAGCCGCAATTCTTAAAATTTCTCAATGAAAATCACATTAGAATACTTCAAATAATTCTACCAATCAATTAATATCATTAGTTGAATTTTTTTCTTGGAAAAATTCCCACCAAAAATCATCATGATCCCACCCTTGGGAGTTTTTTTTTTAATTTTTTAAAAATGCCAAAATCTGCTCTAGAAGCCGCAATTCTTAAAATTTCTCAATGAAAATCACATTAGAATACTTCAAGTAATTCTATCAATCAATTAATATCATTAGTTGAATTTTTTTCTTGGAAAAATTCCCACCAAAAATCATCATGATCCCACCCTTGGGAGTTTTTTTTAATTTTTTAAAAATGCCAAAATCTGCTCTTGAAACCGCAATTCTTAAAATTTCTCAATGAAAATCACATTAGAATACTTCAAATAATTCTACCAATCAATTAATATCATTAGTTGAATTTTTTTCTTGGAAAAATTCCCACCAAAAATCATCATGATCCCATCCTTGGGAGCTTTTTTTTTTTAATTTTTTAAAAATGCCAAAATCTGCTCTAGAAGCCGCAATTCTTAAAATTTCTCAATGAAAATCACATTAGAATACTTCAAGTAATTCTATCAATCAATTAATATCATTAGTTGAATTTTTTTCTTGGAAAAATTCCCACCAAAAATCATCATGATCCCACCCTTGGGAGTTTTTTTTTATTTTTTAAAAATGCCAAAATCTGCTCTTGAAACCGCAATTCTAAAAATTTCTCAATGAAAATCACATTAGAATACTTCAAATAATCCTATCAATCAATTAATATCATTAGTTGAATTATTTTCTTGGAAAAATTCCCACAAAAATCATCATGATCCCACCCTTGGGAGTTTTTTAATTTTTTAAAAATGCCAAAATCTGCTCTAAAAACCGCAATACTTAAAATTTCTCAATGAAAATCACATTAGAATACTTCAAATAATTCTACCAATCAATTAATATCATTAGTTGAATTTTTTTCTTGGAAAAATTCCCACCAAAAATCATCATGATCCCACTCTTGGGAGTTTTTTTTTTAATTTTTTAAAAATGCCAAAACCAGCTCTAAAAACCTCAATTCTTAAAATTTCTCAATGAAAATCACATTAGAATACTTCAAATAATTCTACCAATCAATTAATATCATTAGTTGAATTTGTTTCTTGGAAAAATTCCCACCAAAAATCATCATGATCCCACCCTTGGGAGTTTTTTTTAATTTTTAAAAAATGCCAAAATCTGCTCTAGAAACCGCAATTCTTAAAATTTCTCAATGAAAATCACATTAGAATACTTCAAATAATTCTACCAATCAATTAATATCATTAGTTGAATTTTTTTCTTGGAAAAATTCCCACCAAAAATCATCATGATCCCACCCTTGGGAGTTTTTTTTTAATTTTTTAAAAATGCCAAAATTTGCTCTAGAAGCCGCAATTCTTAAAATTTCTCAATGAAAATCACATTGGAATACTTCAAATAATTCTACCAATCAATTAATATCATTAGTTGAATTTTTTTCTTGGAAAAATTCCCACCAAAAATCATCATGATCCCACCCTTGGGAGTTTTTTTTTTTAATTTTTTAAAAATGCCAAAATCTGCTCTAGAAGCCGCAATTCTTAAAATTTCTCAATGACAATCACATTAGAATACTTCAAATAATTCTACCAATCAATTAATATCATTAGTTGAATTTTTTTCTTGGAAAAATTCCCACCAAAAATCATCATGATCCCACCCTTGGGAGTTTTTTTTTTAATTTTTTAAAAATGCCAAAATCTGCTCTAGAAGCCGCAATTCTTAAAATTTCTCAATGAAAATCACATTAGAATACTTCAAATAATTCTATCAATCAATTAATATCATTAGTTGAATTTTTTTCTTGGAAAAATTCCCACCAAAAATCATCATGATCCCACCCTTGGGAGTTTTTTTTAATTTTTTAAAAATGCCAAAATCTGCTCTAGAAACCGCAATTCTTAAAATTTCTCAATGAAAATCACATTAGAATACTTCAAATAATTCTACCAATCAATTAATATCATTAGTTGAATTATTTTCTTGGAAAAATTCCCACAAAAATCATCATGATCCCACCCTTGGGAGTTTTTTTTAATTTTTAAAAAATGCCAAAATCTGCTCTAGAAGCCGCAATTCTTAAAATTTCTCAATGAAAATCACATTAGAATACTTCAAATAATTCTATCAATCAATTAATATCATTAGTTGAATTTTTTTCTTAGAAAAATTCCCACCAAAAATCATCATGATCCCACCCTTGGGAGTTTTTTTTAATTTTTAAAAATGCCAAAATCTGCTCTAGAAGCCGCAATTCTTAAGATTTCTCAATGAAAATCACATTAGAATACTTCAAATAATCCTATCAATCAATTAATATCATTAGTTGAATTATTTTCTTGGAAAAATTCCCACAAAAATCATCATGATCCCACCCTTGGGAGTTTTTTAATTTTTTAAAAATGCCAAAATCTGCTCTAAAAACCGCAATACTTGAAATTTCTCAATGAAAATCACATTAGAATACTTCAAATAATTCTACCAATCAATTAATATCATTAGTTGAATTTTTTTCTAGGAAAAATTCCCACCAAAACTCATCATGATCCCACTCTAGGGAGTTTTTTTTTAATTTTTTAAAAATGCCAAAACCTGCTCTAAAAACCTCAATTCTTAAAATTTCTTAATGAAAATCACATTAGAATACTTCAAATAATTCTACCAATCAATTAATATCATTAGTTGAATTTGTTTCTTGGAAAAATTCCCACCAAAAATCATCATGATCCCACCCTTGGGAGTTTTTTTTAATTTTTAAAAAATGCCAAAATCTGCTCTAGAAACCGCAATTCTTAAAATTTCTCAATGAAAATCACATTAGAATACTTCAAATAATTCTACCAATCAATTAATATCATTAGTTGAATTTTTTTCTTGGAAAAATTCCCACCAAAAATCATCATGATCCCACCCTTGGGAGTTTTTTTTAATTTTTTAAAAATGCCAAAATCTGCTCTAGAAGACGCAATTCTTAAAATTTCTCAATGAAAATCACATTGGAATACTTCAAATAATTCTACCAATCAATTAATATCATTAGTTGAATTTTTCTCTTGGAAAAATTCCCACCAAAAATCATCATGATCCCACCCTTGGGAGCTTTTTTTTTTAATTTTTTAAAAATGCCAAAATCTGCTCTAGAAGCCGCAATTCTTAAAATTTCTCAATGAAAATCACATTAGAATACTTCAAATAATTCTACCAATCAATTAATATCATTAGTTGAATTTTTTTCTTGGAAAAATTCCCACCAAAAATCATCATGATCCCACCCTTGGGAGTTTTTTTTTTAATTTTTTAAAAATGCCAAAATCTGCTCTAGAAGCCGCAATTCTTAAAATTTCTCAATGAAAATCACATTAGAATACTTCAAGTAATTCTATCAATCAATTAATATCATTAGTTGAATTTTTTTCTTGGAAAAATTCCCACCAAAAATCATCATGATCCCACCCTTGGGAGTTTTTTTTAATTTTTTAAAAATGCCAAAATCTGCTCTTGAAACCGCAATTCTTAAAATTTCTCAATGAAAATCACATTAGAATACTTCAAATAATTCTACCAATCAATTAATATCATTAGTTGAATTTTTTTCTTGGAAAAATTCCCACCAAAACTTATCATGATCCCACCCTTGGGAGTTTTTTTTTAATTTTTTAAAAATGCCAAAATCTGCTCTACAAACCGCAATTCTTAAAATTTCTCAATGAAAATCACATTAGAATACTTCAAATAATTCTACCAATCAATTAATATCATTAGTTGAATTTTTTTCTTGGAAAAATTCCCACCAAAAATCATCATGATCCCACCCTTGGGAGTTTTTTTTTTAATTTTTTAAAAATGCCAAAATCTGCTCTAGAAACCGCAATTCTTAAAATTTCTCAATGAAAATCACATTAGAATACTTCATGTAATTCTGCCAATCAATTAATATCATTAGCTGAATTTTTTTCTTGGAAAAATTCCCACCAAAAATCATCATGATCCCACCCTTGGGAGTTTTTTTTTAATTTTTAAAAAATGCCAAAATCTGCTCTAGAAACCGCAATTCTTAAAATTTCTCAATGAAAATCACATTAGAATACTTCAAATAATTCTACCAATCAATTAATATCATTAGTTGAATTTTTTTCTTGGAAAAATTCCCACCAAAAATCATCATGATCCCACCCTTGGGAGTTTTTTTTTAATTTTTTAAAAATGCCAAAATCTGCTCTAGAAACCGCAATTCTTAAAATTTCTCAATGAAAATCACATTAGAATACTTCAAATAATTCTATCAATCAATTAATATCATTAGTTGAATTTGTTTCTTGGAAAAATTCCCACCAAAAATCATCATGATCCCACCCATGGGAGTTTTTTTTTTTCAATTTTTTAAAAATGCCAAAATCTGCTCTAGAAACCACAATTCTTAAAATTTCTCAATGAAAATCACATTAGAATACTTCATATAATTCTACCAATCAATTAATATCATTAGTTGAATTTTTTTCTTGGAAAAATTCCCACCAAAAATCATCATGATCCCACCCTTGGGAGTTTTTTTTTAATTTTTTAAAAATGCCAAAATCTGCTCTAAAAACCGCAATTCTTAAAATTTCTCAATGAAAATCACATTGGAATACTTCAAATAATTCTACCAATCAATTAATATCATTAGTTGAATTTTTTTCTTGGAAAAATTCCCACCAAAAATCATCATGATCCCACCCTTGGGAGTTTTTTTTAATTTTTTAAAAATGCCAAAATCTGCTCTAGAAGCCGCGATTCTTAAAATTTCTCAATGAAAATCACATTAGAATACTTCAAATAATTCTATCAATCAATTAATATCATTAGTTGAATTTTTTTCTTGGAAAAATTCCCACCAAAAATCATCATGATCCCACCCTTGGGAGTTTTTTTTAATTTTTAAAAAATGCCAAAATCTGCTCTAGAAGCCGCAATTCTTAAAATTTCTCAATGAAAATCACATTAGAATACTTCAAATAATTCTACAAATCAATTAATATCATTAGTTGAATTTGTTTCTTGGAAAAATTCCCACCAAAAATCGTCATGATCCCACCCTTGGGAGTTTTTTTTTAATTTTTAAAAAATGCCAAAATCTGCTCTAGAAGCCGCGATTCTTAAAATTTCTCAATGAAAATCACATTAGGTACTTCAAATAATTCTATCAATCAATTAATATCATTAGTTGAATTTTTTTCTTGGAAAAATTCCCACCAAAAATCATCATGATCCCACCCTTGGGAGTTTTTTCTTTAATTTAAAATCTGCTCTAGAAGCCGCAATTCTTAAAATTTCTCAATGAAAATCACATTAGAATACTTCAAATAATTCTATCAATCAATTAATATCATTAGTTGAATTATTTTCTTGGAAAAATTCCCACAAAAATCATCATGATCCCACCCTTGGGAGTTTTTTAATTTTTTAAAAATGCCAAAATCTGCTCTAAAAACCGCAATACTTAAAATTTCGCAATGAAAATCACATTAGAATACTTCAAATAATTCTACCAATCAATTAATATCATTAGTTGAATTTTTTTCTTGGAAAAATTCCCACCAAAACTCATCATGATCCCACTCTTGGGAGTTTTTTTTTAATTTTTTAAAAATGCCAAAACCTGCTCTAAAAACCTCAATTCTTAAAATTTCTCAATGAAAATCACATTAGAATACTTCAAATAATTCTACCAATCAATTAATATCATTAGTTGAATTTGTTTCTTGGAAAAATTCCCACCAAAAATCATCATGATCCCACCCTTGGGAGTTTTTTTTAATTTTTAAAAAATGCCAAAATCTGCTCTAAAAACCGCAATTCTTAAAATTTCTCAATGAAAATCACATTGGAATACTTCAAATAATTCTACCAATCAATTAATATCATTAGTTGAATTTTTTTCTTGGAAAAATTCCCACCAAAAATCATAATGATCCCACCCTTGGGAGTTTTTTTTTTAATTTTTTAAAAATGCCAAAATCTGCTCTAGAAGCCGCAATTCTTAAAATTTCTCAATGAAAATCACATTAGAATACTTCAAGTAATTCTATCAATCAATTAATATCATTAGTTGAATTTTTTTCTTGGAAAAATTCCCACCAAAAATCATCATGATCCCACCCTTGGGAGTTTTTTTTTAATTTTTTAAAAATGCCAAAATCTGCTCTAAAAACCGCAATTCTTAAAATTTCTCAATGAAAATCACATTAGAATACTTCATATAATTCTACCAATCAATTAATATCATTAGTTGAATTTTTTTCTTGGAAAAATTCCCACCAAAAATCATCATGATCCCACCCTTGGGAGTTTTTTTTTAATTTTTTAAAAATGCCAAAATCTGCTCTAAAAACCGCAATTCTTAAAATTTCTCAATGAAAATCACATTGGAATACTTCAAATAATTCTACCAATCAATTAATATCATTAGTTGAATTTTTTTCTTGGAAAAATTCCCACCAAAAATCATCATGATCCCACCCTTGGGAGTTTTTTTTTAATTTTTTAAAAATGCCAAAATCTGCTCTAAAAACCGCAATTCTTAAAATTTCTCAATGAAAATCACATTGGAATACTTCAAATAATTCTACCAATCAATTAATATCATTAGTTGAATTTTTTTCTTGGAAAAATTCCCACCAAAAATCATCATGATCCCACCCTTGGGAGTTTTTTTTTTAATTTTTTAAAAATGCCAAAATCTGCTCTAGAAGCCGCAATTCTTAAAATTTCTCAATGAAAATCACATTAGAATACTTCAAGTAATTCTATCAATCAATTAATATCATTAGTTGAATTTTTTTCTTGGAAAAATTCCCACCAAAAATCATCATGATCCCACCCTTGGGAGTTTTTTTTAATTTTTTAAAAATGCCAAAATCTGCTCTTGAAACCGCAATTCTTAAAATTTCTCAATGAAAATCACATTAGAATACTTCAAATAATTCTACCAATCAATTAATATCATTAGTTGAATTTTTTTCTTGGAAAAATTCCCACCAAAAATCATCATGATCCCACCCTTGGGAGTTTTTTTTTAATTTTTTAAAAATGCCAAAATTTGCTCTAGAAGCCGCAATTCTTAAAATTTCTCAATGAAAATCACATTGGAATACTTCAAATAATTCTACCAATCAATTAATATCATTAGTTGAATTTTTTTCTTGGAAAAATTCCCACCAAAAATCATCATGATCCCACCCTTGGGAGTTTTTTTTTTAATTTTTTAAAAATGCCAAAATCTGCTCTAGAAACCGCAATTCTTAAAATTTCTCAATGAAAATCACATTAGAATACTTCATGTAATTCTGCCAATCAATTAATATCATTAGCTGAATTTTTTTCTTGGAAAAATTCCCACCAAAAATCATCATGATCCCACCCTTGGGAGTTTTTTTTAATTTTTAAAAAATGCCAAAATCTGCTCTAGAAACCGCAATTCTTAAAATTTCTCAATGAAAATCACATTAGAATACTTCAAATAATTCTACCAATCAATTAATATCATTAGTTGAATTTTTTTCTTGGAAAAATTCCCACCAAAAATCATCATGATCCCACCCTTGGGAGTTTTTTTTTAATTTTTTAAAAATGCCAAAATTTGCTCTAGAAGCCGCAATTCTTAAAATTTCTCAATGAAAATCACATTGGAATACTTCAAATAATTCTACCAATCAATTAATATCATTAGTTGAATTTTTTTCTTGGAAAAATTCCCACCAAAAATCATCATGATCCCACCCTTGGGAGTTTTTTTTTTAATTTTTTAAAAATGCCAAAATCTGCTCTAGAAGCCGCAATTCTTAAAATTTCTCAATGAAAATCACATTAGAATACTTCAAATAATTCTACCAATCAATTAATATCATTAGTTGAATTTTTTTCTTGGAAAAATTCCCACCAAAAATCATCATGATCCCACCCTTGGGAGTTTTTTTTTAATTTTTTAAAAATGCCAAAATCTGCTCTAGAAGCCGCAATTCTTAAAATTTCTCAATGAAAATCACATTAGAATACTTCAAATAATTCTATCAATCAATTAATATCATTAGTTGAATTTTTTTCTTGGAAAAATTCCCACCAAAAATCATCATGATCCCACCCTTGGGAGTTTTTTTTAATTTTTTAAAAATGCCAAAATCTGCTCTAGAAACCGCAATTCTTAAAATTTCTCAATGAAAATCACATTAGAATACTTCAAATAATTCTACCAATCAATTAATATCATTAGTTGAATTATTTTCTTGGAAAAATTCCCACAAAAATCATCATGATCCCACCCTTGGGAGTTTTTTTTAATTTTTAAAAAATGCCAAAATCTGCTCTAGAAGCCGCAATTCTTAAAATTTCTCAATGAAAATCACATTAGAATACTTCAAATAATTCTATCAATCAATTAATATCATTAGTTGAATTTTTTTCTTAGAAAAATTCCCACCAAAAATCATCATGATCCCACCCTTGGGAGTTTTTTTTAATTTTTAAAAATGCCAAAATCTGCTCTAGAAGCCGCAATTCTTAAGATTTCTCAATGAAAATCACATTAGAATACTTCAAATAATCCTATCAATCAATTAATATCATTAGTTGAATTATTTTCTTGGAAAAATTCCCACAAAAATCATCATGATCCCACCCTTGGGAGTTTTTTAATTTTTTAAAAATGCCAAAATCTGCTCTAAAAACCGCAATACTTGAAATTTCTCAATGAAAATCACATTAGAATACTTCAAATAATTCTACCAATCAATTAATATCATTAGTTGAATTTTTTTCTTGGAAAAATTCCCACCAAAACTCATCATGATCCCACTCTTGGGAGTTTTTTTTTAATTTTTTAAAAATGCCAAAACCTGCTCTAAAAACCTCAATTCTTAAAATTTCTTAATGAAAATCACATTAGAATACTTCAAATAATTCTACCAATCAATTAATATCATTAGTTGAATTTGTTTCTTGGAAAAATTCCCACCAAAAATCATCATGATCCCACCCTTGGGAGTTTTTTTTTAATTTTTAAAAAATGCCAAAATCTGCTCTAGAAACCGCAATTCTTAAAATTTCTCAATGAAAATCACATTAGAATACTTCAAATAATTCTACCAATCAATTAATATCATTAGTTGAATTTTTTTCTTGGAAAAATTCCCACCAAAAATCATCATGATCCCACCCTTGGGAGTTTTTTTTAATTTTTTAAAAATGCCAAAATCTGCTCTAGAAGACGCAATTCTTAAAATTTCTCAATGAAAATCACATTGGAATACTTCAAATAATTCTACCAATCAATTAATATCATTAGTTGAATTTTTCTCTTGGAAAAATTCCCACCAAAAATCATCATGATCCCACCCTTGGGAGCTTTTTTTTTAATTTTTTAAAAATGCCAAAATCTGCTCTAGAAGCCGCAATTCTTAAAATTTCTCAATGAAAATCACATTAGAATACTTCAAATAATTCTACCAATCAATTAATATCATTAGTTGAATTTTTTTCTTGGAAAAATTCCCACCAAAAATCATCATGATCCCACCCTTGGGAGTTTTTTTTTAATTTTTTAAAAATGCCAAAATCTGCTCTAGAAGCCGCAATTCTTAAAATTTCTCAATGAAAATCACATTAGAATACTTCAAGTAATTCTATCAATCAATTAATATCATTAGTTGAATTTTTTTCTTGGAAAAATTCCCACCAAAAATCATCATGATCCCACCCTTGGGAGTTTTTTTTAATTTTTTAAAAATGCCAAAATCTGCTCTTGAAACCGCAATTCTTAAAATTTCTCAATGAAAATCACATTAGAATACTTCAAATAATTCTACCAATCAATTAATATCATTAGTTGAATTTTTTTCTTGGAAAAATTCCCACCAAAACTTATCATGATCCCACCCTTGGGAGTTTTTTTTTAATTTTTTAAAAATGCCAAACTCTGCTCTACAAACCGCAATTCTTAAAATTTCTCAATGAAAATCACATTAGAATACTTCAAATAATTCTACCAATCAATTAATATCATTAGTTGAATTTTTTTCTTGGAAAAATTCCCACCAAAAATCATCATGATCCCACCCTTGGGAGTTTTTTTTTTTAATTTTTTAAAAATGCCAAAATCTGCTCTAGAAACCGCAATTCTTAAAATTTCTCAATGAAAATCACATTAGAATACTTCATGTAATTCTGCCAATCAATTAATATCATTAGCTGAATTTTTTTCTTGGAAAAATTCCCACCAAAAATCATCATGATCCCACCCTTGGGAGTTTTTTTTAATTTTTTAAAAATGCCAAAATCTGCTCTTGAAACCGCAATTCTTAAAATTTCTCAATGAAAATCACATTAGAATACTTCAAATAATTCTACCAATCAATTAATATCATTAGTTGAATTTTTTTCTTGGAAAAATTCCCACCAAAAATCATCATGATCCCACCCTTGGGAGTTTTTTTTTAATTTTTTAAAAATGCCAAAATCTGCTCTAGAAAGCGCAATTCTTAAAATTCCTCAATGAAAATCACATTGGAATACTTCAAATAATTGTACCAATCAATTAATATCATTAGTTGAATTTTTTTCTTGGAAAAATTCCCACCAAAAATCATCATGATCCCACCCTTGGGAGTTTTTTTAATTTTTTAAAACTGCCAAAATCTGCTCTAGAAGCCGCAATTCTTAAAATTTCTCAATGAAGATCACATTAGAATACTTCAAATAATTCTACCAATCAATTAATATCATTAGTTGAATTTTTTTCTTGGAAAAATTCCCACCAAAAATCATCATGATCCCACCCTTGGGAGTTTTTTTTTAATTTTTTAAAATGCCAAAATCTGCTCTAGAAGCCGCAATTCTTAAAATTTCTCAATTGCTCTAGAAGCCGCAATTGAAAATCACATTAGAATACTTCAAATAATTCTATCAATCAATTAATATCATTAGTTGAATTTGTTTCTTGGAAAAATTCCCACCAAAAATCATCATGATCCCACCCATGGGAGTTTTTTTTTTTTTCAATTTTTTAAAAATGCCAAAATCTGCTCTAGAAACCACAATTCTTAAAATTTCTCAATGAAAATCGCATTAGAATACTTCATATAATTCTACCAATCAATTAATATCATTAGTTGAATTTTTTTCTTGGAAAAATTCCCACAAAAATCATCATGATCCCACCCTTGGGAGTTTTTTTTTAATTTTTTAAAAATGCCAAAATCTGCTCTAAAAACCGCAATTCTTAAAATTTCTCAATGAAAATCACATTGGAATACTTCAAATAATTCTACCAATCAATTAATATCATTAGTTGAATTTTTTTCTTGGAAAAATTCCCACCAAAAATCATCATGATCCCACCCTTGGGAGTTTTTTTTAATTTTTTAAAAATGCCAAAATCTGCTCTAGAAGCCGCAATTCTTAAAATTTCTCAATGAAAATCACATTAGAATACTTCAAATAATTCTATCAATCAATTAATATCATTAGTTGAATTTTTTTCTTGGAAAAATTCCCACCAAAAATCATCATGATCCCACCCTTGGGAGTTTTTTTTAATTTTTAAAAAATGCCAAAATCTGCTCTAGAAGCCGCAATTCTTAAAATTTCTCAATGAAAATCACATTAGAATACTTCAAATAATTCTACAAATCAATTAATATCATTAGTTGAATTTGTTTCTTGGAAAAATTCCCACCAAAAATCGTCATGATCCCACCCTTGGGAGTTTTTTTTAATTTTTAAAAAATGCCAAAATCTGCTCTAGAAGCCGCGATTCTTAAAATTTCTCAATGAAAATCACATTAGGTACTTCAAATAATTCTATCAATCAATTAATATCATTAGTTGAATTTTTTTCTTGGAAAAATTCCCACCAAAAATCATCATGATCCCACCCTTGGGAGTTTTTTCTTTAATTTAAAATCTGCTCTAGAAGCCGCAATTCTTAAAATTTCTCAATGAAAATCACATTAGAATACTTCAAATAATTCCATCAATCAATTAATATCATTAGTTGAATTTTTTTCTTGGAAAAATTCCCACCAAAACTCATCATGATCCCACCCTTGGGAGTTTTTTTTTTAATTTAAAATCTGCTCTAGAAGCCGCGATTCTTAAAATTTCTCAATGAAAATCACATTAGAATACTTCAAATAATTCTACCAATCAATTAATATCATTAGTTGAATTTGTTTCTTGGAAAAATTCCCACCAAAAATCATCATGATCCCACCCTTGGGAGTTTTTTTTAATTTTTAAAAAATGCCAAAATCTGCTCTAGAAACCGCAATTCTTAAAATTTCTCAATGAAAATCACATTAGAATACTTCAAATAATTCTACCAATCAATTAATATCATTAGTTGAATTATTTTCTTGGAAAAATTCCCACAAAAATCATCATGATCCCACCCTTGGGAGTTTTTTTTAATTTTTAAAAAATGCCAAAATCTGCTCTAGAAGCCGCAATTCTTAAAATTTCTCAATGAAAATCACATTAGAATACTTCAAATAATTCTATCAATCAATTAATATCTTTAGTTGAATTATTTTCTTGGAAAAATTCCCACAAAAATCATCATGATCCCACCCTTGGGAGTTTTTTAATTTTTTAAAAATGCCAAAATCTGCTCTAAAAACCGCAATACTTAAAATTTCGCAATGAAAATCACATTAGAATACTTCAAATAATTCTACCAATCAATTAATATCATTAGTTGAATTTTTTTCTTGGAAAAATTCCCACCAAAACTCATCATGATCCCACTCTTGGGAGTTTTTTTTTAATTTTTTAAAAATGCCAAAACCTGCTCTAAAAACCTCAATTCTTAAAATTTCTCAATGAAAATCACATTAGAATACTTCAAATAATTCTACCAATCAATTAATATCATTAGTTGAATTTTTTTCTTGGAAAAATTCCCACCAAAAATCATCATGATCCCACCCTTGGGAGTTTTTTTTAATTTTTAAAAAATGCCAAAATCTGCTCTAAAAACCGCAATTCTTAAAATTTCTCAATGAAAATCACATTGGAATACTTCAAATAATTCTACCAATCAATTAATATCATTAGTTGAATTTTTTTCTTGGAAAAATTCCCACCAAAAATCATCATGATCCCACCCTTGGGAGTTTTTTTTTAATTTTTTAAAAATGCCAAAATCTGCTCTAGAAGCCGCAATTCTTAAAATTTCTCAATGAAAATCACATTAGAATACTTCAAATAATTCTACCAATCAATTAATATCATTAGTTGAATTTTTTTCTTGGAAAAATTCCCACCAAAAATCATCATGATCCCACCCTTGGGAGTTTTTTTTTTAATTTTTTAAAAATGCCAAAATCTGCTCTAGAAGCCGCAATTCTTAAAATTTCTCAATGAAAATCACATTAGAATACTTCAAGTAATTCTATCAATCAATTAATATCATTAGTTGAATTTTTTTCTTGGAAAAATTCCCACCAAAACTCATCATGATCCCACCCTTGGGAGTTTTTTTTTTAATTTAAAATCTGCTCTAGAAGCCGCGATTCTTAAAATTTCTCAATGAAAATCACATTAGAATACTTCAAATAATTCTACCAATCAATTAATATCATTAGTTGAATTTGTTTCTTGGAAAAATTCCCACCAAAAATCATCATGATCCCACCCTTGGGAGTTTTTTTTAATTTTTAAAAAATGCCAAAATCTGCTCTAGAAACCGCAATTCTTAAAATTTCTCAATGAAAATCACATTAGAATACTTCAAATAATTCTACCAATCAATTAATATCATTATTTGAATTTTTTTCTTGGAAAAATTCCCACCAAAAATCATCATGATCCCACCCTTGGGAGTTTTTTTTTAATTTTTTAAAAATGCCAAAATCTGCTCTAGAAGCCGCAATTCTTAAAATTTCTCAATGAAAATCACATTAGAATACTTCAAATAATTCTACCAATCAATTAATATCATTAGTTGAATTTTTTTCTTGGAAAAATTCCCACCAAAAATCATCATGATCCCACCCTTGGGAGTTTTTTTTTTAATTTTTTAAAAATGCCAAAATCTGCTCTAGAAGCCGCAATTCTTAAAATTTCTCAATGAAAATCACATTAGAATACTTCAAATAATTCTATCAATCAATTAATATCATTAGTTGAATTTTTTTCTTGGAAAAATTCCCACCAAAAATCATCATAATCCCACCCTTGGGAGTTTTTTTTTAATTTTTTAAAAATGCCAAAATCTGCTCTAGAAACCGCAATTCTTAAAATTTCTCAATGAAAATCACATTAGAATACTTCAAATAATTCTACCAATCAATTAATATCATTAGTTGAATTATTTTCTTGGAAAAATTCCCACAAAAATCATCATGATCCCACCCTTGGGAGTTTTTTTTAATTTTTAAAAAATGCCAAAATCTGCTCTAGAAGCCGCAATTCTTAAAATTTCTCAATGAAAATCACATTAGAATACTTCAAATAATTCTATCAATCAATTAATATCTTTAGTTGAATTATTTTCTTGGAAAAATTCCCACAAAAATCATCATGATCCCACCCTTGGGAGTTTTTTAATTTTTTAAAAATGCCAAAATCTGCTCTAAAAACCGCAATACTTAAAATTTCGCAATGAAAATCACATTAGAATACTTCAAATAATTCTACCAATCAATTAATATCATTAGTTGAATTTTTTTCTTGGAAAAATTCCCACCAAAACTCATCATGATCCCACTCTTGGGAGTTTTTTTTTAATTTTTTAAAAATGCCAAAACCTGCTCTAAAAACCTCAATTCTTAAAATTTCTCAATGAAAATCACATTAGAATACTTCAAATAATTCTACCAATCAATTAATATCATTAGTTGAATTTGTTTCTTGGAAAAATTCCCACCAAAAATCATCATGATCCCACCCTTGGGAGTTTTTTTTTTAATTTTTTAAAAATGCCAAAATCTGCTCTAGAAGCCGCAATTCTTAAAATTTCTCAATGAAAATCACATTAGAATACTTCAAGTAATTCTATCAATCAATTAATATCATTAGTTGAATTTTTTTCTTGGAAAAATTCCCACCAGAACTTATCATGATCCCACCCTTGGGAGTTTTCTTTTAATTTTTTAAAAATGCCAAAATCTGCTCTAGAAACCGCAATTCATAAAATTTCTCAATGAAAATCACATTAGAATACTTCATGTAATTCTGCCAATCAATTAATATCATTAGCTGAATTTTTTTCTTGGAAAAATTCCCACCAAAAATCATCATGATCCCACCCTTGGGAGTTTTTTTTAATTTTTAAAAAATGCCAAAATCTGCTCTAAAAACCTCAATTCTTAAAATTTCTCAATGAAAATCACATTAGAATACTTCAAATAATTCTACCAATCAATTAATATCATTAGTTGAATTATTTTCTTGGAAAAATTCCCACAAAAATCATCATGATCCCACCCTTGGGAGTTTTTTTTAATTTTTAAAAAATGCCAAAATCTGCTCTAGAAGCCGCAATTCTTAAAATTTCTCAATGAAAATCACATTAGAATACTTCAAATAATTCTATCAATCAATTAATATCTTTAGTTGAATTATTTTCTTGGAAAAATTCCCACAAAAATCATCATGATCCCACCCTTGGGAGTTTTTTTTAATTTTTAAAAAATGCCAAAATCTGCTCTAAAAACCGCAATTCTTAAAATTTCTCAATGAAAATCACATTGGAATACTTCAAATAATTCTACCAATCAATTAATATCATTAGTTGAATTTTTTTCTTGGAAAAATTCCCACCAAAAATCATCATGATCCCACCCTTGGGAGTTTTTTTTTAATTTTTTAAAAATGCCAAAATCTGCTCTAGAAGCCGCAATTCTTAAAATTTCTCAATGAAAATCACATTAGAATACTTCAAATAATTCTACCAATCAATTAATATCATTAGTTGAATTTTTTTCTTGGAAAAATTCCCACCAAAAATCATCATGATCCCACCCTTGGGAGTTTTTTTTTTAATTTTTTAAAAATGCCAAAATCTGCTCTAGAAGCCGCAATTCTTAAAATTTCTCAATGAAAATCACATTAGAATACTTCAAGTAATTCTATCAATCAATTAATATCATTAGTTGAATTTTTTTCTTGGAAAAATTCCCACCAGAACTTATCATGATCCCACCCTTGGGAGTTTTCTTTTAATTTTTTAAAAATGCCAAAATCTGCTCTAGAAACCGCAATTCATAAAATTTCTCAATGAAAATCACATTAGAATACTTCATGTAATTCTGCCAATCAATTAATATCATTAGCTGAATTTTTTTCTTGGAAAAATTCCCACCAAAAATCATCATGATCCCACCCTTGGGAGTTTTTTTTAATTTTTAAAAAATGCCAAAATCTGCTCTAGAAACCGCAATTCTTAAAATTTCTCAATGAAAATCACATTGGAATACTTCAAATAATTCTACCAATCAATTAATATCATTAGTTGAATTTTTTTCTTGGAAAAATTCCCACCAAAAATCATCATGATCCCACCCTTGGGAGTTTTTTTTTAATTTTTTAAAAATGCCAAAATCTGCTCTAGAAGCCGCAATTCTTAAAATTTCTCAATAAAAATCACATTAGAATACTTCAAATAATTCTACCAATCAATTAATATCATTAGTTGAATTTTTTTCTTGGAAAAATTCCCACCAAAAATCATCATGATCCCACCCTTGGGAGTTTTTTTTTTAATTTTTTAAAAATGCCAAAATCTGCTCTAGAAGCCGCAATTCTTAAAATTTCTCAATGAAAATCGCATTAGAATACTTCAAGTAATTCTATCAATCAATTAATATCATTAGTTGAATTTTTTTCTTGGAAAAATTCCCACCAAAACTTATCATGATCCCACCCTTGGGAGTTTTTTTTTAATTTTTTAAAAATGCCAAAATCTGCTCTAGAAACCGCAATTCTTAAAATTTCTCAATGAAAATCACATTAGAATACTTCAAATAATTCTACCAATCTATTAATATCATTAGTTGAATTTTTTTCTTGGAAAAATTCCCACCAAAAATCATCATGATCCCACCCTTCGGAGTTTTTTTTTAATTTTTTAAAAATGCCAAAATCTGCTCTAGAAACCGCAATTCTTAAAATTTCTCAATGAAAATCACATTAGAATACTTCAAATAATCCTATCAATCAATTAATATCATTAGTTGAATTATTTTCTTGGAAAAATTCCCACAAAAATCATCATGATCCCACCCTTGGGAGTTTTTTAATTTTTTAAAAATGCCAAAACCTGCTCTAAAAACCTCAATTCTTAAAATTTCTCAATGAAAATCGCATTAGAATACTTCAAGTAATTCTATCAATCAATTAATATCATTAGTTGAATTTTTTTCTTGGAAAAATTCCCACCAAAACTTATCATGATCCCACCCTTGGGAGTTTTTTTTTAATTTTTTAAAAATGCCAAAATCTGCTCTAGAAACCGCAATTCTTAAAATTTCTCAATGAAAATCACATTAGAATACTTCAAATAATTCTACCAATCAATTAATATCATTAGTTGAATTTTTTTCTTGGAAAAATTCTCACCAAAACTCATCATGATCCCACTCTTGGGAGTTTTTTTTTAATTTTTTAAAAATGCCAAAACCTGCTCTAAAAACCTCAATTCTTAAAATTTCTCAATGAAAATCACATTAGAATACTTCAAATAATTCTACCAATCAATTAATATCATTAGTTGAATTTGTTTCTTGGAAAAATTCCCACCAAAAATCATCATGATCCCACCCTTGGGAGTTTTTTTTAATTTTTAAAAAATGCCAAAATCTGCTCTAAAAACCGCAATTCTTAAAATTTCTCAATGAAAATCACATTGGAATACTTCAAATAATTCTACCAATCAATTAATATCACTAGTTGAATTTTTTTCTTGGAAAAATTCCCACCAAAAATCATCATGATCCCACCCTTGGGAGTTTTTTTTTAATTTTTTAAAAATGCCAAAATCTGCTCTAGAAGCCGCAATTCTTAAAATTTCTCAATGAAAATCACATTAGAATACTTCAAATAATTCTACCAATCAATTAATATCATTAGTTGAATTTTTTTCTTGGAAAAATTCCCACCAAAAATCATCATGATCCCACCCTTGGGAGTTTTTTTTTTTAATTTTTTAAAAATGCCAAAATCTGCTCTAGAAGCCGCAATTCTTAAAATTTCTCAATGAAAATCACATTAGAATACTTCAAGTAATTCTATCAATCAATTAATATCATTAGTTGAATTTTTTTCTTGGAAAAATTCCCACCAAAACTTATCATGATCCCACCCTTGGGAGTTTTTTTTTTAATTTTTTAAAAATGCCAAAATCTGCTCTAGAAACCGCAATTCTTAAAATTTCTCAATGAAAATCACATTAGAATACTTCAAATAATTCTACCAATCTATTAATATCATTAGTTGAATTTTTTTCTTGGAAAAATTCCCACCAAAAATCATCATGATCCCACCCTTCGGAGTTTTTTTTTAATTTTTTAAAAATGCCAAAATCTGCTCTAGAAACCGCAATTCTTAAAATTTCTCAATGAAAATCACATTAGAATACTTCATGTAATTCTGCCAATCAATTAATATCATTAGCTGAATTTTTTTCTTGGAAAAATTCCCACCAAAAATCATCATGATCCCACCCTTGGGAGTTTTTTCTAATTTTTAAAAAATGCCAAAATCTGCTCTAGAAACCGCAATTCTTAAAATTTCTCAATGAAAATCACATTAGAATACTTCAAATAATTCTACCAATCAATTAATATCATTAGTTGAATTTTTTTCTTGGAAAAATTCCCACCAAAAATCATCATGATCCCACCCTTGGGAGTTTTTTTAATTTTTTAAAAATGCTAAAATCTGCTCTAGAATCCGCAATTCTTAAAATTTCTCAATGAAGATCACATTAGAATACTTCAAATAATTCTACCAATCAATTAATATCATTAGTTGAATTTTTTTCTTGGAAAAATTCCCACCAAAAATCATCATGATCCCACCCTTGGGAGTTTTTTTTTAATTTTTTAAAATGCCAAAATCTGCTCTAGAAGCCGCAATTCTTAAAATTTCTCAATGAAAATCACATTAGAATACTTCAAATAATTCTATCAATCAATAAATATCATTAGTTGAATTTTTTTCTTGGAAAAATTCCCACCAAAAATCATCATGATCCCACCCTTGGGAGTTTTTTTTTTTCAATTTTTTAAAAATGCCAAAATCTGCTCTAGAAACCACAATTCTTAAAATTTCTCAATGAAAATCACATTAGAATACTTCATATAATTCTACCAATCAATTAATATCATTAGTTGAATTTTTTTCTTGGAAAAATTCCCACCAAAAATCATCATGATCCCACCCTTGGGAGTTTTTTTTTAATTTTTTAAAAATGCCAAAATCTGCTCTAGAAGCCGCAATTCTTAAAATTTCTCAATGAAAATCACATTAGAATACTTCAAATAATTCTATCAATCAATTAATATCATTAGTTGAATTTTTTTCTTGGAAAAATTCCCACCAAAACTCATCATGATCCCACCCTTGGGAGTTTTTTTTAATTTTTTAAAAATGCCAAAATCTGCTCTAGAAGCAGCGATTCTTAAAATTTCTCAATGAAAATCACATTGGAATACTTCAAATAATTCTATCAATCAATTAATATCATTACTTGAATTTTTTTCTTGGAAAAATTCCCACCAAAAATCATCATGATCCCACCCTTGGGAGTTTTTTTTAATTTTTAAAAAATGCCAAAATCTGCTCTAGAAGCCGCAATTCTTAAAATTTCTCAATGAAAATCACATTAGAATACTTCAAATAATTCTACAAATCAATTAATATCATTAGTTGAATTTGTTTCTTGGAAAAATTCCCACCAAAAATCGTCATGATCCCACCCTTGGGAGTTTTTTTTAATTTTTAAAAAATGCCAAAATCTGCTCTAGAAGCCGCAATTCTTAAAATTTCTCAATGAAAATCACATTAGAATACTTCAAATAATTCTACCAATCAATTAATATCATTAGTTGAATTTTTTTCTTGGAAAAATTCCCACCAAAACTTATCATGATCCCACCCTTGGGAGTTTTTTTTTAATTTTTTAAAAATGCCAAAATCTGCTCTAGAAACCGCAATTCTTAAAATTTCTCAATGAAAATCACATTAGAATACTTCAAATAATTCTACCAATCAATTAATATCATTAGTTGAATTTTTTTCTTGGAAAAATTCCCACCAAAAATCATCATGATCCCACCCATGGGAGTTTTTTTTTTTCAATTTTTTAAAAATGCCAAAATCTGCTCTAGAAACCACAATTCTTAAAATTTCTCAATGAAAATCACATTAGAATACTTCATATAATTCTACCAATCAATTAATATCATTAGTTGAATTTTTTTCTTGGAAAAATTCCCACCAAAAATCATCATGATCCCACCCTTGGGAGTTTTTTTTTAATTTTTTAAAAATGCCAAAATCTGCTCTAGAAGCCGCAATTCTTAAAATTTCTCAATGAAAATCACATTAGAATACTTCAAATAATTCTATCAATCAATTAATATCATTAGTTGAATTTTTTTCTTGGAAAAATTCCCACCAAAACTCATCATGATCCCACCCTTTGGAGTTTTTTTTTAATTTTTTAAAAATGCCAAAATCTGCTCTAGAAACCGCAATTCTTAAAATTTCTCAATGAAAATCACATTAGAATACTTCAAATAATTCTACCAATCAATTAATATCATTAGTTGAATTTTTTTCTTGGAAAAATTCCCACCAAAAATCATCATGATCCCACCCATGGGAGTTTTTTTTTTTCAATTTTTTAAAAATGCCAAAATCTGCTCTAGAAACCACAATTCTTAAAATTTCTCAATGAAAATCACATTAGAATACTTCATATAATTCTACCAATCAATTAATATCATTAGTTGAATTTTTTTCTTGGAAAAATTCCCACCAAAAATCATCATGATCCCACCCTTGGGAGTTTTTTTTTAATTTTTTAAAAATGCCAAAATCTGCTCTAGAAGCCGCAATTCTTAAAATTTCTCAATGAAAATCACATTAGAATACTTCAAATAATTCTATCAATCAATTAATATCATTAGTTGAATTTTTTTCTTGGAAAAATTCCCACCAAAACTCATCATGATCCCACCCTTGGGAGTTTTTTTTAATTTTTTAAAAATGCCAAAATCTGCTCTAGAAGCAGCGATTCTTAAAATTTCTCAATGAAAATCACATTGGAATACTTCAAATAATTCTATCAATCAATTAATATCATTACTTGAATTTTTTTCTTGGAAAAATTCCCACCAAAACTCATCATGATCCCACCCTTGGGAGTTTTTTTTAATTTTTAAAAAATGCCAAAATCTGCTCTAGAAGCCGCAATTCTTAAAATTTCTCAATGAAAATCACATTAGAATACTTCAAATAATTCTACAAATCAATTAATATCATTAGTTGAATTTGTTTCTTGGAAAAATTCCCACCAAAAATCGTCATGATCCCACCCTTGGGAGTTTTTTTTAATTTTTAAAAAATGCCAAAATCTGCTCTAGAAGCCGCAATTCTTAAAATTTCTCAATGAAAATCACATTAGAATACTTCAAATAATTCTACCAATCAATTAATATCATTAGTTGAATTTTTTTCTTGGAAAAATTCCCACCAAAACTTATCATGATCCCACCCTTGGGAGTTTTTTTTTAATTTTTTAAAAATGCCAAAATCTGCTCTAGAAACCGCAATTCTTAAAATTTCTCAATGAAAATCACATTAGAATACTTCAAATAATTCTACCAATCAATTAATATCATTAGTTGAATTTTTTTCTTGGAAAAATTCCCACCAAAAATCATCATGATCCCACCCTTGGGAGTCTTTTTTTTTTCTCAATTTTTTAAAAATGCCAAAATCTGCTCTAGAAACCGCAATTCTTAAAATTTCTCAATGAAAATCACATTAGAATACTTCATGTAATTCTGCCAATCAATTAATATCATTAGCTGAATTTTTTTCTTGGAAAAATTCCCACCAAAAATCATCATGATCCCACCCTTGGGAGTTTTTTTTTAATTTTTAAAAAATGCCAAAATCTGCTCTAGAAACCGCAATTCTTAAAATTTCTCAATGAAAATCACATTAGAATACTTCAAATAATTCTACCAATCAATTAATATCATTAGTTGAATTTTTTTCTTGGAAAAATTCCCACCAAAAATCATCATGATCCCACCCTTGGGAGTTTTTTTTTAATTTTTTAAAAATGCCAAAATCTGCTCTAGAATCCGCAATTCTTAAAATTTCTCAATGAAAATCACATTGGAATACTTCAAATAATTGCACCAATCAATTAATATCATTAGTTGATTTTTTTTCTTGGAAAAATTCCCACCAAAAATCATCATGATCCCACCCTTGGGAGTTTTTTTAATTTTTTAAAAATGCCAAAATCTGCTCTAGAGGCCGCAATTCTTAAAATTTCTCAATGAAGATCACATTAGAATACTTCAAATAATTCTACCAATCAATTAATATCATTAGTTGAATTTTTTTCTTGGAAAAATTCCCACCAAAAATCATCATGATCCCACCCTTGGGAGTTTTTTTTTAATTTTTTAAAATGCCAAAATCTGCTCTAGAAGCCGCAATTCTTAAAATTTCTCAATGAAAATCACATTAGAATACTTCAAATAATTCTATCAATCAATTAATATCATTAGTTGAATTTGTTTCTTGGAAAAATTCCCACCAAAAATCATCATGATCCCACCCATGGGAGTTTTTTTTTTTCAATTTTTTAAAAATGCCAAAATCTGCTCTAGAAACCACAATTCTTAAAATTTCTCAATGAAAATCACATTAGAATACTTCATATAATTCTACCAATCAATTAATATCATTAGTTGAATTTTTTTTGGAAAAATTCTTGGGGAGTTTTTTTTTAAAATTCCCTGCTCTACCAAAAATTTCTCATGAAAATCACATTAGAATAATTCAAATAATTCTATCAATCAATTAATATCATTAGTTGAATTTTTTTCTTGGGATCCCACCTTTGGGAGTTTTTTTTAATTTTTTAAAAATGCCAAAATCTGCTCTAGAAAGCGCGATTCTTAAAATTTCTCAATGAAAATCACATTAGAATACTTCAAATAATTCTACCAATCAATTAATATCATTAGTTGAATTTTTTTCTCCCACCAAAAATCATCATGATCCCAGGGAGTTTTTTTTAATTTTTTAAAAATGCCGCAATTCTTAAAATTTCTCAATGAAAATCACATTAGAATAATTCAAATAATTCTATCAATCAATTAATATCATTAGTTGAATTTTTTTCTTGGAAAAATTCCCACCAAAACTCATAATGATCCCACCTTTGGGAGTTTTTTTTAATTTTTTAAAAATGCCAAAATCTGCTCTAGAAAGCGCGATTCTTAAAATTTCTCAATGAAAATCACATTAGAATACTTCAAATAATTCTACCAATCAATTAATATCATTAGTTGAATTTTTTTCTTGGAAAAATTCCCACCAAAAATCATCATGATCCCACCCTTGGGAGTTTTTTTTAATTTTTTAAAAATGCCAAAATCTGCTCTAGAAGCCGCGATTCTTAAAATTTCTCAATGAAAATCACATTAGAATACTTCAAATAATTCTATCAATCAATTAATATCATTAGTTGAATTTTTTTCTTGGAAAAATTCCCACCAAAAATCATCATGATCCCACCCTTGGGAGTTTTTTTTAATTTTTAAAAAATGCCAAAATCTGCTCTAGAAGCCGCAATTCTTAAAATTTCTCAATGAAAATCACATTAGAATACTTCAAATAATTTTACCAATCAATTAATATCATTAGTTGAATTTGTTTCTTGGAAAAATTCCCACAAAAATCATCATGATCCCACCCTTGGGAGTTTTTTTTTTAATTTTTAAAAAATGCCAAAATCTGCTCTAGAAGCCGCAATTCTTAAAATTTCTCAATGAAAATCACATTAGAATACTTCAAATAATTCTACAAATCAATTAATATCATTAGTTGAATTTGTTTCTTGGAAAAATTCCCACCAAAAATCGTCATGATCCCACCCTTGGGAGTTTTTTTTAATTTTTAAAAAATGCCAAAATCTGCTCTAGAAGCCGCGATTCTTAAAATTTCTCAATGAAAATCACATTAGATACTTCAAATAATTCTATCAATCAATTAATATCATTAGTTGAATTTTTTTCTTGGAAAAATTCCCACCAAAAATCATCATGATCCCACCCTTGGGAGTTTTTTCTTTAATTTAAAATCTGCTCTAGAAGCCGCAATTCTTAAAATTTCTCAATGAAAATCACATTAGAATACTTCAAATAATTCCATCAATCAATTAATATCATTAGTTGAATTTTTTCTTGGAAAAATTCCCACCAAAACTCATCATGATCCCACCCTTGGGAGTTTTTTTTTAATTTTTTAAAAATGCCAAAATCTGCTCTAGAAACCGCAATTCTTAAAATTTCTCAATGAAAATCACATTAGAATACTTCAAATAATTCTATCAATCAATTAATATCATTAGTTGAATTTTTTTCTTGGAAAAATTCCCACCAAAAATCATCATGATCCCACCCTTGGGAGTTTTTTTTAATTTTTTAAAAATGCCAAAATCTGCTCTAGAAGCCGCGATTCTTAAAATTTCTCAATGAAAATCACATTAGAATACTTCAAATAATTGTACCAATCAATTAATATCATTAGTTGAATTTTTTTCTTGGAAAAATTCCCACCAAAAATCATCATGATCCCACCCTTGGGAGTTTTTTTTAATTTTTAAAAAATGCCAAAATCTGCTCTAGAAGCCGCAATTCTTAAAATTTCTCAATGAAAATCACATTAGAATACTTCAAATAATTTTACCAATCAATTAATATCATTAGTTGAATTTGTTTCTTGGAAAAATTCCCACCAAAAATCATCATGATCCCACCATTGGGGGTTTTTTTTTTAATTTTTAAAAAATGCCAAAATCTGCTCTAGAAACCGCAATTCTTAAAATTTCTCAATGAAAATCACATTAGAATACTTCAAATAATTCTACAAATCAATTAATATCATTAGTTGAATTTGTTTCTTGGAAAAATTCCCACCAAAAATCATCATGATCCCACCCTTGGGAGTTTTTTTTAATTTTTAAAAAATGCCAAAATCTGCTCTAGAAGCCGCGATTCTTAAAATTTCTCAATGAAAATCACATTAGGTACTTCAAATAATTCTATCAATCAATTAATATCATTAGTTGAATTTTTTTCTTGGAAAAATTCCCACCAAAAATCATCATGATCCCACCCTTGGGAGTTTTTTCTTTAATTTAAAATCTGCTCTAGAAGCCGCAATTCTTAAAATTTCTCAATGAAAATCACATTAGAATACTTCAAATAATTCCATCAATCAATTAATATCATTAGTTGAATTTTTTTCTTGGAAAAATTCCCACCAAAACTCATCATGATCCCACCCTTGGGAGTTTTTTTTAATTTTTTAAAAATGCCAAAATCTGCTCTAGAAACCGCAATTCTTAAAATTTCTCAATGAAAATCACATTAGAATACTTCAAATAATTCTACCAATCAATTAATATCATTAGTTGAATTATTTTCTTGGAAAAATTCCCACAAAAATCATCATGATCCCACCCTTGGGAGTTTTTTTTAATTTTTAAAAAATGCCAAAATCTGCTCTAGAAGCCGCAATTCTTAAAATTTCTCAATGAAAATCACATTAGAATACTTCAAATAATTCTATCAATCAATTAATATCATTAGTTGAATTTTTTTCTTGGAAAAATTCCCACCAAAAATCATCATGATCCCACCCTTGGGAGTTTTTTTTTAATTTTTTAAAAATGCCAAAATCTGCTCTAGAAGCCGCAATTCTTAAAATTTCTCAATGAAAATCACATTAGAATACTTCAAATAATTCTATCAATCAATTAATATCATTAGTTGAATTTTTTTCTTGGAAAAATTCCCACCAAAACTCATAATGATCCCACCCTTGGGAGTTTTTTTAATTTTTTAAAAATGCCAAAATCTGCTCTAGAAAGCGCAATTCTTAAAATTTCTCAATGAAAATCACATTAGAATACTTCAAATAATTCTACCAATCAATTAATATCATTAGTTGAATTTTTTTCTTGGAAAAATTCCCACCAAAAATCATCATGATCCCACCCATGGGAGTTTTTTTTAATTTTTTAAAAATGCCAAAATCTGCTCTAGAAGCCGCGATTCTTAAAATTTCTCAATGAAAATCACATTAGAATACTTCAAATAATTCTATCAATCAATTAATATCATTAGTTGAATTTTTTTCTTGGAAAAATTCCCACCAAAAATCATCATGATCCCACCCTTGGGAGTTTTTTTTAATTTTTAAAAAATGCCAAAATCTGCTCTAGAAGCCGCAATTCTTAAAATTTCTCAATGAAAATCACATTAGAATACTTCAAATAATTTTACCAATCAATTAATATCATTAGTTGAATTTGTTTCTTAGAAAAATTCCCACCAAAAATCATCATGATCCCACCATTGGGAGTTTTTTTTTTTAATTTTTAAAAAATGCCAAAATCTGCTCTAGAAGCCGCAATTCTTAAAATTTCTCAATGAAAATCACATTAGAATACTTCAAATAATTCTACAAATCAATTAATATCATTAGTTGAATTTGTTTCTTGGAAAAATTCCCACCAAAAATCGTCATGATCCCACCCTTGGGAGTTTTTTTTAATTTTTAAAAAATGCCAAAATCTGCTCTAGAAGCCGCGATTCTTAAAATTTCTCAATGAAAATCACATTAGATGCTTCAAATAATTCTATCAATCAATTAATATCATTAGTTGAATTTTTTTCTTGGAAAAATTCCCACAAAAATCATCATGATCCCACCCTTGGGAGTTTTTTCTTTAATTTAAAATCTGCTCTAGAAGCCGCAATTCTTAAAATTTCTCAATGAAAATCACATTAGAATACTTCAAATAATTCCATCAATCAATTAATATCATTAGTTGAATTTTTTTCTTGGAAAAATTCCCACCAAAACTCATCATGATCCCACCCTTGGGAGTTTTTTTTTAATTTTTTAAAAATGCCAAAATCTGCTCTAGAAACCGCAATTCTTAAAATTTCTCAATGAAAATCACATTAGAATACTTCAAATAATTCTACCAATCAATTAATATCATTAGTTGAATTTTTTTCTTGGAAAAATTCCCACCAAAAATCATCATGATCCCACCCTTGGGAGTTTTTTTTAATTTTTTAAAAATGCCAAAATCTGCTCTAGAAGCCGCAATTCTTAAAATTTCTCAATGAAAATCACATTAGAATACTTCAAATAATTCTATCAATCAATTAATATCATTAGTTGAATTTTTTTCTTGGAAAAATTCCCACCAAAAATCATCATGATCCCACCCTTGGGAGTTTTTTTTAATTTTTAAAAAATGCCAAAATCTGCTCTAGAAGCCGCAATTCTTAAAATTTCTCAATGAAAATCACATTAGAATACTTCAAATAATTTTACCAATCAATTAATATCATTAGTTGAATTTGTTTCTTGGAAAAATTCCCACCAAAAATCATCATGATCCCACCATAGGGAGTTTTTTTTTTATTTTTAAAAAATGCCAAAATCTGCTCTAGAAGCCGCAATTCTTAAAATTTCTCAATGAAAATCACATTAGAATACTTCAAATAATTCTACAAATCAATTAATATCATTAGTTGAATTTGTTTCTTGGAAAAATTCCCACCAAAAATCGTCATGATCCCACCCTTGGGAGTTTTTTTTAATTTTTAAAAAATGCCAAAATCTGCTCTAGAAGCCGCGATTCTTAAAATTTCTCAATGAAAATCACATTAGGTACTTCAAATAATACTATCAATCAATTAATATCATTAGTTGAATTTTTTTCTTGGAAAAATTCCCACCAAAAATCATCATGATCCCACCCTTGGGAGTTTTTTCTTTAATTTAAAATCTGCTCTAGAAGCCGCAATTCTTAAAATTTCTCAATGAAAATCACATTAGAATACTTCAAATAATTCCATCAATCAATTAATATCATTAGTTGAATTTTTTTCTTGGAAAAATTCCCACCAAAACTCATCATGATCCCACCCTTGGGAGTTTTTTTTTTAATTTAAAATCTGCTCTAGAAGCCGCGATTCTTAAAATTTCTCAATGAAAATCACATTAGAATACTTCAAATATTTCTACAAATCAATTAATATCATTAGTTGAATTTTTTTCTTGGAAAAATTCCCACCAAAAATCATCATGATCCCACCCTTGGGAGTTTTTTTTAATTTTTTAAAAATGCCAAAATCTGCTCTAGAAACCGCAATTCTTAAAATTTCTCAATGAAAATCACATTAGAATACTTCAAATAATTCTACCAATCAATTAATATCATTAGTTGAATTTGTTTTTTGGAAAAATTCCCACCAAAAATCATCATGATCCCACCCTTGGGAGTTTTTTTTAATTTTTAAAAAATGCCAAAATCTGCTCTAGAAACCGCAATTCTTAAAATTTCTCAATGAAAATCACATTAGAATACTTCAAATAATTCTACCAATCAATTAATATCATTAGTTGAATTTTTTTCTTGGAAAAATTCCCACCAAAAATCATCATGATCCCACCCTTGGGAGTTTTTTTTTAATTTTTTAAAAATGCCAAAATCTGCTCTAGAAGCCGCAATTCTTAAAATTTCTCAATGAAAATCACATTAGAATACTTCAAATAATTCTACCAATCAATTAATATCATTAGTTGAATTTTTTTCTTGGAAAAATTCCCACCAAAAATCATCATGATCTCACCCTTGGGAGTTTTTTTTTAATTTTTTAAAAATGCCAAAATCTGCTCTAGAAGCCGCAATTCTTAAAATTTCTCAATGAAAATCACATTAGAATACTTCAAATAATTCTACCAATCAATTAATATCATTAGTTGAATTTTTTTCTTGGAAAAATTCCCACCAAAAATCATCATGATCCCACCCTTGGGAGTTTTTTTTTTTAATTTTTTAAAAATGCCAAAATCTGCTCTAGAAGCCGCAATTCTTAAAATTTCTCAATGAAAATCACATTAGAATACTTCAAATAATTCTACCAATCAATTAATATCATTAGTTGAATTTGTTTCTTGGAAAAATTCCCACCAAAAATCATCATGATCCCACCCTTGGGAGTTTTTTTTAATTTTTAAAAAATGCCAAAATCTGCTCTAGAAACCGCAATTCTTAAAATTTCTCAATGAAAATCACATTAGAATACTTCAAATAATTCTACCAATCAATTAATATCATTAGTTGAATTTTTTTCTTGGAAAAATTCCCACCAAAAATCATCATGATCCCACCCTTGGGAGTTTTTTTTTAATTTTTTAAAAATGCCAAAATCTGCTCTAGAAGCCGCAATTCTTAAAATTTCTCAATGAAAATCACATTGGAATACTTCAAATAATTCTACCAATCAATTAATATCATTAGTTGAATTTTTTTCTTGGAAAAATTCCCACCAAAAATCATCATGATCCCACCCTTGGGAGTTTTTTTTTTAATTTTTTAAAAATGCCAAAATCTGCTCTAGAAGCCGCAATTCTTAAAATTTCTCAATGAAAATCACATTAGAATACTTCAAATAATTCTACCAATCAATTAATATCATTAGTTGAATTTTTTTCTTGGAAAAATTCCCACCAAAAATCATCATGATCCCACCCTTGGGAGTTTTTTTTTAATTTTTTAAAAATGCCAAAATCTGATCTAGAAGCCGCAATTCTTAAAATTTCTCAATGAAAATCACATTAGAATACTTCAAATAATTCTATCAATCAATTAATATCATTAGTTGAATTTTTTTCTTGGAAAAATTCCCACCAAAAATCATCATGATCCCACCCTTGGGAGTTTTTTTTAATTTTTTAAAAATGCCAAAATCTGCTCTAGAAGCCGCAATTCTTAAAATTTCTCAATGAAAATCACATTAGAATACTTCAAATAATTCTACCAATCAATTAATATCATTAGTTGAATTTTTTTCTTGGAAAAATTCCCACCAAAGCTTATCATGATCCCACCCTTGGGAGTTTTTTTTTTAATTTTTTAAAAATGCCAAAATCTGCTCTAGAAACCGCAATTCTTAAAATTTCTCAATGAAAATCACATTAGAATACTTCAAATAATTCTACCAATCAATTAATATCATTAGTTGAATTTTTTTCTTGGAAAAATTCCCACCAAAAATCATCATGATCCCACCCTTGGGAGTTTTTTTTTAATTTTTTAAAAATGCCAAAATCTGCTCTAGAAGCCGCAATTCTTAAAATTTCTCAATGAAAATCACATTAGAATACTTCATGTAATTCTGCCAATCAATTAATATCATTAGATGAATTTTTTTCTTGGAAAAATTCCCACCAAAAATCATCATGATCCCACCCTTGGGAGTTTTTTTTAATTTTTAAAAAATGCCAAAATCTGCTCTAGAAACCGCAATTCTTAAAATTTCTCAATGAAAATCACATTAGAATACTTCAAATAATTTTACCAATCAATTAATATCATTAGTTGAATTTGTTTCTTGGAAAAATTCTCACCAAAAATCATCATGATCCCACCCTTGGGAGTTTTTTTTTTTAATTTTTAAAAAATGCCAAAATCTGCTCTAGAAGCCGCAATTCTTAAAATTTCTCAATGAAAATCACATTAGAATACTTCAAATAATTCTACCAATCAATTAATATCATTAGTTGAATTTGTTTCTTGGAAAAATTCCCACCAAAAATCGTCATGATCCCACCCTTGGGAGTTTTTTTTAATTTTTAAAAAATGCCAAAATCTGCTCTAGAAGCCGCGATTCTTAAAATTTCTCAATGAAAATCACATTAGGTACTTCAAATAATTCTATCAATCAATTAATATCATTAGTTGAATTTTTTTCTTGGAAAAATTCCCACCAAAAATCATCATGATCCCACCCTTGGGAGTTTTTTCTTTAATTTAAAATCTGCTCTAGAAGCCGCAATTCTTAAAATTTCTCAATGAAAATCACATTAGAATACTTCAAATAATTCCATCAATCAATTAATATCATTAGTTGAATTTTTTTCTTGGAAAAATTCACACCAAAACTCATCATGATCCCACCCTTGGGAGTTTTTTTTAATTTTTTAAAAATGCCAAAATCTGCTCTAGAAACCGCAATTCTTAAAATTTCTCAATGAAAATCACATTAGAATACTTCAAATAATTCTACCAATCAATTGATATCATTAGTTGAATTATTTTCTTGGAAAAATTCCCACAAAAATCATCATGATCCCACCCTTGGGAGTTTTTTTTAATTTTTAAAAAATGCCAAAATCTGCTCTAGAAGCCGCAATTCTTAAAATTTCTCAATGAAAATCACATTAGAATACTTCAAATAATTCTACCAATCAATTAATATCATCAGTTGAATTTTTTTCTTGGAAAAATTCCCACCAAAAATCATCATGATCCCACCCTTGGGAGTTTTTTTTAATTTTTTAAAAATGCCAAAATCTGCTCTAGAAGCCGCAATTCTTAAAATTTCTCAATGAAAATCACATTGGAATACTTCAAATAATTGCACCAATCAATTAATATCATTAGTTGAATTTTTTTCTTGGAAAAATTCCCACCAAAAATCATCATGATCCCACCCTTGGGAGTTTTTTTAATTTTTTAAAAATGCCAAAATCTGCTCTAGAAGCCGCAATTCTTAAAATTTCTCAATGAAGATCACATTAGAATACTTCAAATAATTCTACCAATCAATTAATATCATTAGTTGAATTTTTTTCTTGGAAAAATTCCCACCAAAAATCATCATGATCCCACCCTTGGGAGTTTTTTTTTAATTTTTTAAAATGCCAAAATCTGCTCTAGAAGCCGCAATTCTTAAAATTTCTCAATGAAAATCACATTAGAATACTTCAAATAATTCTATCAATCAATTAATATCATTAGTTGAATTTGTTTCTTGGAAAAATTCCCACCAAAAATCATCATGATCCCACCATTGGGAGTTTTTTTTTTTAATTTTTAAAAAATGCCAAAATCTGCTCTAGAAGCCGCAATTCTTAAAATTTCTCAATGAAAATCACATTAGAATACTTCAAATAATTCTACAAATCAATTAATATCATTAGTTGAATTTGTTTCTTGGAAAAATTCCCACCAAAAATCGTCATGATCCCACCCTTGGGAGTTTTTTTTAATTTTTAAAAAATGCCAAAATCTGCTCTAGAAGCCGCAATTCTTAAAATTTCTCAATGAAAATCACATTAGAATACTTCAAATAATTCTACCAATCAATTAATATCATTAGTTGAATTTTTTTCTTGGAAAAATTCCCACCAAAAATCATCATGATCCCACCATTGGGAGTTTTTTTTTTTAATTTTTAAAAAATGCCAAAATCTGCTCTAGAAGCCGCAATTCTTAAAATTTCTCAATGAAAATCACATTAGAATACTTCAAATAATTCTACCAATCAATTAATATCATTAGTTGAATTTGTTTCTTGGAAAAATTCCCACCAAAAATCGTCATGATCCCACCCTTGGGAGTTTTTTTTAATTTTTAAAAAATGCCAAAATCTGCTCTAGAAGCCGCGATTCTTAAAATTTCTCAATGAAAATCACATTAGGTACTTCAAATAATTCTATCAATCAATTAATATCATTAGTTGAATTTTTTTCTTGGAAAAATTCCCACCAAAAATCATCATGATCCCACCCTTGGGAGTTTTTTCTTTAATTTAAAATCTGCTCTAGAAGCCGCAATTCTTAAAATTTCTCAATGAAAATCACATTAGAATACTTCAAATAATTCCATCAATCAATTAATATCATTAGTTGAATTTTTTTCTTGGAAAAATTCACACCAAAACTCATCATGATCCCACCCTTGGGAGTTTTTTTTAATTTTTTAAAAATGCCAAAATCTGCTCTAGAAACCGCAATTCTTAAAATTTCTCAATGAAAATCACATTAGAATACTTCAAATAATTCTACCAATCAATTAATATCATTAGTTGAATTATTTTCTTGGAAAAATTCCCACAAAAATCATCATGATCCCACCCTTGGGAGTTTTTTTTAATTTTTAAAAAATGCCAAAATCTGCTCTAGAAGCCGCAATTCTTAAAATTTCTCAATGAAAATCACATTAGAATACTTCAAATAATTCTACCAATCAATTAATATCATCAGTTGAATTTTTTTCTTGGAAAAATTCCCACCAAAAATCATCATGATCCCACCCTTGGGAGTTTTTTTTAATTTTTTAAAAATGCCAAAATCTGCTCTAGAAGCCGCAATTCTTAAAATTTCTCAATGAAAATCACATTGGAATACTTCTAATAATTGCACCAATCAATTAATATCATTAGTTGAATTTTTTTCTTGGAAAAATTCCCACCAAAAATCATCATGATCCCACCCTTGGGAGTTTTTTTTTAATTTTTTAAAATGCCAAAATCTGCTCTAGAAGCCGCAATTCTTAAAATTTCTCAATGAAAATCACATTAGAATACTTCAAATAATTCTATCAATCAATTAATATCATTAGTTGAATTTGTTTCTTGGAAAAATTCCCACCAAAAATCATCATGATCCCACCATTGGGAGTTTTTTTTTTTAATTTTTAAAAAATGCCAAAATCTGCTCTAGAAGCCGCAATTCTTAAAATTTCTCAATGAAAATCACATTAGAATACTTCAAATAATTCTACAAATCAATTAATATCATTAGTTGAATTTGTTTCTTGGAAAAATTCCCACCAAAAATCGTCATGATCCCACCCTTGGGAGTTTTTTTTAATTTTTAAAAAATGCCAAAATCTGCTCTAGAAGCCGCAATTCTTAAAATTTCTCAATGAAAATCACATTAGAATACTTCAATTAATTCTACCAATCAATTAATATCATTAGTTGAATTTTTTTCTTGGAAAAATTCCCACCAAAAATCATCATGATCTCACCCTTGGGAGTTTTTTTTTAATTTTTTAAAAATGCCAAAATCTGCTCTAGAAGCCGCAATTCTTAAAATTTCTCAATGAAAATCACATTAGAATACTTCAAATAATTCTACCAATCAATTAATATCATTAGTTGAATTTTTTTCTTGGAAAAATTCCCACCAAAAATCATCATGATCCCACCCTTGGGAGTTTTTTTTTTTAAGTTTTTAAAAATGCCAAAATCTGCTCTAGAAGCCGCAATTCTTAAAATTTCTCAATGAAAATCACATTAGAATACTTCAAATAATTCTATCAATCAATTAATATCATTAGTTGAATTTTTTTCTTGGAAAAATTCCCACCAAAAATCATCATGATCCCACCCTTGGGAGTTTTTTTTTAATTTTTTAAAAATGCCAAAATCTGCTCTAGAAACCGCAATTCTTAAAATTTCTCAATGAAAATCACATTAGAATACTTCAAATAATTCTACCAATCAAGTAATATCATTAGTTGAATTATTTTCTTGGAAAAATTCCCACAAAAATCATCATGATCCCACCCTTGGGAGTTTTTTTTAATTTTTAAAAAATGCCAAAATCTGCTCTAGAAGCCGCAATTCTTAAAATTTCTCAATGAAAATCACATTAGAATACTTCAAATAATTCTATCAATCAATTAATATCATTAGTTGAATTTTTTTCTTGGAAAAATTCCCACCAAAAATCATCATGATCCCACCCTTGGGAGTTTTTTTTTAATTTTTTAAAAATGCCAAAATCTGCTCTAGAAGCCGCAATTCTTAAAATTTCTCAATGAAAATCACATTAGAATACTTCAAATAATCCTATCAATCAATTAATATCATTAGTTGAATTATTTTCTTGGAAAAATTCCCACAAAAATCATCATGATCCCACCCTTGGGAGTTTTTTAATTTTTTAAAAATGCCAAAATCTGCTCCAAAAACCGCAATACTTAAAATTTCTCAATGAAAATCACATTAGAATACTTCAAATAATTCTACCAATCAATTAATATCATTAGTTGAATTTTTTTCTTGGAAAAATTCCCACCAAAAATCATCATGATCCCACCCTTGGGAGTTTTTTTTTAATTTTTTAAAAATGCCAAAATCTGCTCTAGAAGCCGCAATTCTTAAAATTTCTCAATGAAAATCACATTAGAATACTTCAAATAATCCTATCAATCAATTAATATCATTAGTTGAATTATTTTCTTGGAAAAATTCCCACAAAAATCATCATGATCCCACCCTTGGGAGTTTTTTAATTTTTTAAAAATGCCAAAATCTGCTCTAGAAACCGCAATTCTTAAAATTTCTCAATGAAAATCACATTAGAATACTTCAAATAATTCTACCAATCAATTAATATCATTAGTTGAATTATTTTCTTGGAAAAATTCCCACAAAAATCATCATGATCCCACCCTTGGGAGTTTTTTTTAATTTTTAAAAAATGCCAAAATCTGCTCTAGAAGCCGCAATTCTTAAAATTTCTCAATGAAAATCACATTAGAATACTTCAAATAATTCTACCAATCAATTAATATCATCAGTTGAATTTTTTTCTTGGAAAAATTCCCACCAAAAATCATCATGATCCCACCCTTGGGAGTTTTTTTTAATTTTTTAAAAATGCCAAAATCTGCTCTAGAAGCCGCAATTCTTAAAATTTCTCAATGAAAATCACATTGGAATACTTCTAATAATTGCACCAATCAATTAATATCATTAGTTGAATTTTTTTCTTGGAAAAATTCCCACCAAAAATCATCATGATCCCACCCTTGGGAGTTTTTTTTTAATTTTTTAAAATGCCAAAATCTGCTCTAGAAGCCGCAATTCTTAAAATTTCTCAATGAAAATCACATTAGAATACTTCAAATAATTCTATCAATCAATTAATATCATTAGTTGAATTTGTTTCTTGGAAAAATTCCCACCAAAAATCATCATGATCCCACCATTGGGAGTTTTTTTTTTTAATTTTTAAAAAATGCCAAAATCTGCTCTAGAAGCCGCAATTCTTAAAATTTCTCAATGAAAATCACATTAGAATACTTCAAATAATTCTACAAATCAATTAATATCATTAGTTGAATTTGTTTCTTGGAAAAATTCCCACCAAAAATCGTCATGATCCCACCCTTGGGAGTTTTTTTTAATTTTTAAAAAATGCCAAAATCTGCTCTAGAAGCCGCAATTCTTAAAATTTCTCAATGAAAATCACATTAGAATACTTCAAATAATTCTACCAATCAATTAATATCATTAGTTGAATTTTTTTCTTGGAAAAATTCCCACCAAAAATCATCATGATCTCACCCTTGGGAGTTTTTTTTTAATTTTTTAAAAATGCCAAAATCTGCTCTAGAAGCCGCAATTCTTAAAATGTTGTGACTCATTTCTGCATCACAACCATTGTCCCGTATTTACGCGAGATCATGCACGCTCGTTCAAGAAGAGACATGATAGATCATGTTCAGTATCATGAGAAAGTTCTCTGGGAAATTGGTCCTCAAGGAATTTGTAGCCCAGAGATAAAATAACCCCTTGAATTCATTAGTACCCCTTCAGGGTAATAAACACATCACGCTCATTAGAGAAAAGGCAGGTGATCTCAAAAAGGTCATAAAATCACGATGGGCAAGATATGAGGACCAAGAAGAAAAAAAGGTGTGCATTTGTTGGCTTATTAGGCAGACAAAGGCACCCTCTATTCCTGAAGAGCTCGTAAAATAGGTGATCTATGGTGACAAGTTCTTAAGATTACTTTCTCTTCGAGACGGTCGTTAAATAAGAGCTCGCGCCAAGAAAGCCATAACAGCCCGAAAAGAAATAGGGACAAAGATAACAAAGATCGAAAAGGTGTGTGGTCCTCGGTCATCTCAATTAAGCATCCCCTTTCTTAAGGATATAGAAAGTGTTGGAGAAAACTCTAGAGATAGCGAAAGTGGATAATTGGAAGGCACTTAACGATCGTCTCCAGACGATCGTTATCTAGAGGTTCGTCCTGAATCACTAATTGGACACCTTCCCACGGGAAATAATGTCGAATAGAATTAGGGTACGAGTGGAGGATTTTAGTATAAAAAGAGTAGCTAGATTCAAGAGGTTGGTTCAGTCACTGTGTAAACGTGGCCCATGCCATTGGGCAGTGTAATAATCTTCCTTAATAAAAAGTATAGAAACTCAAAAAAATAGTGTATTTGTGAAACAACATCAACTGGATCCAGAGGCAACAAGGTGGCCTCAATTGGGGTCACCACATTTGGTGTTTTCGCCCGGGAACGAGAATTAATCCTGGAAGAATCAACGCAGAAATTCTGTGGAGGATCCAGAAGATTGACCAGACAGTTTTAGAAACTTATCACCATCACCAGTCAAACAACCTCAGGACGGAATTCACGGGCAAATAAATGTCCAACGCATTCCGAATCCTGGAACTACGAAACCGGGAGTTTGTGTGTGAGAACGCGTCAATTGAGAGAAAAAACGAGAAATCGTGCCAAGAAACTCCAGAGGAGGAGAGACCGTCGGTACTTCACTTCCCTATTGTCAAGAGGCAGCCAGAGAGAAATACTCTCCAACATTCCCCGCTGAGGAGATAAAAAACAATGTTTTGCACTCCAATCAAACCTTACATTACGAAAATTGATACAGCAGACAACAATAATCATCGATCTGAATCATCTTCGCCGGAAGAAGAAGATATCCTAAACGCACTCCAAAGTTCTGGGGAAGAAAGTGAGAGAGATCAACAACATACTCCACGGAAGATAAGTTCTATTCTACACCCACCAGATTTCACAATGAAGATGGAGAACGAAACGGTAACTACCCCTCAAAAACCCCACTTTATCAGCTTGGACCAGAGAGTCGCCTCACTTCCTGAATTAACTTGTAAGTCCATCAAATTATTTTTTACCGTCGCAGATTTAATTTACAATTTATATAAAATTAAGAATGATCCTAAATTAGATGAATATTTTACTTCACTCCTTTTGAGCAAAATAAGTGTTGAAATTTTTGAAAGGATCTGTAACTCTGATGCATTGTCAAATTATAAAAAATTTAAACAATATGTAATGAGTGAGGTGGACAAAAATATTATTGGTGTGGACGAAGCTAGAGAAAATCTTTATACTTGTCAAAAAGAGACAAAAGAGAGTTTTAAAGAATTTGGAAAAAGAATTCAGGAATGTCTTAATTTAGCAACAAAAGCGTATGAATCTGAGTTCGGGCAATATCTTGTCCCCGAAAATATTAAACAATCTCTGATTACTATAGCTATTGAATCATTCACCCGTGCGATACCAGATCCAGAAATAAGAGTATTAATTCGCGCCGAAAAACATGAAAATTTGGAAAACGTAATCATTTTAACTGAAAATCGTCTCAGAAGAGCGGGTTATGTGGTAAATGGATCCGAAATAAATAATATTCCCTATCAAAGATTTTTCACACATAATACGGAAAATATTGCAAATAATAAAATTAAAGAATCCAATTCCCATTTTAAAATTCCAAACAATATTGATTACGATTGTAATTTTACTTCGAATTTATTTGGGAATCCCAATCAATATAATTTTCATTCAAATCTTAGAAACAACCAGAACAATCAGAATTATTCAATCTTTTCTCCAAACCCTTCTTGCAATAATCAACCATATCTCCTATCAAACTCTAACAAAATGTCTCGAAAAAACACTCAGAGAAATTTCTTTCAACAACCATCTAATCTTAATGACAATAACTCTGCCATAAAAATAGGAGATGCCTATATGAAATATGAAAACCCGTGCGGGAAAACCTGGTTGTGGACAAAATCACCAGTAATTTTTGAAGACGATTATTTTCATTCATCATTAAATCAAATTAATAAAAATATTCCTTTAAATATGTGCCCTTGTCAGCTGGGAACATATTATTAATATTAAAGAGTAAAAGAACGACTCAAAAACTTTTTTAAAAAAAAAAACAATTAAAAAAAAAACATTCATAAATTTAATAAAAAAATGTGGAAATGGCACTAGTTTTATCAATTTTTATTACACGGATACATATAACGAATTAGCTGCAAATTTATTAAATTCTATGAATCTCATTTGTCCATCCGTATTAAAAGCAAATTCTCTAAATAAAAGTACAAGAACATTTCCACTAAAAAAAAAGATTATTTAATACGTGTTAATGGTGTTAATGATCATTCAATTATTTTTATAGAAATGAGCATATTTTACTAATTGGATATTAGTTATATTATGATAGTAAAACGGGACATTATAGTTTATTTCAACTAATAGCAATTGTATCCGTGTACGACCAACAATTTCTCTTAAAAAAGGTAAATAAATCAATACTTAAATAAATAAAATTAAAAAAAAAATCCGTTAAATTAATTCAAACTCTTGAAACTCATAAAAGAATCTTATCAAATATTTTTAGGAAATGAGAAAAGCAAACACATGAAAGTGTATTCCTAAAATATCACAAAGATATATATATTATATAAAAAAAGAAGATTAATGGTGAATTGAAAATAATTCTTTCTAATATTCAGAAACATATCCTAATGAATTGAATACTTTTACAAATACATTTGATAAGAACCTTTTAGAGGAACAAAACTAACTAAGAAGCAATTACATTCAAAGTTGATAAAAACAAATTAAAAAAAATATTTTAAATCAATCGAAAATTTCAATTAAACGACAAACTCTTTCAAATTAATAAAATCTTATAAAATTTTAGTTACATGGGTAATTGATAAGCTGAAGGAAATTTAGTTTAATTTTGAAAATACTTCCTTTCTACAAAAACCGTTTGATAAACACACACACATTCTCAAACAAAGACAGAAAGAAGTCTCCATCACCTACAAAAAAAAAAATTAATTTGAAAAACAATTTTGAAATTCGTAAACGGTAATTTCGACGCAAAGAAAATAATACTATGGATAAAACTCCTAATGATTTAATTAAAAATTCTGAACGAAGGAATCAGTTAAGGTATTCTAAAAGATAATTTATGAAATCTTATAACAAAACAAATTTTCTGAGAATGTCTTTCGCTAAGGACATAATTATATCAACTTTTTTTACAATTCAATCTCTAAAATTTATTGTTCTTCCAAACTATTTGCGTATTTAAGTTTATTATAAACTAGTGCGCATACACTGCCATTTTAATTTGGAAGAGTGTGTATTACACACTGCGTAAGATGCGCAGAATAATCCATTAGCGACCAAACTACATATTCGTTTCTTATCATTTTCTTCCCTCTATTGCTTTAGCTGTGCCAGAAAATAAAATTATTTAGTTCAATCTAAAGTCAATATTGCTATTAAATGATTAACGTCAAAGGATTTAAAAAAATATATATTCAACAAAAAAAAATTTAGTTTTATTCTTATCTTTATTCAAAAAGGATTCTGATATTATTATTCGCAGGGTTATCTAAAACCCAATAAATGGAAATACGCAAAATATTGAAAACGATTTTAAATTTAAAACGAATTATTATTTCAGAGAGATTTAATAACTGATCCATTTAAAACTCAATTTTTAAATAACTATCCAATTCAACAAATAGATCAAATACCAATGGTATATTTCGAGAAAATCTCCCACCACTTCAACTATCATATTGAAAATTCAAGGATATATTTAATGTACCTCGTTCATTAAAAGATTTTAGAAACAAGAACGACAAAAAATATTAAATTGGTAAAAAGAAAAGAAAATTGGAAAATTTACAATATAATTTTAATTGCTTCGTATTTTTGGTAACAGAATATTACCAACTTATAGCATTTCACATACTTATTACACTTTAAAACTCAATTATTTTTCAAAAAATTACATATAAAGAAACTGAATTATCAAAAAATTGAAACTATGAGAAGAAATTTCCTAGCAAAATAGTAGAGGAATTTTCAAGAAGAAATTAAAAAAAAAAAAATGCAAAATTACGAAATGAATTGAGGCTATAAATCTAAAGAAAACTTGAGGAAATCTTGAAATTACTTGATAAGAATGTCAAAAGACTTTCCTGTCAAAATTCGAAGTCAAATATTCCTGCTGAGTACATTCTCCTGGACGATGCGAACTGATAACAGTCAGTTTCAGTCGGCATGATAATGTAAGAAACCGCCATTTGACGATTAAGTCAGTGTGAGAAATGGCGTGTTAAAAGGCCCCGTCATTTGACTTTTAGTCAGTGTGAAGTGACGGGATAATATAGGGCACCGCCATTTGACTTTTAGTCAGTGTGAAGTGACGGGATAATATAGGGCACCGCCATTTGACTTTTAGTCAGTGTGTGAGGTGGCGAGATAGTATAGTATCGTGTTGCCCGAGGGCTACTATGGAGGTCAAAGGACATTCAGGCCCTCATTTTATATATATGTAATAGATATTTATGAACATAAATATATGCATATATATGCCTTAAAAAAAAAAAACTAAGGAGGACAAAACGTGATATATGACACTTTAAGTCTCGTATTGCGTTTTTCCAGAGTTTTCTGTGAGAATAAAAATACCTCACAGACAACAGACAACAAAATGAAAGTGGGAAATTGACAGATGATGACAGGAAACATTCATAATTTTTATAATGAAATTCTGAATTAGAAAATAAGAATTCACAGGACGCTCAATGAATCAAGTAATAGGGCTTCTAGCTCTATAATGAAAGTGTCCGAATTCGGATGTCGATTACGTCACCAAGAATTCTCTGGCGTTAAAGGTATTCGAATTAAGCGGTCTTCAGACTAGAGGTTTAGCCCAATTCCCAAAGGTCTCAAGACCTAAATAACGAACAATTGTATTGGTGTTTGAAAACCTAATAGGTCACTTATCTTTGTTAGTCCAATCCTCAGTTACATTTTTCCAAAAAGTCGTGAGTAGTAAGAAATTAAACAGTTAAGCCATATATCTAAGCCTAAGGTCTGAAGCTCGTATTACATTCAGTGAACTCTACTGTACTTGATTCTATAGGGTATGGGATTGGCAACCCCATATAAGAAAAGAACATTATTGCTTATTTTCAAAATGCTTTTGCGCAAAAGTCTGCACAGTAGAATCAGAAACAGATTATAACGATAATCGTTAGTTTGTTTTTTCTTTACCACGATTGTTCTTGTAGAGTTACTCGAATATGTATTTCAGTAAAATGCGTAATCTGAAAATTACACAGTTTTCGGTCAAAATGTGTACAAATTACGTAAATGTGTTTCAGTACACATGATTACATATTTAATGAAAAATTTGCAATGAAAGTCATGGTAAAAAGGGTGAACATTTTTTACTGTGTATGGTTCCTTTATGGAATATTGCGTTAGCATTGTTATTATTATTATTTGTTTTTTTTTTTTCATTAAGAATCCACTACATACTTAAAGAAGACATTACTAAAAGGTGAAATCACATTGCTCTAACTCAGATACAATACGCACAAGACAAGTAAGAAAAGAAAATAATAACTACACTACGAAAACCTCGAAACTGAAAATGAATTACCATAGAAAAAAATAAAATAAATCAAATATATATTTTAAAATATTTTAAAAGACATAAATAAAAACAATAATAATATTATCTAGAAAAAAGTTTTACATAAAAAAAAATCACAATAAAACGATGTATACTTTAATAGTATATATTTAAGAATGAGGATCATTCTTCCATAAGGGGGAAGGAGGTCCTCTGGGACCCTAACATATTGTAATGAAAACTTAATATATTTATTAATATCAGCATCATCAAAATCATTACGATAAAAACAATATTGATCTTTACAACCTCATTCAAAAAACTATTTGATTGAAATTATATCCAACAGAGATATATTTTAGATTTCATAATTGAGTTAGCAGTTAATCACACAGCGAGGCTCTTTAGAGTAGCCCTCTTAGTTTTGTCCAACAATCTCAACTCCAGCCTTATAGAATTTAATAATTCAATAGTGAATTCAAAAAATTTAAAACAGGTTAAATATAATCAACCAAATTAGCTTAAGAATAAATTCATGTAAAACATATACCCAACCTCTAATGTTCACGCAGTCTATCAATATGTCTTGCAAAAGTTGATTAATTCTTGCATTTTCAAAAATAAATAATGTAACTTGAAATATATCTTAACATAAAAACAGAATTAAAAAAAGGATATTCCAGAAAAAAAAAATGATACTAAAAATTGTAAGCTAATCTTCTTTTCAAAAAACATTGTTAGTTTTAAGAATATCACATTACCATTATGTAATCGACATTATTTCCTATCACCCCCATAAGCTTCCTTTTTCTCAGGGGAAAGGAATGTTGTGACTCATTTCTGCATCACAACCATTGTCCCGTATTTACGCGAGATCATGCACGCTCGTTCAAGAAGAGACATGATAGATCATGTTCAGTATCATGAGAAAGTTCTCTGGGAAATTGGTCCTCAAGGAATTTGTAGCCCAGAGATAAAATAACCCCTTGAATTCATTAGTACCCCTTCAGGGTAATAAACACATCACGCTCATTAGAGAAAAGGCAGGTGATCTCAAAAAGGTCATAAAATCACGATGGGCAAGATATGAGGACCAAGAAGAAAAAAAGGTGTGCATTTGTTGGCTTATTAGGCAGACAAAGGCACCCTCTATTCCTGAAGAGCTCGTAAAATAGGTGATCTATGGTGACAAGTTCTTAAGATTACTTTCTCTTCGAGACGGTCGTTAAATAAGAGCTCGCGCCAAGAAAGCCATAACAGCCCGAAAAGAAATAGGGACAAAGATAACAAAGATCGAAAAGGTGTGTGGTCCTCGGTCATCTCAATTAAGCATCCCCTTTCTTAAGGATATAGAAAGTGTTGGAGAAAACTCTAGAGATAGCGAAAGTGGATAATTGGAAGGCACTTAACGATCGTCTCCAGACGATCGTTATCTAGAGGTTCGTCCTGAATCACTAATTGGACACCTTCCCACGGGAAATAATGTCGAATAGAATTAGGGTACGAGTGGAGGATTTTAGTATAAAAAGAGTAGCTAGATTCAAGAGGTTGGTTCAGTCACTGTGTAAACGTGGCCCATGCCATTGGGCAGTGTAATAATCTTCCTTAATAAAAGTGTTTCAACTCAAAAAAATAGTGTATTTGTGAAACAACATCAACTGGATCCAGAGGCAACAAGGTGGCCTCAATTGGGGTCACCACAAAAATTTCTCAATGAAAATCACATTAGAATACTTCAAATAATTCTACCAATCAATTAATATCATTAGTTGAATTTTTTTCTTGGAAAAATTCCCACCAAAAATCATCATGATCCCACCCTTGGGAGTTTTTTTTTTTAATTTTTTAAAAATGCCAAAATCTGCTCTAGAAGCCGCAATTCTTAAAATTTCTCAATGAAAATCACATTAGAATACTTCAAATAATTCTATCAATCAATTAATATCATTAGTTGAATTTTTTTCTTGGAAAAATTCCCACCAAAAATCATCATGATCCCACCCTTGGGAGTTTTTTTTAATTTTTTAAAAATGCCAAAATCTGCTCTAGAAACCGCAATTCTTAAAATTTCTCAATGAAAATCACATTAGAATACTTCAAATAATTCTACCAATCAAGTAATATCATTAGTTGAATTATTTTCTTGGAAAAATTCCCACAAAAATCATCATGATCCCACCCTTGGGAGTTTTTTTTAATTTTTAAAAAATGCCAAAATCTGCTCTAGAAGCCGCAATTCTTAAAATTTCTCAATGAAGATCACATTAGAATACTTCAAATAATTCTACCAATCAATTAATATCATTAGTTGAATTTTTTTCTTGGAAAAATTCCCACCAAAAATCATCATGATCCCACCCTTGGGAGTTTTTTTTTAATTTTTTAAAATGCCAAAATCTGCTCTAGAAGCCGCAATTCTTAAAATTTCTCAATGAAAATCACATTAGAATACTTCAAATAATTCTATCAATCAATTAATATCATTAGTTGAATTTGTTTCTTGGAAAAATTCCCACCAAAAATCATCATGATCCCACCATTGGGAGTTTTTTTTTTTAATTTTTAAAAAATGCCAAAATCTGCTCTAGAAGACGCAATTCTTAAAATTTCTCAATGAAAATCACATTAGAATACTTCAAATAATTCTACAAATCAATTAATATCATTAGTTGAATTTGTTTCTTGGAAAAATTCCCACCAAAAATCGTCATGATCCCACCCTTGGGAGTTTTTTTTAATTTTTAAAAAATGCCAAAATCTGCTCTAGAAGCCGCAATTCTTAAAATTTCTCAATGAAAATCACATTAGAATACTTCAAATAATTCTACCAATCAATTAATATCATTAGTTGAATTTTTTTCTTGGAAAAATTCCCACCAAAAATCATCATGATCTCACCCTTGGGAGTTTTTTTTTAATTTTTTAAAAATGCCAAAATCTGCTCTAGAAGCCGCAATTCTTAAAATTTCTCAATGAAAATCACATTAGAATACTTCAAATAATTCTACCAATCAATTAATATCATTAGTTGAATTTTTTTCTTGGAAAAATTCCCACCAAAAATCATCATGATCCCACCCTTGGGAGTTTTTTTTTTTAATTTTTTAAAAATGCCAAAATCTGCTCTAGAAGCCGCAATTCTTAAAATTTCTCAATGAAAATCACATTAGAATACTTCAAATAATTCTATCAATCAATTAATATCATTAGTTGAATTTTTTTCTTGGAAAAATTCCCACCAAAAATCATCATGATCCCACCCTTGGGAGTTTTTTTTAATTTTTTAAAAATGCCAAAATCTGCTCTAGAAACCGCAATTCTTAAAATTTCTCAATGAAAATCACATTAGAATACTTCAAATAATTCTACCAATCAAGTAATATCATTAGTTGAATTATTTTCTTGGAAAAATTCCCACAAAAATCATCATGATCCCACCCTTGGGAGTTTTTTTTAATTTTTAAAAAATGCCAAAATCTGCTCTAGAAGCCGCAATTCTTAAAATTTCTCAATGAAAATCACATTAGAATACTTCAAATAATTCTATCAATCAATTAATATCATTAGTTGAATTTTTTTCTTGGAAAAATTCCCACCAAAAATCATCATGATCCCACCCTTGGGAGTTTTTTTTTAATTTTTTAAAAATGCCAAAATCTGCTCTAGAAGCCGCAATTCTTAAAATTTCTCAATGAAAATCACATTAGAATACTTCAAATAATCCTATCAATCAATTAATATCATTAGTTGAATTATTTTCTTGGAAAAATTCCCACAAAAATCATCATGATCCCACCCTTGGGAGTTTTTTAATTTTTTAAAAATGCCAAAATCTGCTCCAAAAACCGCAATACTTAAAATTTCTCAATGAAAATCACATTAGAATACTTCAAATAATTCTACCAATCAATTAATATCTTTAGTTGAATTTTTTTCTTGGAAAAATTCCCACCAAAACTCATCATGATCCCACTCTTGGGAGTTTTTTTTTAATTTTTTAAAAATGCCAAAACCTGCTCTAAAAACCTCAATTCTTAAAATTTCTCAATGAAAATCACATTAGAATACTTCAAATAATTCTACCAATCAATTAATATCATTAGTTGAATTTGTTTCTTGGAAAAATTCCCACCAAAAATCATCATGATCCCACCCTTGGGAGTTTTTTTTAATTTTTAAAAAATGCCAAAATCTGCTCTAGAAACCGCAATTCTTAAAATTTCTCAATGAAAATCACATTAGAATACTTCAAATAATTCTACCAATCAATTAATATCATTAGTTGAATTTTTTTCTTGGAAAAATTCCCACCAAAAATCATCATGATCCCACCCTTGGGAGTTTTTTTTTAATTTTTTAAAAATGCCAAAATCTGCTCTAGAAGCCGCAATTCTTAAAATTTCTCAATGAAAATCACATTGGAATACTTCAAATAATTCTACCAATCAATTAATATCATTAGTTGAATTTTTTTCTTGGAAAAATTCCCACCAAAAATCATCATGATCCCACCCTTGGGAGTTTTTTTTTTAATTTTTTAAAAATGCCAAAATCTGCTCTAGAAGCCGCAATTCTTAAAATTTCTCAATGAAAATCACATTAGAATACTTCAAATAATTCTACCAATCAATTAATATCATTAGTTGAATTTTTTTCTTGGAAAAATTCCCACCAAAAATCATCATGATCCCACCCTTGGGAGTTTTTTTTTAATTTTTTAAAAATGCCAAAATCTGATCTAGAAGCCGCAATTCTTAAAATTTCTCAATGAAAATCACATTAGAATACTTCAAATAATTCTATCAATCAATTAATATCATTAGTTGAATTTTTTTCTTGGAAAAATTCCCACCAAAAATCATCATGATCCCACCCTTGGGAGTTTTTTTTAATTTTTTAAAAATGCCAAAATCTGCTCTAGAAGCCGCAATTCTTAAAATTTCTCAATGAAAATCACATTAGAATACTTCAAATAATTCTACCAATCAATTAATATCATTAGTTGAATTTTTTTCTTGGAAAAATTCCCACCAAAGCTTATCATGATCCCACCCTTGGGAGTTTTTTTTTAATTTTTTAAAAATGCCAAAATCTGCTCTAGAAACCGCAATTCTTAAAATTTCTCAATGAAAATCACATTAGAATACTTCAAATAATTCTACCAATCAATTAATATCATTAGTTGAATTTTTTTCTTGGAAAAATTCCCACCAAAAATCATCATGATCCCACCCTTGGGAGTATTTTTTTTAATTTTTTAAAAATGCCAAAATCTGCTCTAGAAGCCGCAATTCTTAAAATTTCTCAATGAAAATCACATTAGAATACTTCATGTAATTCTGCCAATCAATTAATATCATTAGCTGAATTTTTTTCTTGGAAAAATTCCCACCAAAAATCATCATGATCCCACCCTTGGGAGTTTTTTTTAATTTTTAAAAAATGCCAAAATCTGCTCTAGAAACCGCAATTCTTAAAATTTCTCAATGAAAATCACATTAGAATACTTCAAATAATTTTACCAATCAATTAATATCATTAGTTGAATTTGTTTCTTGGAAAAATTCTCACCAAAAATCATCATGATCCCACCATTGGGAGTTTTTTTTTTTAATTTTTAAAAAATGCCAAAATCTGCTCTAGAAGCCGCAATTCTTAAAATTTCTCAATGAAAATCACATTAGAATACTTCAAATAATTCTACCAATCAATTAATATCATTAGTTGAATTTGTTTCTTGGAAAAATTCCCACCAAAAATCGTCATGATCCCACCCTTGGGAGTTTTTTTTAATTTTTAAAAAATGCCAAAATCTGCTCTAGAAGCCGCGATTCTTAAAATTTCTCAATGAAAATCACATTAGGTACTTCAAATAATTCTATCAATCAATTAATATCATTAGTTGAATTTTTTTCTTGGAAAAATTCCCACCAAAAATCATCATGATCCCACCCTTGGGAGTTTTTTCTTTAATTTAAAATCTGCTCTAGAAGCCGCAATTCTTAAAATTTCTCAATGAAAATCACATTAGAATACTTCAAATAATTCCATCAATCAATTAATATCATTAGTTGAATTTTTTTCTTGGAAAAATTCACACCAAAACTCATCATGATCCCACCCTTGGGAGTTTTTTTTAATTTTTTAAAAATGCCAAAATCTGCTCTAGAAACCGCAATTCTTAAAATTTCTCAATGAAAATCACATTAGAATACTTCAAATAATTCTACCAATCAATTAATATCATTAGTTGAATTATTTTCTTGGAAAAATTCCCACAAAAATCATCATGATCCCACCCTTGGGAGTTTTTTTTAATTTTTAAAAAATGCCAAAATCTGCTCTAGAAGCCGCAATTCTTAAAATTTCTCAATGAAAATCACATTAGAATACTTCAAATAATTCTACCAATCAATTAATATCATCAGTTGAATTTTTTTCTTGGAAAAATTCCCACCAAAAATCATCATGATCCCACCCTTGGGAGTTTTTTTTAATTTTTTAAAAATGCCAAAATCTGCTCTAGAAGCCGCAATTCTTAAAATTTCTCAATGAAAATCACATTGGAATACTTCAAATAATTGCACCAATCAATTAATATCATTAGTTGAATTTTTTTCTTGGAAAAATTCCCACCAAAAATCATCATGATCCCACCCTTGGGAGTTTTTTTAATTTTTTAAAAATGCCAAAATCTGCTCTAGAAGCCGCAATTCTTAAAATTTCTCAATGAAGATCACATTAGAATACTTCAAATAATTCTACCAATCAATTAATATCATTAGTTGAATTTTTTTCTTGGAAAAATTCCCACCAAAAATCATCATGATCCCACCCTTGGGAGTTTTTTTTTAATTTTTTAAAATGCCAAAATCTGCTCTAGAAGCCGCAATTCTTAAAATTTCTCAATGAAAATCACATTAGAATACTTCAAATAATTCTATCAATCAATTAATATCATTAGTTGAATTTGTTTCTTGGAAAAATTCCCACCAAAAATCATCATGATCCCACCATTGGGAGTTTTTTTTTTAATTTTTAAAAAATGCCAAAATCTGCTCTAGAAGCCGCAATTCTTAAAATTTCTCAATGAAAATCACATTAGAATACTTCAAATAATTCTACAAATCAATTAATATCATTAGTTGAATTTGTTTCTTGGAAAAATTCCCACCAAAAATCGTCATGATCCCACCCTTGGGAGTTTTTTTTAATTTTTAAAAAATGCCAAAATCTGCTCTAGAAGCCGCGATTCTTAAAATTTCTCAATGAAAATCACATTAGGTACTTCAAATAATACTATCAATCAATTAATATCATTAGTTGAATTTTTTTCTTGGAAAAATTCCCACCAAAAATCATCATGATCCCACCCTTGGGAGTTTTTTCTTTAATTTAAAATCTGCTCTAGAAGCCGCAATTCTTAAAATTTCTCAATGAAAATCACATTAGAATACTTCAAATAATTCCATCAATCAATTAATATCATTAGTTGAATTTTTTTCTTGGAAAAATTCCCACCAAAACTCATCATGATCCCACCCTTGGGAGTTTTTTTTTTAATTTAAAATCTGCTCTAGAAGCCGCGATTCTTAAAATTTCTCAATGAAAATCACATTAGAATACTTCAAATAATTCTACAAATCAATTAATATCATTAGTTGAATTTGTTTCTTGGAAAAATTCTCACCAAAAATCATCATGATCCCACCATTGGGAGTTTTTTTTTTTAATTTTTAAAAAATGCCAAAATCTGCTCTAGAAGCCGCAATTCTTAAAATTTCTCAATGAAAATCACATTAGAATACTTCAAATAATTCTACCAATCAATTAATATCATTAGTTGAATTTGTTTCTTGGAAAAATTCCCACCAAAAATCGTCATGATCCCACCCTTGGGAGTTTTTTTTAATTTTTAAAAAATGCCAAAATCTGCTCTAGAAGCCGCGATTCTTAAAATTTCTCAATGAAAATCACATTAGGTACTTCAAATAATTCTATCAATCAATTAATATCATTAGTTGAATTTTTTTCTTGGAAAAATTCCCACCAAAAATCATCATGATCCCACCCTTGGGAGTTTTTTCTTTAATTTAAAATCTGCTCTAGAAGCCGCAATTCTTAAAATTTCTCAATGAAAATCACATTAGAATACTTCAAATAATTCCATCAATCAATTAATATCATTAGTTGAATTTTTTTCTTGGAAAAATTCACACCAAAACTCATCATGATCCCACCCTTGGGAGTTTTTTTTAATTTTTTAAAAATGCCAAAATCTGCTCTAGAAACCGCAATTCTTAAAATTTCTCAATGAAAATCACATTAGAATACTTCAAATAATTCTACCAATCAATTAATATCATTAGTTGAATTATTTTCTTGGAAAAATTCCCACAAAAATCATCATGATCCCACCCTTGGGAGTTTTTTTTAATTTTTAAAAAATGCCAAAATCTGCTCTAGAAGCCGCAATTCTTAAAATTTCTCAATGAAAATCACATTAGAATACTTCAAATAATTCTACCAATCAATTAATATCATCAGTTGAATTTTTTTCTTGGAAAAATTCCCACCAAAAATCATCATGATCCCACCCTTGGGAGTTTTTTTTAATTTTTTAAAAATGCCAAAATCTGCTCTAGAAGCCGCAATTCTTAAAATTTCTCAATGAAAATCACATTGGAATACTTCAAATAATTGCACCAATCAATTAATATCATTAGTTGAATTTTTTTCTTGGAAAAATTCCCACCAAAAATCATCATGATCCCACCCTTGGGAGTTTTTTTAATTTTTTAAAAATGCCAAAATCTGCTCTAGAAGCCGCAATTCTTAAAATTTCTCAATGAAGATCACATTAGAATACTTCAAATAATTCTACCAATCAATTAATATCATTAGTTGAATTTTTTTCTTGGAAAAATTCCCACCAAAAATCATCATGATCCCACCCTTGGGAGTTTTTTTTTAATTTTTTAAAATGCCAAAATCTGCTCTAGAAGCCGCAATTCTTAAAATTTCTCAATGAAAATCACATTAGAATACTTCAAATAATTCTATCAATCAATTAATATCATTAGTTGAATTTGTTTCTTGGAAAAATTCCCACCAAAAATCATCATGATCCCACCATTGGGAGTTTTTTTTTTTAATTTTTAAAAAATGCCAAAATCTGCTCTAGAAGCCGCAATTCTTAAAATTTCTCAATGAAAATCACATTAGAATACTTCAAATAATTCTACAAATCAATTAATATCATTAGTTGAATTTGTTTCTTGGAAAAATTCCCACCAAAAATCGTCATGATCCCACCCTTGGGAGTTTTTTTTAATTTTTAAAAAATGCCAAAATCTGCTCTAGAAGCCGCGATTCTTAAAATTTCTCAATGAAAATCACATTAGGTACTTCAAATAATACTATCAATCAATTAATATCATTAGTTGAATTTTTTTCTTGGAAAAATTCCCACCAAAAATCATCATGATCCCACCCTTGGGAGTTTTTTCTTTAATTTAAAATCTGCTCTAGAAGCCGCAATTCTTAAAATTTCTCAATGAAAATCACATTAGAATACTTCAAATAATTCCATCAATCAATTAATATCATTAGTTGAATTTTTTTCTTGGAAAAATTCCCACCAAAACTCATCATGATCCCACCCTTGGGAGTTTTTTTTTTAATTTAAAATCTGCTCTAGAAGCCGCGATTCTTAAAATTTCTCAATGAAAATCACATTAGAATACTTCAAATAATTCTACAAATCAATTAATATCATTAGTTGAATTTTTTTCTTGGAAAAATTCCCACCAAAAATCATCATGATCCCACCCTTGGGAGTTTTTTTTAATTTTTTAAAAATGCCAAAATCTGCTCTAGAAACCGCAATTCTTAAAATTTCTCAATGAAAATCACATTAGAATACTTCAAATAATTCTACCAATCAATTAATATCATTAGTTGAATTTGTTTTTTGGAAAAATTCCCACCAAAAATCATCATGATCCCACCCTTGGGAGTTTTTTTTAATTTTTAAAAAATGCCAAAATCTGCTCTAGAAACCGCAATTCTTAAAATTTCTCAATGAAAATCACATTAGAATACTTCAAATAATTCTACCAATCAATTAATATCATTAGTTGAATTTTTTTCTTGGAAAAATTCCCACCAAAAATCATCATGATCACACCCTTGGGAGTTTTTTTTTAATTTTTTAAAAATGCCAAAATCTGCTCTAGAAGCCGCAATTCTTAAAATTTCTCAATGAAAATCACATTAGAATACTTCAAATAATTCTACCAATCAATTAATATCATTAGTTGAATTTTTTTCTTGGAAAAATTCCCACCAAAAATCATCATGATCCCACCCTTGGGAGTTTTTTTTTTTAATTTTTTAAAAATGCCAAAATCTGCTCTAGAAGCCGCAATTCTTAAAATTTCTCAATGAAAATCACATTAGAATACTTCAAATAATTCTACCAATCAATTAATATCATTAGTTGAATTTTTTTCTTGGAAAAATTCCCACCAAAAATCATCATGATCCCACCCTTGGGAGTTTTTTTTAATTTTTTAAAAATGCCAAAATCTGCTCTAGAAACCGCAATTCTTAAAATTTCTCAATGAAAATCACATTAGAATACTTCAAATAATTCTACCAATCAATTAATATCATTAGTTGAATTATTTTCTTGGAAAAATTCCCACAAAAATCATCATGATCCCACCCTTGGGAGTTTTTTTTAATTTTTAAAAAATGCCAAAATCTGCTCTAGAAGCCGCAATTCTTAAAATTTCTCAATGAAAATCACATTAGAATACTTCAAATAATTCTACCAATCAATTAATATCATTAGTTGAATTTTTTTCTTGGAAAAATTCCCACCAAAAATCATCATGATCTCACCCTTGGGAGTTTTTTTTTAATTTTTTAAAAATGCCAAAATCTGCTCTAGAAGCCGCAATTCTTAAAATTTCTCAATGAAAATCACATTAGAATACTTCAAATAATTCTACCAATCAATTAATATCATTAGTTGAATTTTTTTCTTGGAAAAATTCCCACCAAAAATCATCATGATCCCACCCTTGGGAGTTTTTTTTTTTAATTTTTTAAAAATGCCAAAATCTGCTCTAGAAGCCGCAATTCTTAAAATTTCTCAATGAAAATCACATTAGAATACTTAAAATAATTCTATCAATCAATTAATATCATTAGTTGAATTTTTTTCTTGGAAAAATTCCCACCAAAAATCATCATGATCCCACCCTTGGGAGTTTTTTTTAATTTTTTAAAAATGCCAAAATCTGCTCTAGAAACCGCAATTCTTAAAATTTCTCAATGAAAATCACATTAGAATACTTCAAATAATTCTACCAATCAAGTAATATCATTAGTTGAATTATTTTCTTGGAAAAATTCCCACAAAAATCATCATGATCCCACCCTTGGGAGTTTTTTTTAATTTTTAAAAAATGCCAAAATCTGCTCTAGAAGCCGCAATTCTTAAAATTTCTCAATGAAAATCACATTAGAATACTTCAAATAATTCTATCAATCAATTAATATCATTAGTTGAATTTTTTTCTTGGAAAAATTCCCACCAAAAATCATCATGATCCCACCCTTGGGAGTTTTTTTTTAATTTTTTAAAAATGCCAAAATCTGCTCTAGAAGCCGCAATTCTTAAAATTTCTCAATGAAAATCACATTAGAATACTTCAAATAATCCTATCAATCAATTAATATCATTAGTTGAATTATTTTCTTGGAAAAATTCCCACAAAAATCATCATGATCCCACCCTTGGGAGTTTTTTAATTTTTTAAAAATGCCAAAATCTGCTCCAAAAACCGCAATACTTAAAATTTCTCAATGAAAATCACATTAGAATACTTCAAATAATTCTACCAATCAATTAATATCTTTAGTTGAATTTTTTTCTTGGAAAAATTCCCACCAAAACTCATCATGATCCCACTCTTGGGAGTTTTTTTTTAATTTTTTAAAAATGCCAAAACCTGCTCTAAAAACCTCAATTCTTAAAATTTCTCAATGAAAATCACATTAGAATACTTCAAATAATTCTACCAATCAATTAATATCATTAGTTGAATTTGTTTCTTGGAAAAATTCCCACCAAAAATCATCATGATCCCACCCTTGGGAGTTTTTTTTAATTTTTAAAAAATGCCAAAATCTGCTCTAGAAACCGCAATTCTTAAAATTTCTCAATGAAAATCACATTAGAATACTTCAAATAATTCTACCAATCAATTAATATCATTAGTTGAATTTTTTTCTTGGAAAAATTCCCACCAAAAATCATCATGATCCCACCCTTGGGAGTTTTTTTTTATTTTTTTAAAAATGCCAAAATCTGCTCTAGAAGCCGCAATTCTTAAAATTTCTCAATGAAAATCACATTAGAATACTTCAAATAATTCTACCAATCAATTAATATCATTAGTTGAATTTTTTTCTTGGAAAAATTCCCACCAAAAATCATCATGATCCCACCCTTGGGAGTTTTTTTTTAATTTTTTAAAAATGCCAAAATCTGATCTAGAAGCCGCAATTCTTAAAATTTCTCAATGAAAATCACATTAGAATACTTCAAATAATTCTATCAATCAATTAATATCATTAGTTGAATTTTTTTCTTGGAAAAATTCCCACCAAAAATCATCATGATCCCACCCTTGGGAGTTTTTTTTAATTTTTTAAAAATGCCAAAATCTGCTCTAGAAGCCGCAATTCTTAAAATTTCTCAATGAAAATCACATTAGAATACTTCAAATAATTCTACCAATCAATTAATATCATTAGTTGAATTTTTTTCTTGGAAAAATTCCCACCAAAGCTTATCATGATCCCACCCTTGGGAGTTTTTTTTTAATTTTTTAAAAATGCCAAAATCTGCTCTAGAAACCGCAATTCTTAAAATTTCTCAATGAAAATCACATTAGAATACTTCAAATAATTCTACCAATCAATTAATATCATTAGTTGAATTTTTTTCTTGGAAAAATTCCCACCAAAAATCATCATGATCCCACCCTTGGGAGTTTTTTTTTAATTTTTTAAAAATGCCAAAATCTGCTCTAGAAGCCGCAATTCTTAAAATTTCTCAATGAAAATCACATTAGAATACTTCATGTAATTCTGCCAATCAATTAATATCATTAGCTGAATTTTTTTCTTGGAAAAATTCCCACCAAAAATCATCATGATCCCACCCTTGGGAGTTTTTTTTAATTTTTAAAAAATGCCAAAATCTGCTCTAGAAACCGCAATTCTTAAAATTTCTCAATGAAAATCACATTAGAATACTTCAAATAATTTTACCAATCAATTAATATCATTAGTTGAATTTGTTTCTTGGAAAAATTCTCACCAAAAATCATCATGATCCCACCATTGGGAGTTTTTTTTTTAATTTTTAAAAAATGCCAAAATCTGCTCTAGAAGCCGCAATTCTTAAAATTTCTCAATGAAAATCACATTAGAATACTTCAAATAATTCTACCAATCAATTAATATCATTAGTTGAATTTGTTTCTTGGAAAAATTCCCACCAAAAATCGTCATGATCCCACCATTGGGAGTTTTTTTTAATTTTTAAAAAATGCCAAAATCTGCTCTAGAAGCCGCGATTCTTAAAATTTCTCAATGAAAATCACATTAGAATACTTCAAATAATTCTACCAATCAATTAATATCATTAGTTGAATTATTTTCTTGGAAAAATTCCCACAAAAATCATCATGATCCCACCCTTGGGAGTTTTTTTTAATTTTTAAAAAATGCCAAAATCTGCTCTAGAAACCGCAATTCTTAAAATTTCTCAATGAAAATCACATTAGAATACTTCAAATAATTTTACCAATCAATTAATATCATTAGTTGAATTTGTTTCTTGGAAAAATTCTCACCAAAAATCATCATGATCCCACCATTGGGAGTTTTTTTTTAATTTTTAAAAAATGCCAAAATCTGCTCTAGAAGCCGCAATTCTTAAAATTTCTCAATGAAAATCACATTAGAATACTTCAAATAATTCTACCAATCAATTAATATCATTAGTTGAATTTGTTTCTTGGAAAAATTCCCACCAAAAATCGTCATGATCCCACCATTGGGAGTTTTTTTTAATTTTTAAAAAATGCCAAAATCTGCTCTAGAAGCCGCGATTCTTAAAATTTCTCAATGAAAATCACATTAGAATACTTCAAATAATTCTACCAATCAATTAATATCATTAGTTGAATTTTTTTCTTGGAAAAATTCCCACCAAAAATCATCATGATCCCACCCTTGGGAGTTTTTTCTTTAATTTAAAATCTGCTCTAGAAGCCGCAATTCTTAAAATTTCTCAATGAAAATCACATTAGAATACTTCAAATAATTCCATCAATCAATTAATATCATTAGTTGAATTTTTTTCTTGGAAAAATTCACACCAAAACTCATCATGATCCCACCCTTGAGAGTTTTTTTTAATTTTTTAAAAATGCCAAAATCTACTCTAGAAGCCGCAATTCTTAAAATTTCTCAATGAAAATCACATTAGAATACTTCAAATAATTCTATCAATCAATTAATATCATTAGTTGAATTTGTTTCTTGGAAAAATTCCCACCAAAAATCATCATGATCCCACCCATGGGAGTTTTTTTTTCAATTTTTTAAAAATGCCATAATCTGCTCTAGAAACCACAATTCTTAAAATTTCTCAATGAAAATCACATTAGAATACTTCATATAATTCTACCAATCAATTAATATCATTAGTTGAATTTTTTTCTTGGAAAAATTCCCACCAAAAATCATCATGATCCCACCCTTGGGAGTTTTTTTTTAATTTTTTAAAAATGCCAAAATCTGCTCTAGAAGCCGCAATTCTTAAAATTTCTCAATGAAAATCACATTAGAATACTTCAAATAATTCTATCAATCAATTAATATCATTAGTTGAATTTTTTTCTTGGAAAAATTCCCACCAAAACTCATAATGATCCCACCCTTGGGAGTTTTTTTAATTTTTTAAAAATGCCAAAATCTGCTCTAGAAAGCGCAATTCTTAAAATTTCTCAATGAAAATCACATTAGAATACTTCAAATAATTCTACCAATCAATTAATATCATTAGTTGAATTTTTTTCTTGGAAAAATTCCCACCAAAAATCATCATGATCCCACCCTTGGGAGTTTTTTTTAATTTTTTAAAAATGCCAAAATCTGCTCTAGAAGCTGCGATTCTTAAAATTTCTCAATGAAAATCACATTAGAATACTTCAAATAATTCTATCAATCAATTAATATCATTAGTTGAATTTTTTTCTTGGAAAAATTCCCACCAAAAATCATCATGATCCCACCCTTGGGAGTTTTTTTTAATTTTTAAAAAATGCCAAAATCTGCTCTAGAAGCCGCAATTCTTAAAATTTCTCAATGAAAATCACATTAGAATACTTCAAATAATTTTACCAATCAATTAATATCATTAGTTGAATTTGTTTCTTAGAAAAATTCCCACCAAAAATCATCATGATCCCACCATTGGGAGTTTTTTTTTTAATTTTTAAAAATGCCAAAATCTGCTCTAGAATCCGCAATTCTTAAAATTTCTCAATGAAAATCACATTAGAATACTTCAAATAATTCTACAAATCAATTAATATCATTAGTTGAATTTGTTTCTTGGAAAAATTCCCACCAAAAATCGTCATGATCCCACCCTTGGGAGTTTTTTTTAATTTTTAAAAAATGCCAAAATCTGCTCTAGAAGCCGCGATTCTTAAAATTTCTCAATGAAAATCACATTAGATACTTCAAATAATTCTATCAATCAATTAATATCATTAGTTGAATTTTTTTCTTGGAAAAATTCCCACCAAAAATCATCATGATCCCACCCTTGGGAGTTTTTTCTTTAATTTAAAATCTGCTCTAGAAGCCGCAATTCTTAAAATTTCTCAATGAAAATCACATTAGAATACTTCAAATAATTCCATCAATCAATTAATATCATTAGTTGAATTTTTTTCTTGGAAAAATTCCCACCAAAACTCATCATGATCCCACCCTTGGGAGTTTTTTTTTTAATTTTTTAAAAATGCCAAAATCTGCTCTAGAAACCGCAATTCTTAAAATTTATCAATGAAAATCACATTAGAATACTTCAAATAATTCTACCAATCAATTAATATCATTAGTTGAATTTTTTTCTTGGAAAAATTCCCACCAAAAATCATCATGATCCCACCCTTGGGAGTTTTTTTTAATTTTTTAAAAATGCCAAAATCTGCTCTAGAAGCCGCGATTCTTAAAATTTCTCAATGAAAATCACATTAGAATACTTCAAATAATTCTATCAATCAATTAATATCATTAGTTGAATTTTTTTCTTGGAAAAATTCCCACCAAAAATCATCATGATCCCCCCATTGGGAGTTTTTTTTTTAATTTTTAAAAAATGCCAAAATCTGCTCTAGAAGCCGCAATTCTTAAAATTTCTCAATGAAAATCACATTAGAATACTTCAAATAATTCTATCAATCAATTAATATCATTAGTTGAATTTGTTTCTTGGAAAAATTCCCACCAAAAATCGTCATGATCCCACCCTTGGGAGTTTTTTTTAATTTTTAAAAAATGCCAAAATCTGCTCTAGAATCCGCGATTCTTAAAATTTCTCAATGAAAATCACATTAGGTACTTCAAATAATTCTATCAATCAATTAATATCATTAGTTGAATTTTTTTCTTGGAAAAATTCCCACCAAAAATCATCATGATCCCACCCTTGGGAGTTTTTTCTTTAATTTAAAATCTGCTCTAGAAGCCGCAATTCTTAAAATTTCTCAATGAAAATCACATTAGAATACTTCAAATAATTCCATCAATCAATTAATATCATTAGTTGAATTTTTTTCTTGGAAAAATTCCCACCAAAAATCATCATGATCCCACCCTTGGGAGTTTTTTCTTTAATTTAAAATCTGCTCTAGAAGCCGCGATTCTTAAAATTTCTCAATGAAAATCACATTAGAATACTTCAAATAATTCTACAAATCAATTAATATCATTAGTTGAATTTTTTTCTTGGAAAAATTCCCACCAAAAATCATCATGATCCCACCCTTGGGAGTTTTTTTTAATTTTTTAAAAATGCCAAAATCTGCTCTAGAAACCGCAATTCTTAAAATTTCTCAATGAAAATCACATTAGAATACTTCAAATAATTCTACCAATCAATTAATATCATTAGTTGAATTTGTTTCTTGGAAAAATTCCCACCAAAAATCATCATGATCCCACCCTTGGGAGTTTTTTTTAATTTTTAAAAAATGCCAAAATCTGCTCTAGAAACCGCAATTCTTAAAATTTCTCAATGAAAATCACATTAGAATACTTCAAATAATTCTACCAATCAATTAATATCATTAGTTGAATTTTTTTCTTGGAAAAATTCCCACCAAAAATCATCATGATCCCACCCTTGGGAGTTTTTTTTTAATTTTTTAAAAATGCCAAAATCTGCTCTAGAAGCCGCAAGTCTTAAAATTTCTCAATGAAAATCACATTAGAATACTTCAAATAATTCTACCAATCAATTAATATCATTAGTTGAATTTTTTTCTTGGAAAAATTCCCACCAAAAATCATCATGATCTCACCCTTGGGAGTTTTTTTTTAATTTTTTAAAAATGCCAAAATCTGCTCTAGAAGCCGCAATTCTTAAAATTTCTCAATGAAAATCACATTAGAATACTTCAAATAATTCTATCAATCAATTAATATCATTAGTTGAATTTTTTTCTTGGAAAAATTCCCACCAAAAATCATCATGATCCCACCCTTGGGAGTTTTTTTTTTAATTTTTTAAAAATGCCAAAATCTGCTCTAGAAGCCGCGATTCTTAAAATTTCTCAATGAAAATCACATTAGAATACTTCAAATAATTCTATCAATCAATTAATATCATTAGTTGAATTTTTTTCTTGGAAAAATTCCCACCAAAAATCATCATGATCCCACCCTTGGGAGTTTTTTTTAATTTTTTAAAAATGCCAAAATCTGCTCTAGAAACCGCAATTCTTAAAATTTCTCAATGAAAATCACATTAGAATACTTCAAATAATTCTACCAATCAATTAATATCATTAGTTGAATTATTTTCTTGGAAAAATTCCCACAAAAATCATCATAATCCCACCCTTGGGAGTTTTTTTTTAATTTTTAAAAAATGCCAAAATCTGCTCTAGAAGCCGCAATTCTTAAAATTTCTCAATGAAAATCACATTAGAATACTTCAAATAATTCTATCAATCAATTAATATCATTAGTTGAATTTTTTTCTTGGAAAAATTCCCACCAAAAATCATCATGATCCCACCCTTGGGAGTTTTTTTTAATTTTTTAAAAATGCCAAAATCTGCTTTAGAAGCCGCAATTCTTAAAATTTCTCAATGAAAATCACATTAGAATACTTCAAATAATCCTATCAATCAATTAATATCATTAGTTGAATTATTTTCTTGGAAAAATTCCCACAAAAATCATCATGATCCCACCCTTGGGAGTTTTTTAATTTTTTAAAAATGCCAAAATCTGCTCCAAAAACCGCAATACTTAAAATTTCTCAATGAAAATCACATTAGAATACTTCAAATAATTCTACCAATCAATTAATATCTTTAGTTGAATTTTTTTCTTGGAAAAATTCCCACCAAAACTCATCATGATCCCACTCTTGGGAGTTTTTTTTTAATTTTTTAAAAATGCCAAAACCTGCTCTAAAAACCTCAATTCTTAAAATTTCTCAATGAAAATCACATTAGAATACTTCAAATAATTCTACCAATCAATTAATATCATTAGTTGAATTTGTTTCTTGGAAAAATTCCCACCAAAAATCATCATGATCCCACCCTTGGGAGTTTTTTTTAATTTTTAAAAAATGCCAAAATCTGCTCTAGAAACCGCAATTCTTAAAATTTCTCAATGAAAATCACATTAGAATACTTCAAATAATTCTACCAATCAATTAATATCATTAGTTGAATTTTTTTCTTGGAAAAATTCCCACCAAAAATCATCATGATCCCACCCTTGGGAGTTTTTTTTTAATTTTTTAAAAATGCCAAAATCTGCTCTAGAAGCCGCAATTCTTAAAATTTCTCAATGAAAATCACATTAGAATACTTCAAATAATTCTACCAATCAATTAATATCATTAGTTGAATTTTTTTCTTGGAAAAATTCCCACCAAAAATCATCATGATCTCACCCTTGGGAGTTTTTTTTTAATTTTTTAAAAATGCCAAAATCTGCTCTAGAAGCCGCAATTCTTAAAATTTCTCAATGAAAATCACATTAGAATACTTCAAATAATTCTATCAATCAATTAATATCATTAGTTGAATTTTTTTCTTGGAAAAATTCCCACCAAAAATCATCATGATCCCACCCTTGGGAGTTTTTTTTTTTAATTTTTTAAAAATGCCAAAATCTGCTCTAGAAGCCGCGATTCTTAAAATTTCTCAATGAAAATCACATTAGAATACTTCAAATAATTCTATCAATCAATTAATATCATTAGTTGAATTTTTTTCTTGGAAAAATTCCCACCAAAAATCATCATGATCCCACCCTTGGGAGTTTTTTTTAATTTTTAAAAAATGCCAAAATCTGCTCTAGAAACCGCAATTCTTAAAATTTCTCAATGAAAATCACATTAGAATACTTCAAATAATTCTACCAATCAATTAATATCATTAGTTGAATTTGTTTCTTGGAAAAATTCCCACCAAAAATCGTCATGATCCCACCCTTGGGAGTTTTTTTTAATTTTTAAAAAATGCCAAAATCTGCTCTAGAAGCCGCGATTCTTAAAATTTCTCAATGAAAATCACATTAGAATACTTCAAATAATTCTATCAATCAATTAATATCATTAGTTGAATTTTTTTCTTGGAAAAATTCCCACCAAAAATCATCATGATCCCACCCTTGGGAGTTTTTTCTTTAATTTAAAATCTGCTCTAGAAGCCGCAATTCTTAAAATTTCTCAATGAAAATCACATTAGAATACTTCAAATAATTCCATCAATCAATTAATATCATTAGTTGAATTTTTTTCTTGGAAAAATTCCCACCAAAACTCATCATGATCCCACCCTTGGGAGTTTTTTTTTTAATTTAAAATCTGCTCTAGAAGCCGCTATTCTTAAAATTTCTCAATGAAAATCACATTAGAATACTTCAAATAATTCTACAAATCAATTAATATCATTAGTTGAATTTTTTTCTTGGAAAAATTCCCACCAAAAATCATCATGATCCCACCCTTGGGAGTTTTTTTTAATTTTTTAAAAATGCCAAAATCTGCTCTAGAAGCCGCAATTCTTAAAATTTCTCAATGAAAATCACATTAGAATACTTCAAATAATTCTACCAATCAATTAATATCATTAGTTGAATTTTTTTCTTGGAAAAATTCCCACCAAAACTCATCTTGATCCCACCCTTGGGAGTTTTTTTTAATTTTTTAAAAATGCCAAAATCTGCTCTAGAAACCGCAATTCTTAAAATTTCTCAATGAAAATCACATTAGAATACTTCAAATAATTCTACCAATCAATTAATATCATTAGTTGAATTTTTTTCTTGGAAAAATTCCCACCAAAAATCATCATGATCCCACCCTTGGGAGTTTTTTTTAATTTTTTAAAAATGCCAAAATCTGCTCTAGAAACCGCAATTCTTAAAATTTCTCAATGAAAATCACATTAGAATACTTCAAATAATTCTACCAATCAATTAATATCATTAGTTGAATTTTTTTCTTGGAAAAATTCCCACCAAAAATCATCATGATCCCACCCTTGGGAGTTTTTTTTAATTTTTTAAAAATGCCAAAATCTGCTCTAGAAACCGCAATTCTTAAAATTTCTCAATGAAAATCACATTAGAATACTTCAAATAATTCTACAAATCAATTAATATCATTAGTTGAATTTGTTTCTTGGAAAAATTCCCACCAAAAATCATCATGATCCCACCCTTGGGAGTTTTTTTTTAATTTTTAAAAAATGCCAAAATCTGCTCTAGAAGCCGCAATTCTTAAAATTTCTCAATGAAAATCACATTAGAATACTTCAAATAATTCTATCAATCAATTAATATCATTAGTTGAATTTTTTTCTTTGAAAAATTCCCACCAAAACTCATCATGATCCCACCCTTGGGAGTTTTTTTTAATTTTTTAAAAATGCCAAAATCTGCTCTAGAAGCCGCAATTCTTAAAATTTCTCAATGAAAATCACATTAGAATACTTCAAATAATTCTACAAAACAATTAATATCATTAGTTGAATTTGTTTCTTGGAAAAATTCCCACCAAAAATCATCATGATCCCACCCTTGGGAGTTTTTTCTTTAATTTAAAATCTGCTCTAGAAGCCGCAATTCTTAAAATTTCTCAATGAAAATCACATTAGAATACTTCAAATAATTCCATCAATCAATTAATATCATTAGTTGAATTTTTTTCTTGGAAAAATTCCCACCAAAACTCATCATGATCCCACCCTTGGGAGTTTTTTTTTAATTTTTTAAAAATGCCAAAATCTGCTCTAGAAACCGCAATTCTTAAAATTTATCAATGAAAATCACATTAGAATACTTCAAATAATTCTACCAATCAATTAATATCATTAGTTGAATTTTTTTCTTGGAAAAATTCCCACCAAAAATCATCATGATCCCACCCTTGGGAGTTTTTTTTAATTTTTTAAAAATGCCAAAATCTGCTCTAGAAGCCGCGATTCTTAAAATTTCTCAATGAAAATCACATTAGAATACTTCAAATAATTCTATCAATCAATTAATATCATTAGTTGAATTTTTTTCTTGGAAAAATTCCCACCAAAAATCATCATGATCCCACCCTTGGGAGTTTTTTTTAATTTTTAAAAAATGCCAAAATCTGCTCTAGAAGCCGCAATTCTTAAAATTTCTCAATGAAAATCACATTAGAATACTTCAAATAATTTTACCAATCAATTAATATCATTAGTTGAATTTGTTTCTTGGAAAAATTCCCACCAAAAATCATCTTGATCCCACCATTGGGAGTTTTTTTTTTAATTTTTAAAAAATGCCAAAATCTGCTCTAGAAGCCGCAATTCTTAAAATTTCTCAATGAAAATCACATTAGAATACTTCAAATAATTCTATCAATCAATTAATATCATTAGTTGAATTTGTTTCTTGGAAAAATTCCCACCAAAAATCGTCATGATCCCACCCTTGGGAGTTTTTTTTAATTTTTAAAAAATGCCAAAATCTGCTCTAGAAGCCGCGATTCTTAAAATTTCTCAATGAAAATCACATTAGGTACTTCAAATAATTCTATCAATCAATTAATATCATTAGTTGAATTTTTTTCTTGGAAAAATTCCCACCAAAAATCATCATGATCCCACCCTTGGGAGTTTTTTCTTTAATTTAAAATCTGCTCTAGAAGCCGCAATTCTTAAAATTTCTCAATGAAAATCACATTAGAATACTTCAAATAATTCCATCAATCAATTAATATCATTAGTTGAATTTTTTTCTTGGAAAAATTCCCACCAAAACTCATCATGATCCCACCCTTGGGAGTTTTTTTTTTAATTTAAAATCTGCTCTAGAAGCCGCGATTCTTAAAATTTCTCAATGAAAATCACATTAGAATACTTCAAATAATTCTACAAATCAATTAATATCATTAGTTGAATTTTTTTCTTGGAAAAATTCCCACCAAAAATCATCATGATCCCACCCTTGGGAGTTTTTTTTAATTTTTTAAAAATGCCAAAATCTGCTCTAGAAACCGCAATTCTTAAAATTTCTCAATGAAAATCACATTAGAATACTTCAAATAATTCTACCAATCAATTAATATCATTAGTTGAATTTGTTTCTTGGAAAAATTCCCACCAAAAATCATCATGATCCCACCCTTGGGAGTTTTTTTTAATTTTTAAAAAATGCCAAAATCTGCTCTAGAAACCGCAATTCTTAAAATTTCTCAATGAAAATCGCATTAGAATACTTCAAATAATTCTACCAATCAATTAATATCATTAGTTGAATTTTTTTCTTGGAAAAATTCCCACCAAAAATCATCATGATCCCACCCTTGGGAGTTTTTTTTTAATTTTTTAAAAATGCCAAAATCTGCTCTAGAAGCCGCAATTCTTAAAATTTCTCAATGAAAATCACATTAGAATACTTCAAATAATTCTACCAATCAATTAATATCATTAGTTGATTTTTTTTCTTGGAAAAATTCCCACCAAAAATCATCATGATCTCACCCTTGGGAGTTTTTTTTTTAATTTTTTAAAAATGCCAAAATCTGCTCTAGAAGCCGCAATTCTTAAAATTTCTCAATGAAAATCACATTAGAATACTTCAAATAATTCTACCAATCAATTAATATCATTAGTTGAATTTTTTTCTTGGAAAAATTCCCACCAAAAATCATCATGATCCCACCCTTGGGAGTTTTTTTTTTTAATTTTTTAAAAATGCCAAAATCTGCTCTAGAAGCCGCGATTCTTAAAATTTCTCAATGAAAATCACATTAGAATACTTCAAATAATTCTATCAATCAATTAATATCATTAGTTGAATTTTTTTCTTGGAAAAATTCCCACCAAAAATCATCATGATCCCACCCTTGGGAGTTTTTTTTAATTTTTTAAAAATGCCAAAATCTGCTCTAGAAACCGCAATTCTTAAAATTTCTCAATGAAAATCACATTAGAATACTTCAAATAATTCTACCAATCAATTAATATCATTAGTTGAATTATTTTCTTGGAAAAATTCCCACAAAAATCATCATGATCCCACCCTTGGGAGTTTTTTTAATTTTTAAAAAATGCCAAAATCTGCTCTAGAAGCCGCAATTCTTAAAATTTCTCAATGAAAATCACATTAGAATACTTCAAATAATTCTATCAATCAATTAATATCATTAGTTGAATTTTTTTCTTGGAAAAATTCCCACCAAAAATCATCATGATCCCACCCTTGGGAGTTTTTTTTAATTTTTTAAAAATGCCAAAATCTGCTCTAGAAGCCGCAATTCTTAAAATTTCTCAATGAAAATCACATTAGAATACTTCAAATAATCCTATCAATCAATTAATATCATTAGTTGAATTATTTTCTTGGAAAAATTCCCACAAAAATCATCATGATCCCACCCTTGGGAGTTTTTTAATTTTTTAAAAATGCCAAAATCTGCTCCAAAAACCGCAATACTTAAAATTTCTCAATGAAAATCACATTAGAATACTTCAAATAATTCTACCAATCAATTAATATCTTTAGTTGAATTTTTTTCTTGGAAAAATTCCCACCAAAACTCATCATGATCCCACTCTTGGGAGTTTTTTTTTAATTTTTTAAAAATGCCAAAACCTGCTCTAAAAACCTCAATTCTTAAAATTTCGCAATGAAAATCACATTAGAATACTTCAAATAATTCTACCAATCAATTAATATCATTAGTTGAATTTGTTTCTTGGAAAAATTCCCACCAAAAATCATCATGATCCCACCCTTGGGAGTTTTTTTTAATTTTTAAAAAATGCCAAAATCTGCTCTAGAAACCGCAATTCTTAAAATTTCTCAATGAAAATCACATTAGAATACTTCAAATAATTCTACCAATCAATTAATATCATTAGTTGAATTTTTTTCTTGGAAAAATTCCCACCAAAAATCATCATGATCCCACCCTTGGGAGTTTTTTTTTAATTTTTTAAAAATGCCAAAATCTGCTCTAGAAGCCGCAATTCTTAAAATTTCTCAATGAAAATCACATTGGAATACTTCAAATAATTCTACCAATCAATTAATATCATTAGTTGAATTTTTTTCTTGGAAAAATTCCCACCAAAAATCATCATGATCCCACCCTTGGGAGTTTTTTTTTAATTTTTTAAAAATGCCAAAATCTGCTCTAGAAGCCGCAATTCTTAAAATTTCTCAATGAAAATCACATTAGAATACTTCAAATAATTCTACCAATCAATTAATATCATTAGTTGAATTTTTTTCTTGGAAAAATTCCCACCAAAAATCATCATGATCCCACCCTTGGGAGTTTTTTTTTAATTTTTTAAAAATGCCAAAATCTGCTCTAGAAGCCGCAATTCTTAAAATTTCTCAATGAAAATCACATTAGAATACTTCAAATAATTCTATCAATCAATTAATATCATTAGTTGATTTTTTTTCTTGGAAAAATTCCCACCAAAAATCATCATGATCCCACCCTTGGGAGTTTTTTTTAATTTTTTAAAAATGCCAAAATCTGCTCTAGAAGCCGCAATTCTTAAAATTTCTCAATGAAAATCACATTAGAATACTTCAAATAATTCTACCAATCAATTAATATCATTAGTTGAATTTTTTTCTTGGAAAAATTCCCACCAAAACTTATCATGATCCCACCCTTGGGAGTTTTTTTTTAATTTTTTAAAAATGCCAAAATCTGCTCTAGAAACCGCAATTCTTAAAATTTCTCAATGAAAATCACATTAGAATACTTCAAATAATTCTACCAATCAATTAATATCATTAGTTGAATTTTTTTCTTGGAAAAATTCCCACCAAAAATCATCATGATCCCACCCTTGGGAGTTTTTTTTTAATTTTTTAAAAATGCCAAAATCTGCTCTAGAAACCGCAATTCTTAAAATTTCTCAATGAAAATCACATTAAAATACTTCATGTAATTCTGCCAATCAATTAATATCATTAGCTGAATTTTTTTCTTGGAAAAATTCCCACCAAAAATCATCATGATCCCACCCTTGGGAGTTTTTTTTAATTTTTAAAAAATGCCAAAATCTGCTCTAGAAACCGCAATTCTTAAAATTTCTCAATGAAAATCACATTAGAATACTTCAAATAATTCTACCAATCAATTAATATCATTAGTTGATTTTTTTTCTTGGAAAAATTCCCACCAAAAATCATCATGATCCCACCCTTGGGAGTTTTTTTTTTAATTTTTTAAAAATGCCAAAATCTGCTCTAGAAGCCGCAATTCTTAAAATTTCTCAATGAAGATCACATTAGAATACTTCAAATAATTCTACCAATCAATTAATATCATTAGTTGAATTTTTTTCTTGGAAAAATTCCCACCAAAAATCATCATGATCCCACCCTTGGGAGTTTTTTTTTAATTTTTTAAAAATGCCAAAATCTGCTCTAGAAGCCGCAATTCTTAAAATTTCTCAATGAAAATCACATTAGAATACTTCAAATAATTCTATCAATCAATTAATATCATTAGTTGAATTTTTTTCTTGGAAAAATTCCCACCAAAACTCATCATGATCCCACTCTTGGGAGTTTTTTTTTTAATTTTTTAAAAATGCCAAAATCTGCTCTAGAAAGCGCAATTCTTAAAATTTCTCAATGAAAATCACATTAGAATACTTCAAATAATTCTACCAATCAATTAATATCATTAGTTGAATTTTTTTCTTGGAAAAATTCCCACCAAAAATCATGATGATCCCACCCTTGGGAGTTTTTTTTTAATTTTTTAAAAATGCCAAAATCTGCTCTAGAAGCCGCGATTCTTAAAATTTCTCAATGAAAATCACATTAGGATACTTCAAATAATTCTATCAATCAATTAATATCATTACTTGAATTTTTTTCTTGGAAAAATTCCCACCAAAAATCATCATGATCCCACCCTTGGGAGTTTTTTTTAATTTTTAAAAAATGCCAAAATCTGCTCTAGAAGCCGCAATTCTTAAAATTTCTCAATGAAAATCACATTAGAATACTTCAAATAATTCTATCAATCAATTAATATCATTAGTTGAATTTGTTTCTTGGAAAAATTCCCACCAAAAATCATCATGATCCCACCCATGGGAGTTTTTTTTTTTTTCAATTTTTTAAAAATGCCAAAATCTGCTCTAGAAACCACAATTCTTAAAATTTCTCAATGAAAATCACATTAGAATACTTCATATAATTCTATCAATCAATTAATATCATTAGTTGAATTTTTTTCTTGGAAAAATTCCCACCAAAAATCATCATGATCCCACCCTTGGGAGTTTTTTTTTAATTTTTTAAAAATGCCAAAATCTGCTCTAGAAGCCGCAATTCTTAAAATTTCTCAATGAAAATCACATTAGAATACTTCAAATAATTCTATCAATCAATTAATATCATTAGTTGAATTTTTTTCTTGGAAAAATTCCCACCAAAACTCATCATGATCCCACTCTTGGGAGTTTTTTTTTAATTTTTTAAAAATGCCAAAATCTGCTCTAGAAAGCGCAATTCTTAAAATTTCTCAATGAAAATCACATTAGAATACTTCAAATAATTCTACCAATCAATTAATATCATTAGTTGAATTTTTTTCTTGGAAAAATTCCCACCAAAAATCATGATGATCCCACCCTTGGGAGTTTTTTTTTAATTTTTTAAAAATGCCAAAATCTGCTCTAGAAGCCGCGATTCTTAAAATTTCTCAATGAAAATCACATTAGGATACTTCAAATAATTCTATCAATCAATTAATATCATTACTTGAATTTTTTTCTTGGAAAAATTCCCACCAAAAATCATCATGATCCCACCCTTGGGAGTTTTTTTTAATTTTTAAAAAATGCCAAAATCTGCTCTAGAAGCCGCAATTCTTAAAATTTCTCAATGAAAATCACATTAGAATACTTCAAATAATTTTACCAATCAATTAATATCATTAGTTGAATTTGTTTCTTGGAAAAATTCCCACCAAAAATCATCATGATCCCACCATTGGGAGTTTTTTTTTAATTTTTAAAAAATGCCAAAATCTGCTCTAGAAGCCGCAATTCTTAAAATTTCTCAATGAAAATCACATTAGAATACTTCAAATAATTCTACAAATCAATTAATATCATTAGTTGAATTTGTTTCTTGGAAAAATTCCCACCAAAAATCGTCATGATCCCACCCTTGGGAGTTTTTTTTAATTTTTAAAAAATGCCAAAATCTGCTCTAGAAGCCGCGATTCTTAAAATTTCTCAATGAAGATCACATTAGATACTTCAAATAATTCTATCAATCAATTAATATCATTAGTTGAATTTTTTTCTTGGAAAAATTCCCACCAAAAATCATCATGATCCCACCCTTGGGAGTTTTTTCTTTAATTTAAAATCTGCTCTAGAAGCCGCAATTCTTAAAATTTCTCAATGAAAATCACATTAGAATACTTCAAATAGTTCCATCAATCAATTAATATCATTAGTTGAATTTTTTTCTTGGAAAAATTCCCACCAAAACTCATCATGATCCCACCCTTGGGAGTTTTTTTTTTAATTTAAAATCTGCTCTAGAAGCCGCGATTCTTAAAATTTCTCAATGAAAATTACATTAGAATACTTCAAATAATTCTACAAATCAATTAATATCATTAGTTGAATTTTTTTCTTGGAAAAATTCCCACCAAAAATCATCATGATCCCACCCTTGGGAGTTTTTTTTAATTTTTTAAAAATGCCAAAATCTGCTCTAGAAGCCGCAATTCTTAAAATTTCTCAATGAAAATCACATTAGAATACTTCAAATAATTCTACCAATCAATTAATATCATTAGTTGAATTTTTTTCTTGGAAAAATTCCCACCAAAACTCATCTTGATCCCACCCTTGGGAGTTTTTTTTAATTTTTTAAAAATGCCAAAATCTGCTCTAGAAGCCGCAATTCTTAAAATTTCTCAATGAAAATCACATTAGAATACTTCAAATAATTCTACCAATCAATTAATATCATTAGTTGAATTTTTTTCTTGGAAAAATTCCCACCAAAAATCATCATGATCCCACCCTTGGGAGTTTTTTTTTAATTTTTTAAAAATGCCAAAATCTGCTCTAGAAACCGCAATTCTTAAAATTTCTCAATGAAAATCACATTAGAATACTTCAAATAATTCTACCAATCAATTAATATCATTAGTTGAATTTTTTTCTTGGAAAAATTCCCACCAAAAATCATCATGATCCCACCCTTGGGAGTTTTTTTTAATTTTTTAAAAATGCCAAAATCTGCTCTAGAAACCGCAATTCTTAAAATTTCTCAATGAAAATCACATTAGAATACTTCAAATAATTCTACAAATCAATTAATATCATTAGTTGAATTTGTTTCTTGGAAAAATTCCCACCAAAAATCATCATGATCCCACCCTTGGGAGTTTTTTTTTAATTTTTAAAAAATGCCAAAATCTGCTCTAGAAGCCGCAATTCTTAAAATTTCTCAATGAAAATCACATTAGAATACTTCAAATAATTCTATCAATCAATTAATATCATTAGTTGAATTTTTTTCTTGGAAAAATTCCCACCAAAACTCATCATGATCCCACCCTTGGAAGTTTTTTTTAATTTTTTAAAAATGCCAAAATCTGCTCTAGAAGCCGCAATTCTTAAAATTTCTCAATGAAAATCACATTAGAATACTTCAAATAATTCTACAAAACAATTAATATCATTAGTTGAATTTGTTTCTTGGAAAAATTCCCACCAAAACTCATCATGATCCCACCCTTGGGAGTTTTTTTTCAATTTTTTAAAAATGCCAAAATCTGCTCTAGAAACCGCAATTCTTAAAATTTCTCAATGAAAATCACATTAGAATACTTCAAATAATTCTATCAATCAATTAATATCATTAGTTGAATTTGTTTCTTGGAAAAATTCCCACCAAAAATCATCATGATCCCACCCTTGGGAGTTTTTTTTAATTTTTAAAAAATGCCAAAATCTGCTCTAGAAGCCGCGATTCTTAAAATTTCTCAATGAAAATCACATTAGAATACTTCAAATAATTCTATCAATCAATTAATATCATTAGTTGAATTTTTTTCTTGGAAAAATTCCCACCAAAACTCATCATGATCCCACCCTTGGGAGTTTTTTTTAATTTTTTAAAAATGCCAAAATCTGCTCTAGAAACCGCAATTCTTAAAATTTCTCAATGAAAATCACATTAGAATACTTCAAATAATTCTATCAATCAATTAATATCATTAGTTGAATTTTTTTCTTGGAAAAATTCCCACCAAAACTCATCATGATCCCACTCTTGGGAGTTTTTTTTTTTTAATTTTTTAAAAATACCAAAATCTGCTCTAAAAACCGCAATTCTTAAAATTTCTCAATGAAAATCACATTAGAATACTTCAAATAATTCTACCAATCAATTAATATCATTAGTTGAATTTTTTTCTTGGAAAAATTCCCACCAAAAATCATCATGATCCCACCCTTGGGAGTTTTTTTTTTTTTAATTTTTTAAAAATGCCAAAATCTGCTCTAGAAACCGCAATTCTTAAAATTTCTCAATGAAAATCACATTAGAATACTTCAAATAATTCTACCAATCAATTAATATCATTAGTTGAATTTTTTTCTTGGAAAAATTCCCACCAAAACTCATCATGATCCCACCCTTGGGAGTTTTTTTTAATTTTTAAAAAATGCCAAAATCTGCTCTAGAAGCCGCGATTCTTAAAATTTCTCAATGAAAATCACATTAGAATACTTCAAATAATTCTATCAATCAATTAATATCATTAGTTGAATTTTTTTCTTGGAAAAATTCCCACCAAAACTCATCATGATCCCACCCTTGGGAGTTTTTTTTTCAATTTAAAATCTGATCTAGAAGCCGCGATTCTTAAAATTTCTCAATGAAAATCACATTAGAATACTTCAAATAATTCTATTAATCAATTAATATCATTAGTTGAATTTTTTTCTTGGAAAAATTCCCACCAAAAATCATCATGATCCCACCCTTGGGAGTTTTTTTTAATTTCTAAAAAATGCCAAAATCTGCTCTAGAAGCCGCAATTCTTAAAATTTCTCAATGAAAATCACATTAGAATACTTCAAATAATTCCATCAATCAATTAATATCATTAGTTGAATTTTTTTCTTGGAAAAATTCCCACCAAAACTCATCATGATCCCACCCTTGGGAGTTTTTTTTAATTTTTTAAAAATGCCAAAATCTGCTCTAGAAGCCGCAATTCTTAAAATTTCTCAATGAAAATCACATTAGAATACTTCAAATAATTCTACCAATCAATTAATATCATTAGTTGAATATTTTTCTTGGAAAAATTCCCACCAAAAATCATCATGATCCCACCCTTGGGAGTTTTTTTTTAATTTTTTAAAAATGCCAAAATCTGCTCTAGAAACCGCGATTCTTAAAATTTCTCAATGAAAGTCAGATTAGAATACTTCAAATAATTCTACCAATCAATTAATATCATTAGTTGAATTTTTTTCTTGGAAAAATTCCCACCAAAAATCATCATGATCCCACCCTTGGGAGTTTTTTTCTAATTTTTTAAAAATGCCAAAATCTGCTCTAGAAGCCGCGATTCTTAAAATTTCTCAATGAAAGTCACATTAGAATACTTCAAATAATTCTACCAATCAATTAATATCATTAGTTGAATTTTTTTCTTGGAAAAATTCCCACCAAAAATCATCATGATCCCACCCTTGGGAGTTTTTTTTAATTTTTAAAAAATGCCAAAATCTGCTCTAGAAGCCGCAATTCTTAAAATTTCTCAATGAAAATCACATTAGAATACTTCAAATAATTCCATCAATCAATTAATATTATTAGTTGAATTTTTTTCTTGGAAAAATTCCCACCAAAACTCATCATGATCCCACCCTTGGGAGTTTTTTTTTCAATTTAAAATCTGCTCTAGAAGCCGCGATTCTTAAAATTTCTCAATGAAAATCACATTAGAATACTTCAAATAATTCTATTAATCAATTAATATCATTAGTTGAATTTTTTTCTTGGAAAAATTCCCACCAAAAATCATCATGATCCCACCCTTGGGAGTTTTTTTTAATTTTTAAAAATGCCAAAATCTGCTCTAGAAGCCGCAATTCTTAAAATTTCTCAATGAAAATCACATTAGAATACTTCAAATAATTCCATCAATCAATTAATATCATTAGTTGAATTTTTTTCTTGGAAAAATTCCCACCAAAACTCATCATGATCCCACCCTTGGGAGTTTTTTTTTAATTTTTTAAAAATGCCAAAATCTGCTCTAGAAGCCGCAATTCTTAAAATTTCTCAATGAAAATCACATTAGAATACTTCAAATAATTCTACCAATCAATTAATATCATTAGTTGAATATTTTTCTTGGAAAAATTCCCACCAAAAATCATCATGATCCCACCCTTGGGAGTTTTTTTTTAATTTTTTAAAAATGCCAAAATCTGCTCTAGAAACCGCGATTCTTAAAATTTCTCAATGAAAGTCACATTAGAATACTTCAAATAATTCTACCAATCAATTAATATCATTAGTTGAATTTTTTTCTTGGAAAAATTCCCACCAAAAATCATCATGATCCCACCCTTGGGAGTTTTTTTTCTAATTTTTTAAAAATGCCAAAATCTGCTCTAGAAGCCGCGATTCTTAAAATTTCTCAATGAAAATCACATTAGAATACTTCAAATAATTCTACCAATCAATTAATATCATTAGTTGAATTTTTTTCTTGGAAAAATTCTCACCAAAACTCATCATGATCCCACCCTTGGGAGTTTTTTTTAATTTTTTAAAAATGCCAAAATCTGCTCTAGAAACCGCAATTCTTAAAATTTCTCAATGAAAATCACATTAGAATACTTCAAATAATTCTACCAATCAATTAATATCATTAGTTGAATTATTTTCTTGGAAAAATTCCCACCAAAAATCATCATGACCCCACCCTTGGGAGGTTTTTTTTAATTTTTTAAAAATGCCAAAATCTGCTCTAGAAACCGCAATTCTTAAAATTTCTCAATGAAAATCACATTAGAATACTTCAAATAATTCTACCAATCAATTAATATCATTAGTTGAATTTTTTTCTTGGAAAAATTCCCACCAAAACTCATCATGATCCCACTCTTGGGAGTTTTTTTTTTAATTTTTTAAAAATGCCAAAATCTGCTCTAAAAACCGCAATTCTTAAAATTTCTCAATGAAAATCACATTAGAATACTTCAAATAATTCTACCAATCAATTAATATCATTAGTTGAATTTTTTTCTTGGAAAAATTCCCACCAAAAATCATCATGATCCCACCCTTGGGAGTTTTTTTTAATTTTTTAAAAATGCCAAAATCTGCTCTAGAAACCGCAATTCTTAAAATTTCTCAATGAAAATCACATTAGAATACTTCAAATAATTCTACCAATCAATTAATATCATTAGTTGAATTTTTTTCTTGGAAAAATTCCCACCAAAAATCATCATGATCCCACCCTTGGGAGTTTTTTTTTTAATTTTTTAAAAATGCCAAAATCTGCTCTAGAAACCGCAATTCTTAAAATTTCTCAATGAAAATCACATTAGAATACTTCAAATAATTCTACCAATCAATTAATATCATTAGTTGAATTTTTTTCTTGGAAAAATTCCCACCAAAAATCATCATGATCCCACTCTTGGGAGTTTTTTTTTTAATTTTTTAAAAATGCCAAAATCTGCTCTAAAAACCGCAATTCTTAAAATTTCTCAATGAAAATCACATTAGAATACTTCAAATAATTCTACCAATCAATTAATATCATTAGTTGAATTTTTTTCTTGGAAAAATTCCCACCAAAAATCATCATGATCCCACCCTTGGGAGTTTTTTTTTTAATTTTTTAAAAATGCCAAAATCTGCTCTAGAAACCGCAATTCTTAAAATTTCTCAATGAAAATCACATTGGAATACTTCAAATAATTCTACCAATCAATTAATATCATTAGTTGAATTTTTTTCTTGGAAAAATTCCCACCAAAACTCATCATGATCCCACCCTTGGGAGTTTTTTTTAATTTTTTAAAAATGCCAAAATCTGCTCTAGAAACCGCAATTCTTAAAATTTCTCAATGAAAATCACATTAGAATACTTCAAATAATTCTACCAATCAATTAATATCATTAGTTGAATTATTTTCTTGGAAAAATTCCCACCAAAAATCATCATGACCCCACCCTTGGGAGGTTTTTTTTAATTTTTTAAAAATGCCAAAATCTGCTCTAGAAACCGCAATTCTTAAAATTTCTCAATGAAAATCACATTAGAATACTTCAAATAATTCTACCAATCAATTAATATCATTACTTGAATTTTTTTCTTGGAAAAATTCCCACCAAAACTCATCATGATCCCACTCTTGGGAGTTTTTTTTAATTTTTTAAAAATGCCAAAATCTGCTCTAAAAACCGCAATTCTTAAAATTTCTCAATGAAAATCACATTAGAATACTTCAAATAATTCTACCAATCAATTAATATCATTAGTTGAATTATTTTCTTGGAAAAATTCCCACCAAAAATCATCATGACCCCACCCTTGGGAGGTTTTTTTTAATTTTTTGCCAAAAATGCCAAAATCTGCTCTAGAAACCGCAATTCTTAAAATTTCTCAATGAAAATCACATTAGAATACTTCAAATAATTCTACCAATCAATTAATATCATTAGTTGAATTATTTTCTTGGAAAAATTCCCACCAAAAATCATCATGACCCCACCCTTGGGAGGTTTTTTTTTAATTTTTTAAAAATGCCAAAATCTGCTCTAGAAACCGCAATTCTTAAAATTTCTCAATGAAAATCACATTAGAATACTTCAAATAATTCTACCAATCAATTAATATCATTAGTTGAATTTTTTTCTTGGAAAAATTCCCACCAAAACTCATCATGATCCCACTCTTGGGAGTTTTTTTTTTAATTTTTTAAAAATGCCAAAATCTGCTCTAAAAACCGCAATTCTTAAAATTTCTCAATGAAAATCACATTAGAATACTTCAAATAATTCTACCAATCAATTAATATCATTAGTTGAATTATTTTCTTGGAAAAATTCCCACCAAAAATCATCATGACCCCACCCTTGGGAGGTTTTTTTTAATTTTTTAAAAATGCCAAAATCTGCTCTAGAAACCGCAATTCTTAAAATTTCTCAATGAAAATCACATTAGAATACTTCAAATAATTCTACCAATCAATTAATATCATTAGTTGAATTTTTTTCTTGGAAAAATTCCCACCAAAACTCATCATGATCCCACCCTTGGGAGTTTTTTTTAATTTTTTAAAAATGCCAAAATCTGCTCTAGAAACCGCAATTCTTAAAATTTCTCAATGAAAATCACATTAGAATACTTCAAATAATTCTACCAATCAATTAATATCATTAGTTGAATTTTTTTCTTGGAAAAATTCCCACCAAAACTCATCATGATCCCACTCTTGGGAGTTTTTTTTTTAATTTTTTAAAAATGCCAAAATCTGCTCTAAAAACCGCAATTCTTAAAATTTCTCAATGAAAATCACATTAGAATACTTCAAATAATTCTACCAATCAATTAATATCATTAGTTGAATTATTTTCTTGGAAAAATTCCCACCAAAAAGTCATCATGACCCCACCCTTTTGAGGTTTTTTTTAATTTTTTAAAAATGCCAAAATCTGCTCTAGAAACCGCAATTCTTAAAATTTCTCAATGAAAATCACATTAGAATACTTCAAATAATTCTACCAATCAATTAATATCATTAGTTGAATTTTTTTCTTGGAAAAATTCCCACCAAAACTCATCATGATCCCACTCTTGGGAGTTTTTTTTAATTTTTTAAAAATGCCAAAATCTGCTCTAAAAACCGCAATTCTTAAAATTTCTCAATGAAAATCACATTAGAATACTTCAAATAATTCTACCAATCAATTAATATCATTAGTTGAATTTTTTTCTTGGAAAAATTCCCACCAAAAATCATCATGATCCCACCCTTGGGAGTTTTTTTTTTAATTTTTTAAAAATGCCAAAATCTGCTCTAGAAACCGCAATTCTTAAAATTTCTCAATGAAAATCACATTAGAATACTTCAAATAATTCTACCAATCAATTAATATCATTAGTTGAATTTTTTTCTTGGAAAAATTCCCACCAAAAATCATCATGATCCCACCCTTGGGAGTTTTTTTTTTAATTTTTTAAAAATGCCAAAATCTGCTCTAGAAACCGCAATTCTTAAAATTTCTCAATGAAAATTACATTAGAATACTTCAAATAATTCTACCAATCAATTAATATCATTAGTTGAATTTTTTTCTTGGAAAAATTCCCACCAAAAATCATCATGATCCCACTCTTGGGAGTTTTTTTTTTAATTTTTTAAAAATGCCAAAATCTGCTCTAAAAACCGCAATTCTTAAAATTTCTCAATGAAAATCACATTAGAATACTTCAAATAATTCTACCAATCAATTAATATCATTAGTTGAATTTTTTTCTTGGAAAAATTCCCACCAAAAATCATCATGATCCCACCCTTGGGAGTTTTTTTTTTAATTTTTTAAAAATGCCAAAATCTGCTCTAGAAACCGCAATTCTTAAAATTTCTCAATGAAAATCACATTAGAATACTTCAAATAATTCTACCAATCAATTAATATCATTAGTTGAATTTTTTTCTTGGAAAAATTCCCACCAAAACTCATCATGATCCCACCCTTGGGAGTTTTTTTTAATTTTTTAAAAATGCCAAAATCTGCTCTAGAAACCGCAATTCTTAAAATTTCTCAATGAAAATCACATTAGAATACTTCAAATAATTCTACCAATCAATTAATATCATTAGTTGAATTATTTTCTTGGAAAAATTCCCACCAAAAATCATCATGACCCCACCCTTGGGAGGTTTTTTTTAATTTTTTAAAAATGCCAAAATCTGCTCTAGAAACCGCAATTCTTAAAATTTCTCAATGAAAATCACATTAGAATACTTCAAATAATTCTACCAATCAATTAATATCATTAGTTGAATTTTTTTCTTGGAAAAATTCCCACCAAAACTCATCATGATCCCACCCTTGGGAGGTTTTTTTTAATTTTTTAAAAATGCCAAAATCTGCTCTAGAAACCGCAATTCTTAAAATTTCTCAATGAAAATCACATTAGAATACTTCAAATAATTCTACCAATCAATTAATATCATTAGTTGAATTATTTTCTTGGAAAAATTCCCACCAAAAATCATCATGACCCCACCCTTGGGAGGTTTTTTTTTAATTTTTTAAAAATGCCAAAATCTGCTCTAGAAACCGCAATTCTTAAAATTTCTCAATGAAAATCACATTAGAATACTTCAAATAATTCTACCAATCAATTAATATCATTAGTTGAATTTTTTTCTTGGAAAAATTCCCACCAAAAATCATCATGATCCCACCCTTGGGAGTTTTTTTTTTAATTTTTTAAAAATGCCAAAATCTGCTCTAGAAACCGCAATTCTTAAAATTTCTCAATGAAAATCACATTAGAATACTTCAAATAATTCTACCAACCAATTAATATCATTAGTTGAATTTTTTTCTTGGAAAAATTCCTACCAAAAATCATCATGATCCCACCCTTGGGAGTTTTTTTTAATTTTTTAAAAATGCCAAAATCTGCTCTAGAAACCGCAATTCTTAAAATTTCTCAATGAAAATCACATTAGAATACTTCAAATAATTCTACAAATCAATTAATATCATTAGTTGAATTTGTTTCTTGGAAAAATTCCCACCAAAAATCATCATGATCCCACCCTTGGGAGTTTTTTTTAATTTTTAAAAAATGCCCAAATCTGCTCTAGAAGCCGCGATTCTTAAAATTTCTCAATGAAAATCACATTAGAATACTTCAAATAATTCTATCAATCAATTAATATCATTAGTTGAATTTTTTTCTTGGAAAAATTCCCACCAAAAATCATCATGATCCCACCATTGGGAGTTTTTTTTTAATTTTTAAAAAATGCCAAAATCTGCTCTAGAAGCCGCAATTCTTAAAATTTCTCAATGAAAATCACATTAGAATACTTCAAATAATTCTACAAATCAATTAATATCATTAGTTGAATTTGTTTCTTGGAAAAATTCCCACCAAAAATCATCATGATCCCACCCTTGGGAGTTTTTTTTAATTTTTAAAAAATACCAAAATCTGCTCTAGAAGCCGCGATTCTTAAAATTTCTCAATGAAAATCACATTAGAATACTTCAAATAATTCTACCAATCAATTAATATCATTAGTTGAATTTTTTTCTTGGAAAAATTCCCACCAAAACTCATCATGATCCCACTCTTGGGAGTTTTTTTTTAATTTTTTAAAAATGCCAAAATCTGCTCTAAAAACCGCAATTCTTAAAATTTCTCAATGAAAATCACATTAGAATACTTCAAATAATTCTACAAATCAATTAATATCATTAGTTGAATTTGTTTCTTGGAAAAATTCCCACCAAAAATCATCATGATCCCACCCTTGGGAGTTTTTTTTAATTTTTAAAAAATACCAAAATCTGCTCTAGAAGCCGCGATTCTTAAAATTTCTCAATGAAAATCACATTAGAATACTTCAAATAATTCTACCAATCAATTAATATCATTAGTTGAATTTTTTTCTTGGAAAAATTCCCACCAAAAATCATCATGATCCCACCCTTGGGAGTTTTTTTTAATTTTTAAAAAATGCCAAAATCTGCTCTAGAAACCGCAATTCTTAAAATTTCTCAATGAAAATCACATTAGAATACTTCAAATAATTCTACCAATCAATTAATATCATTAGTTGAATTTTTTTCTTGGAAAAATTCCCACCAAAACTCATCATGATCCCACTCTTGGGAGTTTTTTTTTTAATTTTTTAAAAATGCCAAAATCTGCTCTAAAAACCGCAATTCTTAAAATTTCTCAATTAAAATCACATTAGAATACTTCAAATAATTCTACCAATCAATTAATATCATTAGTTGAATTTTTTTCTTGGAAAAATTCCCACCAAAAATCATCATGATCCCACCCTTGGGAGTTTTTTTTTTAATTTTTTAAAAATGCCAAAATCTGCTCTAGAAACCGCAATTCTTAAAATTTCTCAATGAAAATCACATTAGAATACTTCAAATAATTCTACAAATCAATTAATATCATTAGTTGAATTTTTTTCTTGGAAAAATTCCCACCAAAAATCATCATGATCCCACCCTTGGGAGTTTTTTTTTAATTTTTAAAAAATGCCAAAATCTGCTCTAGAAGCCGCGATTCTTAAAATTTCTCAATGAAAATCACATTAGAATACTTCAAATAATTCTATCAATCAATTAATATCATTAGTTGAATTTTTTTCTTGGAAAAATTCCCACCAAAACTCATCATGATCCCACTCTTGGGAGTTTTTTTTTTTAATTTTTTAAAAATACCAAAATCTGCTCTAAAAACCGCAATTCTTAAAATTTCTCAATGAAAATCACATTAGAATACTTCAAATAATTCTACCAATCAATTAATATCATTAGTTGAATTTTTTTCTTGGAAAAATTCCCACCAAAAATCATCATGATCCCACCCTTGGGAGTTTTTTTTTTTAAATTTTTTAAAAATGCCAAAATCTGCTCTAGAAACCGCAATTCTTAAAATTTCTCAATGAAAATCACATTAGAATACTTCAAATAATTCTACCAATCAATTAATATCATTAGTTGAATTTTTTTCTTGGAAAAATTCCCACCAAAAATCATCATGATCCCACCCTTGGGAGTTTTTTTTTAATTTTTTAAAAATGCCAAAATCTGCTCTAGAAACCGCAATTCTTAAAATTTCTCAATGAAAATCACATTAGAATACTTCAAATAATTCTACAAATCAATTAATATCATTAGTTGAATTTGTTTCTTGGAAAAATTCCCGCCAAAAATCATCATGATCCCACCCTTGGGAGTTTTTTTTAATTTTTAAAAAATGCCAAAATCTGCTCTAGAAGCCGCGATTCTTAAAATTTCTCAATGAAAATCACATTAGAATACTTCAAATAATTCTATCAATCAATTAATATCATTAGTTGAATTTTTTTCTTGGAAAAATTCCCACCAAAACTCATCATGATCCCACCCTTGGGAGTTTTTTTTTCAATTTAAAATCTGATCTAGAAGCCGCGATTCTTAAAATTTCTCAATGAAAATCACATTAGAATACTTCAAATAATTCTATTAATCAATTAATATCATTAGTTGAATTTTTTTCTTGGAAAAATTCCCACCAAAAATCATCATGATCCCACCCTTGGGAGTTTTTTTTAATTTCTAAAAAATGCCAAAATCTGCTCTAGAAGCCGCAATTCTTAAAATTTCTCAATGAAAATCACATTAGAATACTTCAAATAATTCCATCAATCAATTAATATCATTAGTTGAATTTTTTTCTTGGAAAAATTCCCACCAAAACTCATCATGATCCCACCCTTGGGAGTTTTTTTTAATTTTTTAAAAATGCCAAAATCTGCTCTAGAAGCCGCAATTCTTAAAATTTCTCAATGAAAATCACATTAGAATACTTCAAATAATTCTACCAATCAATTAATATCATTAGTTGAATATTTTTCTTGGAAAAATTCCCACCAAAAATCATCATGATCCCACCCTTGGGAGTTTTTTTTTAATTTTTTAAAAATGCCAAAATCTGCTCTAGAAACCGCGATTCTTAAAATTTCTCAATGAAAGTCACATTAGAATACTTCAAATAATTCTACCAATCAATTAATATCATTAGTTGAATTTTTTTCTTGGAAAAATTCCCACCAAAAATCATCATGATCCCACCCTTGGGAGTTTTTTTCTAATTTTTTAAAAATGCCAAAATCTGCTCTAGAAGCCGCGATTCTTAAAATTTCTCAATGAAAGTCACATTAGAATACTTCAAATAATTCTACCAATCAATTAATATCATTAGTTGAATTTTTTTCTTGGAAAAATTCCCACCAAAAATCATCATGATCCCACCCTTGGGAGTTTTTTTTAATTTTTAAAAAATGCCAAAATCTGCTCTAGAAGCCGCAATTCTTAAAATTTCTCAATGAAAATCACATTAGAATACTTCAAATAATTCCATCAATCAATTAATATCATTAGTTGAATTTTTTTCTTGGAAAAATTCCCACCAAAACTCATCATGATCCCACCCTTGGGAGTTTTTTTTTCAATTTAAAATCTGCTCTAGAAGCCGCGATTCTTAAAATTTCTCAATGAAAATCACATTAGAATACTTCAAATAATTCTATTAATCAATTAATATCATTAGTTGAATTTTTTTCTTGGAAAAATTCCCACCAAAAATCATCATGATCCCACCCTTGGGAGTTTTTTTTAATTTTTAAAAAATGCCAAAATCTGCTCTAGAAGCCGCAATTCTTAAAATTTCTCAATGAAAATCACATTAGAATACTTCAAATAATTCCATCAATCAATTAATATCATTAGTTGAATTTTTTTCTTGGAAAAATTCCCACCAAAACTCATCATGATCCCACCCTTGGGAGTTTTTTTTTTTAATTTTTTAAAAATGCCAAAATCTGCTCTAGAAGCCGCAATTCTTAAAATTTCTCAATGAAAATCACATTAGAATACTTCAAATAATTCTACCAATCAATTAATATCATTAGTTGAATATTTTTCTTGGAAAAATTCCCACCAAAAATCATCATGATCCCACCCTTGGGAGTTTTTTTTTAATTTTTTAAAAATGCCAAAATCTGCTCTAGAAACCGCGATTCTTAAAATTTCTCAATGAAAGTCACATTAGAATACTTCAAATAATTCTACCAATCAATTAATATCATTAGTTGAATTTTTTTCTTGGAAAAATTCCCACCAAAAATCATCATGATCCCACCCTTGGGAGTTTTTTTCTAATTTTTTAAAAATGCCAAAATCTGCTCTAGAAGCCGCGATTCTTAAAATTTCTCAATGAAAATCACATTAGAATACTTCAAATAATTCTACCAATCAATTAATATCATTAGTTGAATTTTTTTCTTGGAAAAATTCTCACCAAAACTCATCATGATCCCACTCTTGGGAGTTTTTTTTAATTTTTTAAAAATGCCAAAATCTGCTCTAGAAACCGCAATTCTTAAAATTTCTCAATGAAAATCACATTAGAATACTTCAAATAATTCTACCAATCAATTAATATCATTAGTTGAATTATTTTCTTGGAAAAATTCCCACCAAAAATCATCATGACCCCACCCTTGGGAGGTTTTTTTTTAATTTTTTAAAAATGCCAAAATCTGCTCTAGAAACCGCAATTCTTAAAATTTCTCAATGAAAATCACATTAGAATACTTCAAATAATTCTACCAATCAATTAATATCATTAGTTGAATTTTTTTCTTGGAAAAATTCCCACCAAAACTCATCATGATCCCACCCTTGGGAGTTTTTTTTAATTTTTTAAAAATGCCAAAATCTGCTCTAGAAACCGCAATTCTTAAAATTTCTCAATGAAAATCACATTAGAATACTTCAAATAATTCTACCAATCAATTAATATCATTAGTTGAATTATTTTCTTGGAAAAATTCCCACCAAAAATCATCATGACCCCACCCTTGGGAGGTTTTTTTTAATTTTTTAAAAATGCCAAAATCTGCTCTAGAAACCGCAATTCTTAAAATTTCTCAATGAAAATCACATTAGAATACTTCAAATAATTCTACCAATCAATTAATATCATTAGTTGAATTTTTTTCTTGGAAAAATTCCCACCAAAACTCATCATGATCCCACTCTTGGGAGTTTTTTTTTTAATTTTTTAAAAATGCCAAAATCTGCTCTAAAAACCGCAATTCTTAAAATTTCTCAATGAAAATCACATTAGAATACTTCAAATAATTCTACCAATCAATTAATATCATTAGTTGAATTATTTTCTTGGAAAAATTCCCACCAAAAATCATCATGACCCCACCCTTGGGAGGTTTTTTTTAATTTTTTAAAAATGCCAAAATCTGCTCTAGAAACCGCAATTCTTAAAATTTCTCAATGAAAATCACATTAGAATACTTCAAATAATTCTACCAATCAATTAATATCATTAGTTGAATTTTTTTCTTGGAAAAATTCCCACCAAAACTCATCATGATCCCACTCTTGGGAGTTTTTTTTTTTAATTTTTTAAAAATGCCAAAATCTGCTCTAAAAACCGCAATTCTTAAAATTTCTCAATGAAAATCACATTAGAATACTTCAAATAATTCTACCAATCAATTAATATCATTAGTTGAATTATTTTCTTGGAAAAATTCCCACCAAAAATCATCATGACCCCACCCTTGGGAGGTTTTTTTTAATTTTTTAAAAATGCCAAAATCTGCTCTAGAAACCGCAATTCTTAAAATTTCTCAATGAAAATCACATTAGAATACTTCAAATAATTCTACCAATCAATTAATATCATTAGTTGAATTTTTTTCTTGGAAAAATTCCCACCAAAACTCATCATGATCCCACTCTTGGGAGTTTTTTTTTTAATTTTTTAAAAATGCCAAAATCTGCTCTAAAAACCGCAATTCTTAAAATTTCTCAATGAAAATCACATTAGAATACTTCAAATAATTCTACCAATCAATTAATATCATTAGTTGAATTTTTCTCTTGGAAAAATTCCCACCAAAAATCATCATGATCCCACCCTTGGGAGTTTTTTTTTTAATTTTTTAAAAATGCCAAAATCTGCTCTAGAAACCGCAATTCTTAAAATTTCTCAATGAAAATCACATTAGAATACTTCAAATAATTCTACCAATCAATTAATATCATTAGTTGAATTTTTTTCTTGGAAAAATTCCCACCAAAAATCATCATGATCCCACCCTTGGGAGTTTTTTTTTTAATTTTTTAAAAATGCCAAAATCTGCTCTAAAAACCGCAATTCTTAAAATTTCTCAATGAAAATCACATTAGAATACTTCAAATAATTCTACCAATCAATTAATATCATTAGTTGAATTTTTTTCTTGGAAAAATTCCCACCAAAAATCATCATGATCCCACCCTTGGGAGTTTTTTTTTTAATTTTTTAAAAATGCCAAAATCTGCTCTAGAAACCGCAATTCTTAAAATTTCTCAATGAAAATCACATTAGAATACTTCAAATAATTCTACCAATCAATTAATATCATTAGTTGAATTTTTTTCTTGGAAAAATTCCCACCAAAAATCATCATGATCCCACTCTTGGGAGTTTTTTTTTTTAATTTTTTAAAAATGCCAAAATCTGCTCTAAAAACCGCAATTCTTAAAATTTCTCAATGAAAATCACATTAGAATACTTCAAATAATTCTACCAATCAATTAATATCATTAGTTGAATTTTTTTCTTGGAAAAATTCCCACCAAAAATCATCATGATCCCACCCTTGGGAGTTTTTTTTTAAATTTTTTAAAAATGCCAAAATCTGCTCTAGAAACCGCAATTCTTAAAATTTCTCAATGAAAATCACATTAGAATACTTCAAATAATTCTACCAATCAATTAATATCATTAGTTGAATTTTTTTCTTGGAAAAATTCCCACCAAAACTCATCATGATCCCACCCTTGGGAGTTTTTTTTAATTTTTTAAAAATGCCAAAATCTGCTCTAGAAACCGCAACTCTTAAAATTTCTCAATGAAAATCACATTAGAATACTTCAAATAATTCTACCAATCAATTAATATCATTAGTTGAATTATTTTCTTGGAAAAATTCCCACCAAAAATCATCATGACCCCACCCTTGGGAGGTTTTTTTTAATTTTTTAAAAATGCCAAAATCTGCTCTAGAAACCGCAATTCTTAAAATTTCTCAATGAAAATCACATTAGAATACTTCAAATAATTCTACCAATCAATTAATATCATTAGTTGAATTTTTTTCTTGGAAAAATTCCCACCAAAACTCATCATGATCCCACCCTTGGGAGGTTTTTTTTAATTTTTTAAAAATGCCAAAATCTGCTCTAGAAACCGCAATTCTTAAAATTTCTCAATGAAAATCACATTAGAATACTTCAAATAATTCTACCAATCAATTAATATCATTAGTTGAATTATTTTCTTGGAAAAATTCCCACCAAAAATCATCATGACCCCACCCTTGGGAGGTTTTTTTTAATTTTTTAAAAATGCCAAAATCTGCTCTAGAAACCGCAATTCTTAAAATTTCTCAATGAAAATCACATTAGAATACTTCAAATAATTCTACCAATCAATTAATATCATTAGTTGAATTTTTTTCTTGGAAAAATTCCCACCAAAACTCATCATGATCCCACTCTTGGGAGTTTTTTTTTTTAATTTTTTAAAAATGACAAAATCTGCTCTAAAAACCGCAATTCTTAAAATTTCTCAATGAAAATCACATTAGAATACTTCAAATAATTCTACCAATCAATTAATATCATTAGTTGAATTTTTTTCTTGGAAAAATTCCCACCAAAAATCATCATGATCCCACCCTTGGGAGTTTTTTTTTTTAATTTTTTAAAAATGCCAAAATCTGCTCTAGAAACCGCGATTCTTAAAATTTCTCAATGAAAATCACATTAGAATACTTCAAATAATTCTACCAATCAATTAATATCATTAGTTGAATTTTTTTCTTGGAAAAATTCCCACCAAAAATCATCATGATCCCACCCTTGGGAGTTTTTTTAATTTTTTAAAAATGCCAAAATCTGCTCTAGAAACCGCAATTCTTAAAATTTCTCAATGAAAATCACATTAGAATACTTCAAATAATTCTACAAATCAATTAATATCATTAGTTGAATTTGTTTCTTGGAAAAATTCCCACCAAAAATCATCATGATCCCACCCTTGGGAGTTTTTTTTAATTTTTAAAAAATGCCCAAATCTGCTCTAGAAGCCGCGATTCTTAAAATTTCTCAATGAAAATCACATTAGAATACTTCAAATAATTCTATCAATCAATTAATATCATTAGTTGAATTTTTTTCTTGGAAAAATTCCCACCAAAAATCATCATGATCCCACCATTGGGAGTTTTTTTTAATTTTTAAAAAATGCCAAAATCTGCTCTAGAAGCCGCAATTCTTAAAATTTCTCAATGAAAATCACATTAGAATACTTCAAATAATTCTACAAATCAATTAATATCATTAGTTGAATTTGTTTCTTGGAAAAATTCCCACCAAAAATCATCATGATCCCACCCTTGGGAGTTTTTTTTAATTTTTAAAAAATACCAAAATCTGCTCTAGAAGCCGCAATTCTTAAAATTTCTCAATGAAAATCACATTAGAATACTTCAAATAATTCTACAAATCAATTAATATCATTAGTTGAATTTTTTTCTTGGAAAAATTCCCACCAAAACTCATCATGATCCCACTCTTGGGAGTTTTTTTTTTAATTTTTTAAAAATGCCAAAATCTGCTCTAAAAACCGCAATTCTTAAAATTTCTCAATGAAAATCACATTAGAATACTTCAAATAATTCTACCAATCAATTAATATCATTAGTTGAATTTTTCTCTTGGAAAAATTCCCACCAAAAATCATCATGATCCCACCCTTGGGAGTTTTTTTTTTAATTTTTTAAAAATGCCAAAATCTGCTCTAGAAACCGCAATTCTTAAAATTTCTCAATGAAAATCACATTAGAATACTTCAAATAATTCTACCAATCAATTAATATCATTAGTTGAATTTTTTTCTTGGAAAAATTCCCACCAAAAATCATCATGATCCCACCCTTGGGAGTTTTTTTTTTAATTTTTTAAAAATGCCAAAATCTGCTCTAAAAACCGCAATTCTTAAAATTTCTCAATGAAAATCACATTAGAATACTTCAAATAATTCTACCAATCAATTAATATCATTAGTTGAATTTTTTTCTTGGAAAAATTCCCACCAAAAATCATCATGATCCCACCCTTGGGAGTTTTTTTTTTAATTTTTTAAAAATGCCAAAATCTGCTCTAGAAACCGCAATTCTTAAAATTTCTCAATGAAAATCACATTAGAATACTTCAAATAATTCTACCAATCAATTAATATCATTAGTTGAATTTTTTTCTTGGAAAAATTCCCACCAAAAATCATCATGATCCCACTCTTGGGAGTTTTTTTTTTTAATTTTTTAAAAATGCCAAAATCTGCTCTAAAAACCGCAATTCTTAAAATTTCTCAATGAAAATCACATTAGAATACTTCAAATAATTCTACCAATCAATTAATATCATTAGTTGAATTTTTTTCTTGGAAAAATTCCCACCAAAAATCATCATGATCCCACCCTTGGGAGTTTTTTTTTAAATTTTTTAAAAATGCCAAAATCTGCTCTAGAAACCGCAATTCTTAAAATTTCTCAATGAAAATCACATTAGAATACTTCAAATAATTCTACCAATCAATTAATATCATTAGTTGAATTTTTTTCTTGGAAAAATTCCCACCAAAACTCATCATGATCCCACCCTTGGGAGTTTTTTTTAATTTTTTAAAAATGCCAAAATCTGCTCTAGAAACCGCAACTCTTAAAATTTCTCAATGAAAATCACATTAGAATACTTCAAATAATTCTACCAATCAATTAATATCATTAGTTGAATTATTTTCTTGGAAAAATTCCCACCAAAAATCATCATGACCCCACCCTTGGGAGGTTTTTTTTAATTTTTTAAAAATGCCAAAATCTGCTCTAGAAACCGCAATTCTTAAAATTTCTCAATGAAAATCACATTAGAATACTTCAAATAATTCTACCAATCAATTAATATCATTAGTTGAATTTTTTTCTTGGAAAAATTCCCACCAAAACTCATCATGATCCCACCCTTGGGAGGTTTTTTTTAATTTTTTAAAAATGCCAAAATCTGCTCTAGAAACCGCAATTCTTAAAATTTCTCAATGAAAATCACATTAGAATACTTCAAATAATTCTACCAATCAATTAATATCATTAGTTGAATTATTTTCTTGGAAAAATTCCCACCAAAAATCATCATGACCCCACCCTTGGGAGGTTTTTTTTAATTTTTTAAAAATGCCAAAATCTGCTCTAGAAACCGCAATTCTTAAAATTTCTCAATGAAAATCACATTAGAATACTTCAAATAATTCTACCAATCAATTAATATCATTAGTTGAATTTTTTTCTTGGAAAAATTCCCACCAAAACTCATCATGATCCCACTCTTGGGAGTTTTTTTTTTTAATTTTTTAAAAATGACAAAATCTGCTCTAAAAACCGCAATTCTTAAAATTTCTCAATGAAAATCACATTAGAATACTTCAAATAATTCTACCAATCAATTAATATCATTAGTTGAATTTTTTTCTTGGAAAAATTCCCACCAAAAATCATCATGATCCCACCCTTGGGAGTTTTTTTTTTTAATTTTTTAAAAATGCCAAAATCTGCTCTAGAAACCGCGATTCTTAAAATTTCTCAATGAAAATCACATTAGAATACTTCAAATAATTCTACCAATCAATTAATATCATTAGTTGAATTTTTTTCTTGGAAAAATTCCCACCAAAAATCATCATGACCCCACCCTTGGGAGGTTTTTTTTAATTTTTTAAAAATGCCAAAATCTGCTCTAGAAACCGCAATTCTTAAAATTTCTCAATGAAAATCACATTAGAATACTTCAAATAATTCTACCAATCAATTAATATCATTAGTTGAATTTTTTTCTTGGAAAAATTCCCACCAAAACTCATCATGATCCCACTCTTGGGAGTTTTTTTTTTTAATTTTTTAAAAATGACAAAATCTGCTCTAAAAACCGCAATTCTTAAAATTTCTCAATGAAAATCACATTAGAATACTTCAAATAATTCTACCAATCAATTAATATCATTAGTTGAATTTTTTTCTTGGAAAAATTCCCACCAAAACTCATCATGATCCCACTCTTGGGAGTTTTTTTTTTTAATTTTTTAAAAATGACAAAATCTGCTCTAAAAACCGCAATTCTTAAAATTTCTCAATGAAAATCACATTAGAATACTTCAAATAATTCTATCAATCAATTAATATCATTAGTTGAATTTTTTTCTTGGAAAAATTCCCACCAAAAATCATCATGATCCCACCATTGGGAGTTTTTTTTAATTTTTAAAAAATGCCAAAATCTGCTCTAGAAGCCGCAATTCTTAAAATTTCTCAATGAAAATCACATTAGAATACTTCAAATAATTCTACAAATCAATTAATATCATTAGTTGAATTTGTTTCTTGGAAAAATTCCCACCAAAAATCATCATGATCCCACCCTTGGGAGTTTTTTTTAATTTTTCAAAAATGCCCAAATCTGCTCTAGAAGCCGCGATTCTTAAAATTTCTCAATGAAAATCACATTAGAATACTTCAAATAATTCTATCAATCAATTAATATCATTAGTTGAATTTTTTTCTTGGAAAAATTCCCACCAAAAATCATCATGATCCCACCATTGGGAGTTTTTTTTAATTTTTAAAAAATGCCAAAATCTGCTCTAGAAGCCGCAATTCTTAAAATTTCTCAATGAAAATCACATTAGAATACTTCAAATAATTCTACAAATCAATTAATATCATTAGTTGAATTTTTTTCTTGGAAAAATTCCCACCAAAACTCATCATGATCCCACTCTTGGGAGTTTTTTTTTTTAATTTTTTAAAAATGCCAAAATCTGCTCTAAAAACCGCAATTCTTAAAATTTCTCAATGAAAATCACATTAGAATACTTCAAATAATTCTACCAATCAATTAATATCATTAGTTGAATTATTTTCTTGGAAAAATTCCCACCAAAAATCATCATGACCCCACCCTTGGGAGGTTTTTTTTAATTTTTTAAAAATGCCAAAATCTGCTCTAGAAACCGCAATTCTTAAAATTTCTCAATGAAAATCACATTAGAATACTTCAAATAATTCTACCAATCAATTAATATCATTAGTTGAATTTTTTTCTTGGAAAAATTCCCACCAAAACTCATCATGATCCCACTCTTGGGAGTTTTTTTTTTAATTTTTTAAAAATGCCAAAATCTGCTCTAAAAACCGCAATTCTTAAAATTTCTCAATGAAAATCACATTAGAATACTTCAAATAATTCTACCAATCAATTAATATCATTAGTTGAATTTTTCTCTTGGAAAAATTCCCACCAAAAATCATCATGATCCCACCCTTGGGAGTTTTTTTTTTAATTTTTTAAAAATGCCAAAATCTGCTCTAGAAACCGCAATTCTTAAAATTTCTCAATGAAAATCACATTAGAATACTTCAAATAATTCTACCAATCAATTAATATCATTAGTTGAATTTTTTTCTTGGAAAAATTCCCACCAAAAATCATCATGATCCCACCCTTGGGAGTTTTTTTTTTAATTTTTTAAAAATGCCAAAATCTGCTCTAAAAACCGCAATTCTTAAAATTTCTCAATGAAAATCACATTAGAATACTTCAAATAATTCTACCAATCAATTAATATCATTAGTTGAATTTTTTTCTTGGAAAAATTCCCACCAAAAATCATCATGATCCCACCCTTGGGAGTTTTTTTTTTAATTTTTTAAAAATGCCAAAATCTGCTCTAGAAACCGCAATTCTTAAAATTTCTCAATGAAAATCACATTAGAATACTTCAAATAATTCTACCAATCAATTAATATCATTAGTTGAATTTTTTTCTTGGAAAAATTCCCACCAAAAATCATCATGATCCCACTCTTGGGAGTTTTTTTTTTTAATTTTTTAAAAATGCCAAAATCTGCTCTAAAAACCGCAATTCTTAAAATTTCTCAATGAAAATCACATTAGAATACTTCAAATAATTCTACCAATCAATTAATATCATTAGTTGAATTTTTTTCTTGGAAAAATTCCCACCAAAAATCATCATGATCCCACCCTTGGGAGTTTTTTTTTAAATTTTTTAAAAATGCCAAAATCTGCTCTAGAAACCGCAATTCTTAAAATTTCTCAATGAAAATCACATTAGAATACTTCAAATAATTCTACCAATCAATTAATATCATTAGTTGAATTTTTTTCTTGGAAAAATTCCCACCAAAACTCATCATGATCCCACCCTTGGGAGTTTTTTTTAATTTTTTAAAAATGCCAAAATCTGCTCTAGAAACCGCAACTCTTAAAATTTCTCAATGAAAATCACATTAGAATACTTCAAATAATTCTACCAATCAATTAATATCATTAGTTGAATTATTTTCTTGGAAAAATTCCCACCAAAAATCATCATGACCCCACCCTTGGGAGGTTTTTTTTAATTTTTTAAAAATGCCAAAATCTGCTCTAGAAACCGCAATTCTTAAAATTTCTCAATGAAAATCACATTAGAATACTTCAAATAATTCTACCAATCAATTAATATCATTAGTTGAATTTTTTTCTTGGAAAAATTCCCACCAAAACTCATCATGATCCCACCCTTGGGAGGTTTTTTTTAATTTTTTAAAAATGCCAAAATCTGCTCTAGAAACCGCAATTCTTAAAATTTCTCAATGAAAATCACATTAGAATACTTCAAATAATTCTACCAATCAATTAATATCATTAGTTGAATTATTTTCTTGGAAAAATTCCCACCAAAAATCATCATGACCCCACCCTTGGGAGGTTTTTTTTAATTTTTTAAAAATGCCAAAATCTGCTCTAGAAACCGCAATTCTTAAAATTTCTCAATGAAAATCACATTAGAATACTTCAAATAATTCTACCAATCAATTAATATCATTAGTTGAATTTTTTTCTTGGAAAAATTCCCACCAAAACTCATCATGATCCCACTCTTGGGAGTTTTTTTTTTTAATTTTTTAAAAATGACAAAATCTGCTCTAAAAACCGCAATTCTTAAAATTTCTCAATGAAAATCACATTAGAATACTTCAAATAATTCTACCAATCAATTAATATCATTAGTTGAATTTTTTTCTTGGAAAAATTCCCACCAAAAATCATCATGATCCCACCCTTGGGAGTTTTTTTTTTTAATTTTTTAAAAATGCCAAAATCTGCTCTAGAAACCGCGATTCTTAAAATTTCTCAATGAAAATCACATTAGAATACTTCAAATAATTCTACCAATCAATTAATATCATTAGTTGAATTTTTTTCTTGGAAAAATTCCCACCAAAAATCATCATGATCCCACCCTTGGGAGTTTTTTTTAATTTTTTAAAAATGCCAAAATCTGCTCTAGAAACCGCAATTCTTAAAATTTCTCAATGAAAATCACATTAGAATACTTCAAATAATTCTACAAATCAATTAATATCATTAGTTGAATTTGTTTCTTGGAAAAATTCCCACCAAAAATCATCATGATCCCACCCTTGGGAGTTTTTTTTAATTTTTAAAAAATGCCCAAATCTGCTCTAGAAGCCGCGATTCTTAAAATTTCTCAATGAAAATCACATTAGAATACTTCAAATAATTCTATCAATCAATTAATATCATTAGTTGAATTTTTTTCTTGGAAAAATTCCCACCAAAAATCATCATGATCCCACCATTGGGAGTTTTTTTTAATTTTTAAAAAATGCCAAAATCTGCTCTAGAAGCCGCAATTCTTAAAATTTCTCAATGAAAATCACATTAGAATACTTCAAATAATTCTACAAATCAATTAATATCATTAGTTGAATTTGTTTCTTGGAAAAATTCCCACCAAAAATCATCATGATCCCACCCTTGGGAGTTTTTTTTAATTTTTAAAAAATACCAAAATCTGCTCTAGAAGCCGCGATTCTTAAAATTTCTCAATGAAAATCACATTAGAATACTTCAAATAATTCTACCAATCAATTAATATCATTAGTTGAATTTTTTTCTTGGAAAAATTCCCACCAAAACTCATCATGATCCCACTCTTGGGAGTTTTTTTTTTAATTTTTTAAAAATGCCAAAATCTGCTCTAAAAACCGCAATTCTTAAAATTTCTCAATGAAAATCACATTAGAATACTTCAAATAATTCTACAAATCAATTAATATCATTAGTTGAATTTGTTTCTTGGAAAAATTCCCACCAAAAATCATCATGATCCCACCCTTGGGAGTTTTTTTTAATTTTTAAAAAATACCAAAATCTGCTCTAGAAGCCGCGATTCTTAAAATTTCTCAATGAAAATCACATTAGAATACTTCAAATAATTCTACCAATCAATTAATATCATTAGTTGAATTTTTTTCTTGGAAAAATTCCCACCAAAAACTCATCATGATCCCACTCTTGGGAGTTTTTTTTTTAATTTTTTAAAAATGCCAAAATCTGATCTAAAAACCGCAATTCTTAAAATTTCTCAATGAAAATCACATTAGAATACTTCAAATAATTCTACCAATCAATTAATATCATTAGTTGAATTATTTTCTTGGAAAAATTCCCACCAAAAATCATCATGACCCCACCCTTGGGAGGTTTTTTTAATTTTTTAAAAATGCCAAAATCTGCTCTAGAAACCGCAATTCTTAAAATTTCTCAATGAAAATCACATTAGAATACTTCAAATAATTCTACAAATCAATTAATATCATTAGTTGAATTTTTTTCTTGGAAAAATTCCCACCAAAACTCATCATGATCCCACCCTTGGGAGTTTTTTTTTAATTTTTTAAAAATGCCAAAATCTGCTCTAAAAACCGCAATTCTTAAAATTTCTCAATGAAAATCACATTAGAATACTTCAAATAATTCTACCAATCAATTAATATCATTAGTTGAATTTTTTTCTTGGAAAAATTCCCACCAAAAATCATCATGATCCCACCCTTGGGAGTTTTTTTTTTAATTTTTTAAAAATGCCAAAATCTGCTCTAGAAACCGCAATTCTTAAAATTTCTCAATGAAAATCACATTAGAATACTTCAAATAATTCTACCAATCAATTAATATCATTAGTTGAATTTTTTTCTTGGAAAAATTCCCACCAAAAATCATCATGATCCCACCCTTGGGAGTTTTTTTTTTAATTTTTTAAAAATGCCAAAATCTGCTCTAAAAACCGCAATTCTTAAAATTTCTCAATGAAAATCACATTAGAATACTTCAAATAATTCTACCAATCAATTAATATCATTAGTTGAATTTTTTTCTTGGAAAAATTCCCACCAAAAATCATCATGATCCCACCCTTGGGAGTTTTTTTTTTAATTTTTTAAAAATGCCAAAATCTGCTCTAGAAACCGCAATTCTTAAAATTTCTCAATGAAAATCACATTAGAATACTTCAAATAATTCTACCAATCAATTAATATCATTAGTTGAATTTTTTTCTTGGAAAAATTCCCACCAAAAATCATCATGATCCCACTCTTGGGAGTTTTTTTTTTAATTTTTTAAAAATGCCAAAATCTGCTCTAAAAACCGCAATTCTTAAAATTTCTCAATGAAAATCACATTAGAATACTTCAAATAATTCTACCAATCAATTAATATCATTAGTTGAATTTTTTTCTTGGAAAAATTCCCACCAAAAATCATCATGATCCCACCCTTGGGAGTTTTTTTTTAAATTTTTTAAAAATGCCAAAATCTGCTCTAGAAACCGCAATTCTTAAAATTTCTCAATGAAAATCACATTAGAATACTTCAAATAATTCTACCAATCAATTAATATCATTAGTTGAATTTTTTTCTTGGAAAAATTCCCACCAAAACTCATCATGATCCCACCCTTGGGAGTTTTTTTTAATTTTTTAAAAATGCCAAAATCTGCTCTAGAAACCGCAATTCTTAAAATTTCTCAATGAAAATCACATTAGAATACTTCAAATAATTCTACCAATCAATTAATATCATTAGTTGAATTATTTTCTTGGAAAAATTCCCACCAAAAATCATCATGACCCCACCCTTGGGAGGTTTTTTTTAATTTTTTAAAAATGCCAAAATCTGCTCTAGAAACCGCAATTCTTAAAATTTCTCAATGAAAATCACATTAGAATACTTCAAATAATTCTACCAATCAATTAATATCATTAGTTGAATTTTTTTCTTGGAAAAATTCCCACCAAAACTCATCATGATCCCACCCTTGGGAGGTTTTTTTTAATTTTTTAAAAATGCCAAAATCTGCTCTAGAAACCGCAATTCTTAAAATTTCTCAATGAAAATCACATTAGAATACTTCAAATAATTCTACCAATCAATTAATATCATTAGTTGAATTATTTTCTTGGAAAAATTCCCACCAAAAATCATCATGACCCCACCCTTGGGAGGTTTTTTTTAATTTTTTAAAAATGCCAAAATCTGCTCTAGAAACCGCAATTCTTAAAATTTCTCAATGAAAATCACATTAGAATACTTCAAATAATTCTACCAATCAATTAATATCATTAGTTGAATTTTTTTCTTGGAAAAATTCCCACCAAAACTCATCATGATCCCACTCTTGGGAGTTTTTTTTTTAATTTTTTAAAAATGCCAAAATCTGCTCTAAAAACCGCAATTCTTAAAATTTCTCAATGAAAATCACATTAGAATACTTCAAATAATTCTACCAATCAATTAATATCATTAGTTGAATTTTTTTCTTGGAAAAATTCCCACCAAAACTCATCATGATCCCACTCTTGGGAGTTTTTTTTTTAATTTTTTAAAAATGCCAAAATCTGCTCTAAAAACCGCAATTCTTAAAATTTCTCAATTAAAATCACATTAGAATACTTCAAATAATTCTACCAATCAATTAATATCATTAGTTGAATTTTTTTCTTGGAAAAATTCCCACCAAAAATCATCATGATCCCACCCTTGGGAGTTTTTTTTTTAATTTTTTAAAAATGCCAAAATCTGCTCTAGAAACCGCAATTCTTAAAATTTCTCAATGAAAATCACATTAGAATACTTCAAATAATTCTACCAATCAATTAATATCATTAGTTGAATTTTTTTCTTGGAAAAATTCCCACCAAAAATCATCATGATCCCACCCTTGGGAGTTTTTTTTAATTTTTTAAAAATGCCAAAATCTGCTCTAGAAGCCGCAATTCTTAAAATTTCTCAATGAAAATCACATTAGAATACTTCAAATAATTCTACAAATCAATTAATATCATTAGTTGAATTTGTTTCTTGGAAAAATTCCCACCAAAAATCATCATGATCCCACCCTTGGGAGTTTTTTTTAATTTTTAAAAAATGCCCAAATCTGCTCTAGAAGCCGCGATTCTTAAAATTTCTCAATGAAAATCACATTAGAATACTTCAAATAATTCTATCAATCAATTAATATCATTAGTTGAATTTTTTTCTTGGAAAAATTCCCACCAAAAATCATCATGATCCCACCATTGGGAGTTTTTTTTAATTTTTAAAAAATGCCAAAATCTGCTCTAGAAGCCGCAATTCTTAAAATTTCTCAATGAAAATCACATTAGAATACTTCAAATAATTCTACAAATCAATTAATATCATTAGTTGAATTTGTTTCTTGGAAAAATTCCCACCAAAAATCATCATGATCCCACCCTTGGGAGTTTTTTTTAATTTTTAAAAAATTCCAAAATCTGCTCTAGAAGCCGCGATTCTTAAAATTTCTCAATGAAAAGCACATTAGAATACTTCAAATAATTCTACCAATCAATTAATATCATTAGTTGAATTTTTTTCTTGGAAAAATTCCCACCAAAAATCATCATGATCCCACCCTTGGGAGTTTTTTTTTTCAATTTAAAATCTGCTCTAGAAGCCGCGATTCTTAAAATTTCTCAATGAAAATCACATTAGAATACTTCAAATAATTCTATCAATCAATTAATATCATTAGTTGAATTTTTTTCTTGGAAAAATTCCCACCAAAAATCATCATGATCCCACCCTTGGGAGTTTTTTTTTAATTTTTTAAAAATGCCAAAATCTGCTCTAGAAGCCGCAATTCTTAAAATTTTTCAATGAAAATCACATTAGAATACTTCAAATAATTCTATCAATCAATTAATATCATTAGTTGAATTTTTTTCTTGGAAAAATTCCCACCAAAAATCATCATGATCCCACCCTTGGGAGTTTTTTTTTAAATTTTTTAAAAATGCCAAAATCTGCTCTAGAAGCCGCAATTCTTAAAATTTCTCAATGAAAATCACATTAGAATACTATTACGGGCGTTTTCAGTTGGTGAAATTTGAAATGAAATAATTGGGTGAAGTTGGCTGCGCTTCTACTCTAAACTCCGGAATTGGCGATTCGATGTTTTGTCTATGAGTGTTTGTGTGTGTTGTCTCTTATCGTGTTGAGGGGGATATATCTATTCCCTCCTGATGGGAGTGATCAGTGAAGAATTGGTGGGCAAAGAGACAGGAGCTTAGCTCCTTTTAACAAGTATAATTTTTAAGAGTGTGGTTGCTCCCCAGTACCCCCAAAGTATTCCTAAAGTGGTGAGAAGTGGTGTGTGGAGGAGCGGAGGAGCCGGATCTGCAAGTCCCATCGGAATCGGTGCTTGATTTTCCACGGAGGAAAATCATTTCTTCATCGGAGATTGCGACACCGGAACCCTTCACTTCTTCAACGGACAAAGTCCACCGTAGCCCATTGAGTTCCCTGAGATTTTCCGGGGTATCTTGCCTTGCCCTGGGAAGATTAGTCACGTCTTGGAGATCTGCTGGAGTAGCCTGTTGCTAGTATTGTGGAGAGGAGGTCACCCTACGGCAGTCCTTCTTATCTCTGAGCCCCAGAGACATGCGCCATCACACCGACGGAATAGCCATAACCTCCAAGCCGACCGATCCAGCGGATTCACCCATTTAAATAACTATCCGGAAACCATAAGTACCCTCATTTATGTTATATGTCTCGGCAGTAATTTTATTTAAATTAAAATAGTATTTATATGGGCCTTTAAAAGAGTCTTCTGGATTAATTTGTTCTGAGGGATGTGGTAATCTTTGGAAAGAATCTGAGAGAGGTTACAAGAAGTGGGGAAATTTGAGAAATCTTCTTTAACTTTTGAGAAATATTGGTGAGAATCTGGAACAGGTAATAGAAAGAGCCGGGTTATGAGGAATGGAAGTTTTGGGTGGATATAGAAGGTGAAGAGACATTCTTAAAAATAAGCAAATAATTCCGCAATTTAGTTGAACATCAGCAATTTTCCAGTAAATCTTTAACATTTGGCGCCCAACATTAGCTCGTTTATCCCATATTTAATATCGAGTCTCAAGTCTTAACTGAGTTTTAGATTGGTTTTAGTTTTAATATCATTTTCGGCCCATTTTCAGTAGTTTTTGAATAATTTTAGATTTATTTAATAAAATTTTCACCTAGTTTCGGGAAACTGGGAAGCCTTCTTCGCTATCCAGGCAATAAAAAGTGATAGAGGTTGAAAAAGAAAAAATCTCTATAATTAATTGGGATAAATCTAATATTTTAATATTTGTTTGGTTTTGTGCTGTTTGTGGTGTAGGAGTGTGCTGAAATAAGGAAGTTTCTGATCTGAAATAATTAAATTTGGTTCTCATTTGGGAAAAATCGGACTTATATAAAATTACGAGCGTAAAATTATCTTCAGTAGATTATCAGTCTATAAGTTCCAAAAGACCACAGATTGTGGAAGTACAAAGCAGTAACAGTTGGTCAAATCGGATTAACGGTTGGACCATCTACTCTTTGTACCAGGGATTATCTCGTCTATACAATTTTAATTCTCTATGCCTCACTTCTATACGAATATATAATAGCATTTTAATTACAATTAATTTTCGGATCATTTTTTGCATTTCAATAATTATCGGTCTTTGTTAATTTAAGTCTTTCCTTATCCAATATAGCAGTATTTTGCAATTTTTTTTCACATTTTTTTTTCTCGTCGAACTTTGAACATTTTTAACAACCATGGTGATCACAAGAGACGATCCACGTGATCGTAGACCCCAATCCCCTGCAGAGTCTTTGGCATCCGGAAGTTCTTCTGGAAGAGGTCGTGGGAATTTGACAATCCCTATTAGTTCGAGTCTCCCATCTACGTCTATGGAAACTCGAATGTCTCAGATGGAAAATTCCATAAGAAGTCTTAGCGATATGATGGCTTCTATGATGACGAGATTTGATAGGATGCAAAATCCCAGTCCAGATTTAAACATTCTTCGGGATGGGGGGAATAATCAACTTAATCCAACGTCAGAAAACCCTTTGCCTGACCCTTTGAATAATTCCGGTCGTCCGAATGATTCGTCCCAAACTGAGGAGGTGGATCTCACATCCGGTGGGTTTAGTGTTCGCGGAAGGCAAGCATATAAGCCTATCCCAGTTAAGGATTGGGGTATTATCTTTTCTGGGGACTCCAAGGGGTTGAAAGTTAAGAATTTCCTTCGGGATATGGAGAAGATGGCTCTCACCCAGAGAGTACCAATCGATTCTACCCTTTCCGCTATACATTTGTGTCTAGCCGGTGATGCTTTGACCTGGTACCGGTCATGTGAGCTTTTCCCCACCTGGACAGAATTTTCTAGGGCATTATCTGCCACTTTTGGGCGACTAGACGGAGACCTTTCGGTGAGACGTAGGCTGGAAGATCGCAGACAGAGAGATGGTGAACGGGTGGGGGTATTTTTGGCGGAAGTTTATTCTCTTTTCCGGGAATTAGAAGTCCCCATGGATCCTCGCTCGCAAATCCAATTAATCAGGCGTAATCTAGCACCTCCAATCCGCGATGCTATCCTATTGATGAACTTTAATTCCTTACAGGAGTTGGAGAAGGCCGTGATTACTGTGGAAAGCAATTCTTTACTCGCCGCCCCTGAATTTCGATCTCGCAGTGCTAGGGTCAATGAAATCGACGAGGTTTCAGCCGTTTCAACTTCCTCGAGACCCGGCAATTCCCAGCAAAACTGGAGGAAGAATTATTCTTCGCAGAACAAGAGGGAAAATCGCAATAACTCCTCAAATTCGTCATCGGGCTATCCCCTCTGTGTGAATTGCTTCTTAGGCCATCACTTGGTGAAAAATTGCACACAACCTCAGAGAGCCCCCTTCCTATGCTTTGGGTGTGGGAGGGAGAACACAATCCGCGAAAATTGTCCTAATTGTCGCGATGCGGGGAGGGATGGTTCGAGGTCGTAAGGAGGACGCGAACCTCGGAAAAAATTTGTTCATCGGTCCTCCGGAAAGGAAGCAGTGGGGGGATTGAGAAGAATGCGAGTTTAGAACCCATAGAATTCTTTATCGACGATGAAGTAAGCGATTCGTTTTTGTTTAATAATTTTTCGGAATCAATTTCTTTAAATAATTCATTATCTTCTTTAAATTCTATTGATCAATTGTTTTATGATAATGTTTCCCCTCAGGAAGCATTATATTCCGATTCACTCGAATTTGACGATTTTTTGGATAAGTTTGATCCACCGTTAATTGATTTTGATGAGCCACACAAGACCTCGGATGAGCCTCTTATAGATTTTTCGTCTGAAAATCTGCAGCTTCAGCTTCCCACGTTACCCGTTAGTGTGTGCGAGGTGAATGACACTTCCATGGGAGGGGAATATGTGGGTGATCCTAGGCCATATGCCACAGTAGAAATTTTTGGGAAGAAAATGCTGGGGTTGTTGGACAGCGGGGCAACTCACACATGTATTGGCCCTATGGCAGAGGATTTGTTTAGGGATACACCTCTTATGAGGAGAAAGAGCTCATCTCGAGTGTTTATTCGAACGGCCGATGGACTTATCCATGAATCTACCGAGGTGTTCGATATACCCTTTACTTGTAATAATGAAACGCACCTTTTGTCCGTATTAATTGTCCCGAATTTATCTTCACCTCTTATTTTGGGAGTAGACTTTTTTAAGATGTGGCGGCTCAAGATTGTACAAGCTTCACCTCCAGGTTTATGCGAAGTCACAGCGGAAGGTTTAACCCACGGTCTGACCCTTGAACAAAAGTTAGAAGTTGATGCGGCAATTTTAGCCCTTCCGGCTACAACACCTGAGAGCTTTGGATGTACTCCATTAGTGACGCATCACATAGATACAGGCGATCATCCCGCGGTGCATGAGCGATGCTATCCGATTCCCACACATCTTATGAGTGCCGTGGATAAAGAGATTGACCGGTTGGTTCAATTGGGAGTTCTTCGCGAGTGTGAACCTACTCCTTGGTTAAATCCCATAACGGTGAGCGTTAAAAAGACTGGCGCTATTCGGTTATGCTTAGATGCGAGAAAGCTTAATTCGGTAACCACTCGTGATACCTTCCCGTTACCGCACATTGAATGCATATTGTCTCAATTGTCGGGTACAACTTACTTATCATCGATAGATCTCTCCGAGGCATTCTTTCAGATTCCTCTGGATGAAGAAAGCCAACCTAAGACTGCATTTGCATTGCCTGGTAGGAAGCTTTATTGTTTCAAGAGAACCCCGTTCGGCCTTGTAAATTCACCGATGTCCATGGCAAGACTTATGTCGCAGGTTTTGGGTCATGATCTTGAAAACCAAGTTTTCCATTATCTCGATGATATTCTAATTGTCACACCTGACTTTGAATCCCACATCAAGATGTTGAAGGAGGTAGCGAGTCGCCTGAGGAAGGCTAATCTAACAATTAATGTCGCTAAATCTAAGTTCTGCGTAGAAAGTCTCACCTACTTGGGATTTACTTTATCTTCTTCCGGTATTGCGACGAACAATGAAAAAGTGAGCGCTATTTTAGAGATGCCCGTCCCAACGACCGTCAAGTCCGTCCGTCAGGTCGTGGGTATGTTCTCTTGGTATAGAAAGTTTATCCCTAATTTTGAAACTGTTGTCGCTCCCATGACTGATCTTTTAAAGGGAAACCCTACAACTGTCCAGTGGAATGCTGAAGCGGACCAGGCTTTCCAAACCCTTAAATCCCTGTTAGTCTCTGCCCCTATTTTAGCCACACCGGATTATTCAAAACCTTTTCGGGTAAAAACCGATGCTAGCGACTTTGGCTGTGGGGGGGTGATTGTTCAGGAGGTTGGGGAGGAGGAAAGGGTTATCGCCTATATGTCCCGGAAATTTACATCTGCAGAGAAGAATTATACCACCACTGAAAAAGAGCTCTTAGGGATCTTATACAGTATAGAGAAGTTCAAGCAGTTCCTAATAGGTGCAAAATTTTTCCTGGAAACGGATCACTCAGCCTTAATTTGGCTGTTAAAGCTAAAGGATGCGAAGGGTAGGTTGGCACGGTGGATTCTCCGGTTACAAGGCTTCGATTTCGAAGTAACCCACCGACCAGGCCGCGAGAATGTCGTACCGGACGCGTTATCACGATGCTTAAACGTCGATGCCCTCACGAATTTCCCTGATCCACAATACCATTCCTTGTATTCTTTGATAGCTGCTGATCCCCAAAAACACCCTCAATATCGTACTGAGGATGGCAAGCTTTATAAAAATTGCCGGGAAAAGAACTCTCTAGGAGTGGTTGAACACCATTGGAAGTTGGTTGTGGGGAAGCAAGATCAGGAAAATTATCTCAAAAAGTTTCACGACGATCCCTCGGCTGGATTTAGGATTTATTAAGACTTATACTCGTCTTCGGGAATTTTATTATTGGCCGAAGATGAGAAGTGATGTACGGCGTTGGATTAGAAATTGTGAGGTGTGTAAAGCATCCAAGTCGCCTAACACCGCGTTGGCTCCTCCCATGGGAAAATTTGTAGAGGCTAAGCGCCCTTGGCAGACAATTTGTCTGGATTACGTTGGTCCCTTGGTTCGGTCTCGGCAGGGGTTCACCGATCTTCTTGTAGTCCTGGACAGGTTTTCAAAGTTCGTCCTGCTATTTCCCTTGAGAAACGCAAAAACGCCACTCCTTGTCCAAACGTTATGTAAGTCTGTGTTTTGTGTCTACGGAGTTCCGGAAGTGATTGTCTCGGACAATGGCGTCCAATTTCAGTCCAATATGTTCAAACAGATGCTCGATCAATACGGAGTAAAGCATTTTAAAACACCCTTTTACCACCCCCAAGCAAATCCTACTGAGAGAATGAATAGGACTATCATCACCTCTATTCGTTCCTTTATTAAGAAAGAACATAGGGAATGGGCGGACCATCTTCCCGAAATTCAAGGGGCAGTGAACTCCTCGGTTCAGGAGTCCACTAAGTTTTCTCCGTATTTCTTAAATTTCGGTCAGCATATGATAACTCACGCGGAACAGTATGATATCCTTAAACAGCGCCCTCCTGAAGATTTTAAAACTCGGTTAAAGGAATTGGAAAAAGCCCGTAAATTAGTCCCGGAAAGATTGAAACAGGCTCATGATTTAGCTGCAAAACATTACAATCTTCGGAAAAGGCCTCAGACTTTATCGGTCGGTCAAATAGTCTGGAGGCGCAACTTTGGCCAATCTGATGCGGCTAAAGGCGTTCAACATAAATTTTTGCCTTGGATCAAAGCCAAAGTTACGGCGCGTCATGGAGACACTTATCACCTGGAAGATGTTCTTACAGGCAGCACCGGTCGTTATCATAAAAAGGACATAAAGCCAGATTAGTATCTTTCTCTTGACTTTTTTCGGTATGTTGGGAGTGAGGGTATTATATTGAGTGGGTAGCAAGTCATTCCGTTTTTTCATTGTATACATTCACCCTGGACTGCTTCCTTCAGAAGTTCGGATTATGTCATTCAGGGTTTTTCTAATTTCATCGGAAAATATCTTACCTTGGACTTTCTCTTTTGGGAATGTGGGCTTAGCCCATTCAAGGTCTTTAAAATTTTTATCGGAATATCAACTTCAGACTCGGACAGCTTCCTCCGGAAGCAATGGCTTATGCTATTCGAGTAGTCGGATAGAGATATCTTCTGATATTCTCTTCGGTATTCACCCTTTTAGGTTGTGCGCACGGCCTCTAAGGTGTGATCGGTTTATTATCGGAAGATCGGGTCGGAACCGGATCAATTAGTTGGATAGTCTGTGCCCACCTTGAAGCCTTATAAATTCCGCAAGGGAAGTGCTTCTGGGACGGGTGCTGCGGCTTGGACATTGCTCATAATGAGTATTTCCGGAACAGAAATCGGTCTTAAATTTTTTCGGAGAATTTCTTCCCTATCTTTTTTTCTCTTATCCTTTTCCTTTATCCTAACATAAGTACTCATCTTGCACAGGAAGTCTCGGATTAAGTCTCAAAATCGGCGTTTTAATCTATCAAAGTTACATTTAAAAGGAAAATAACTTTCGGATATTATTTCCTTTTGCATCTTTCTAATTTTGAGCGTTAAGTTCTTTGCTGTCACTAATGGCAATTTGAAATGTGGAATTGTCGGTCGGATTTCTGCTTTTCGAAAAAAAGATGCTCAAACATGAAAGCTTTCCAGACATTCCCTGTGGCGACACTGGATTGGTGCCGAGAGTTGCACAAGTACCCTGACGAAACGGTGTTCATTCCGGTGTTTAGAGGGGTCAGTGTAGCTCCCATAATCTTGTAACGTCAGGTTATTCTATGTTTCACCCGCCAGTCTGATACCCATTGAGGGATGATCCGACCGCTTTAGCACAACGGCCATTGCCTTTCTGAAGGCAACCTTGAAGGAGGAATTGCACCAGACCTTCCCAAGATGTCCTTATATCTAAAAATGATGGCGAACACCTGTAATCTTAACTAGCAGATGAGCACATCCACCATGCAGAACGTTAAGAGCATGCAATCATCTGAAGTAATCCTCTCCGTCAACAATGAGGTACCAAAATCAGTGAAGAGCAGTAAGAAGCTCCTGAGGTGATTCCCTATGACATCTTGCGGATCAGAGCAATCCACCGGTTGATGTGGTGGTTCTGGCAATGACAGTCTGTTCGGAGCAATCCACAAGTTGATGTAGTGGTTCCGACGCTGGTGCAGCAGCAGGACGGTCTCCAACAACCTTGAAGTCAATCTCATGGACAGCCATAGACCCCAAAGACTCAAACGGAGTGGTCTCAGTTAATCACCGGATTCCGGATAACAATGCTGATCATACCAAACATGAGCAAGCCAAAAGCTCAACAGAAATCGGACCGGATGGCTGGTTATTGGAAAGTTGGAGACACGCCGTAGTCAATACGGCAAATGGAGAGAGAAGGTACCGTGGTTGGGTGCATCCGAGTGAGGGGGTACCGTCTATTGGGTGGAAGCTGGTAGTGGAATATCGATGACAGTCCCTAGTGTTAGCTTATTATTTTTTTTTTTTTGGTCCCTTTTGCACATCCGGTGTGCATTCTTCGCCGAGTGGACTTGTGGAAGCTGAGTAGGGGTTCAGCGGACTCCTCTAGGGCGGTTCTGGAGGCTGATAAAATCTTATTCCTTTCTATCCGATTACAGCAGAGATCTTTCGTTCTTTGTTTGTGTATTATTATTCTTCTCTATAATGATTATCTGAGACTAAGAGTGCCTCAGAGGGGAAATGGGAGGGAAGAAATTGAAAATGATTAAGTCAATCTAAGTATATTATTTATCAATGGCATTTTTTTATATATATATATTTTTTTATTTTGAGCATCCGATTTACGGAATTTTTATGTCGTAAAGCAATTAACTCCTAAATACCCCTAACCTATCTGAAATTCTCCTGTAGAGCTGAGGATTGTATCCATTGGATGGTGGGGGGAAGGAGATCTTCACGGGAAGAGTATGAAATTTAATCTTGCTTTCAACTTATCTAAATATATATCTTACCGGATACGGCGACTTGTGAACCCTCTTTATGTTCTGATCTTTCTGGCAGTTCCTTTGGTAACGATTCTTGTGCTTTTTCGAACACTAACAGATGGTCTTCTACCGCTATTCTTTGCTTTGATGGGATTTCCAATTTTTACTTGATTTAGATCAGTTTTAGATGTCTAATTTTTCCTTCTAATTTTTTCCTCGGGCACCTAAAGACATTTTTTTCTTTTTTCCTTTTCTTTTTTTCGGAAGAAAGGGGAGATATTACGGGCGTTTTCAGTTGGTGAAATTTGAAATGAAATAATTGGGTGAAGTTGGCTGCGCTTCTACTCTAAACTCCGGAATTGGCGATTCGATGTTTTGTCTATGAGTGTTTGTGTGTGTTGTCTCTTATCGTGTTGAGGGGGATATATCTATTCCCTCCTGATGGGAGTGATCAGTGAAGAATTGGTGGGCAAAGAGACAGGAGCTTAGCTCCTTTTAACAAGTATAATTTTTAAGAGTGTGGTTGCTCCCCAGTACCCCCAAAGTATTCCTAAAGTGGTGAGAAGTGGTGTGTGGAGGAGCGGAGGAGCCGGATCTGCAAGTCCCATCGGAATCGGTGCTTGATTTTCCACGGAGGAAAATCATTTCTTCATCGGAGATTGCGACACCGGAACCCTTCACTTCTTCAACGGACAAAGTCCACCGTAGCCCATTGAGTTCCCTGAGATTTTCCGGGGTATCTTGCCTTGCCCTGGGAAGATTAGTCACGTCTTGGAGATCTGCTGGAGTAGCCTGTTGCTAGTATTGTGGAGAGGAGGTCACCCTACGGCAGTCCTTCTTATCTCTGAGCCCCAGAGACATGCGCCATCACACCGACGGAATAGCCATAACCTCCAAGCCGACCGATCCAGCGGATTCACCCATTTAAATAACTATCCGGAAACCATAAGTACCCTCATTTATGTTATATGTCTCGGCAGTAATTTTATTTAAATTAAAATAGTATTTATATGGGCCTTTAAAAGAGTCTTCTGGATTAATTTGTTCTGAGGGATGTGGTAATCTTTGGAAAGAATCTGAGAGAGGTTACAAGAAGTGGGGAAATTTGAGAAATCTTCTTTAACTTTTGAGAAATATTGGTGAGAATCTGGAACAGGTAATAGAAAGAGCCGGGTTATGAGGAATGGAAGTTTTGGGTGGATATAGAAGGTGAAGAGACATTCTTAAAAATAAGCAAATAATTCCGCAATTTAGTTGAACATCAGCAATTTTCCGGTAAATCTTTAACAATACTTCAAATAATTCTATTAATCAATTAATATCATTAGTTGAATTTTTTTCTTGGAAAAATTCCCACCAAAAATCATCATGATCCCACCATTGGGATTTTTTTTTTAATTTTTAAAAAATGCCAAAATCTGCTCTAGAAACCGCAATTCTTAAAATTTCTCAATGAAAATCACATTAGAATACTTCAAATAATTCTATCAATCAATTAATATCATTAGTTGAATTATTCTCTTGGAAAAATTCCCACCAAAAATCATCATGATCCCACCCTTGGGAGTTTTTTTTTTAATTTAAAATCTGCTCTAGAAGCCGCGATTCTTAAAATTTCTCAATGAAAATCACATTAGAATACTTCAAATAATTCTATTAATCAATTAATATCATTAGTTGAATTTTTTTCTTGGAAAAATTCCCACCAAAACTCATCATGATCCCACCCTTGGGAGTTTTTTTTTCAATTTAAAATCTGCTCTAGAAGCCGCGATTCTTAAAATTTCTCAATGAAAGTCACATTAGAATACTTCAAATAATTCTATTAATCAATTAATATCATTAGTTGAATTTTTTTCTTGGAAAAATTCCCACCAAAAATCATCATGATCCCACCATTGGGAGTTTTTTTTAATTTTTAAAAAATGCCAAAATCTGCTCTAGAAGCCGCAATTCTTAAAATTTCTCAATGAAAATCACATTAGAATACTTCAAATAATTCCATCAATCAATTAATATCATTAGTTGAATTTTTTTCTTGGAAAAATTCCCACCAAAACTCATCATGATCCCACCCTTGGGAGTTTTTTTTTAATTTTTTAAAAATGCCAAAATCTGCTCTAGAAGCCGCAATTCTTAAAATTTCTCAATGAAAATCACATTAGAATACTTCAAATAATTCTACCAATCAATTAATATCATTAGTTGAATATTTTTCTTGGAAAAATTCCCACCAAAAATCATCATGATCCCACCCTTGGGAGTTTTTTTTTAATTTTTTAAAAATGCCAAAATCTGCTCTAGAAACCGCAATTCTTAAAATTTCACAATGAAAATCACATTAGAATACTTCAAATAATTCTACCAATCAATTAGTATCATTAGTTGAATTATTTTCTTGGAAAAATTCCCACCAAAAATCATTATGACCCCACCCTTGGGAGGTTTTTTTTTAATTTTTTAAAAATGCCAAAATCTGCTCTAGAAAGCGCAATTCTTAAAATTTCTCAATGAAAATCACATTAGAATACTTCAAATAATTCTACCAATCAATTAATATCATTAGTTGAATTTTTTCTTGGAAAAATTCCCACCAAAACTCATCATGATCCCACCCTTGGGAGTTTTTTTTAATTTTTTAAAAATGCCAAAATCTGCTCTAGAAACCGCAATTCTTAAAATTTCTCAATGAAAATCACATTAGAATACTTCAAATAATTCTACCAATCAATTAATATCATTAGATGAATTATTTTCTTGGAAAAATTCCCACCAAAAATCATCATGACCCCACCCTTGGGAGGTTTTTTTTAATTTTTTAAAAATGCCAAAATCTGCTCTAGAAACCGCAATTCTTAAAGTTTCTCAATGAAAATCACATTAGAATACTTCAAATAATTCTACCAATCAATTAATATCATTAGTTGAATTTTTTTCTTGGAAAAATTCCCACCAAAACTCATCATGATCCCACCCTTGGGAGTTTTTTTTAATTTTTTAAAAATGCCAAAATCTGCTCTAGAAGCCGCAATTCTTAAAATTTCTCAATGAAAATCACATTAGAATACTTTAAATAATTCTACAAATCAATTAATATCATTAGTTGAATTTGTTTCTTGGAAAAATTCCCACCAAAACTCATCATGATCCCACCCTTGGGAATTTTTTTTTCAATTTTTTAAAAATGACAAAATCTGCTCTAGAAACCGCAATTCTTAAAATTTCTCATTGAAAATCACATTAGAATACTTCAAATATTTCTACCAATCAATTAATATCATTAGTTGAATTTTTTTCTTGGAAAAATTCCCACCAAAACTCATCATGATCCCACCCTTGGGAGTTTTTTTTAATTTTTTAAAAATGCCAAAATCTGCTCTAGAAACCGCAATTCTTAAAATTTCTCAATGAAAATCACATTAGAATACTTCAAATAATTCTACCAATCAATTAATATCATTAGTTGAATTTTTTTCTTGGAAAAATTCCCACCAAAACTCATCATGATCCCACCCTTGGGAGTTTTTTTTAATTTTTTAAAAATGCCAAAATCTGCTCTAGAAACCGCAATTCTTAAAATTTCTCAATGAAAATCACATTATAATACTTCAAATATTTCTACCAATCAATTAATATCATTAGTTGAATTTTTTTCTTGGAAAAATTCCCACCAAAACTCATCATGATCCCACCCTTGGGAGTTTTTTTTAATTTTTTAAAAATGCCAAAATCTGCTCTAGAAACCGCAATTCTTAAAATTTCTCAATGAAAATCACATTAGAATACTTCAAATATTTCTACCAATCAATTAATATCATTAGTTGAATTTTTTTCTTGGAAAAATTCCCACCAAAACTCATCATGATCCCACCCTTGGGAGTTTTTTTTAATTTTTTAAAAATGCCAAAATCTGCTCTAGAAACCGCAATTCTTAAAATTTCTCAATGAAAATCACATTAGAATACTTCAAATATTTCTACCAATCAATTAATATCATTAGTTGAATTTTTTTCTTGGAAAAATTCCCACCAAAACTCATCATGATCCCACCCTTGGGAGTTTTTTTTAATTTTTAAAAAATGCCAAAATCTGCTCTAGAAGCCGCGATTCTTAAAATTTCTCAATGAAAATCACATTATAATACTTCAAATATTTCTACCAATCAATTAATATCATTAGTTGAATTTTTTTCTTGGAAAAATTCCCACCAAAACTCATCATGATCCCACCCTTGGGAGTTTTTTTTAATTTTTTAAAAATGCCAAAATCTGCTCTAGAAACCGCAATTCTTAAAATTTCTCAATGAAAATCACATTAGAATACTTCAAATAATTCTACCAATCAATTAATATCATTAGTTGAATTTTTTTCTTGGAAAAATTCCCACCAAAACTCATCATGATCCCACTCTTGGGAGTTTTTTTTTTAATTTTTTAAAAATGCAAAAATCTGCTCTAAAAACCGCAATTCTTAAAATTTCTCAATGAAAATCACATTAGAATACTTCAAATAATTCTACCAATCAATTAATATCATTAGTTGAATTTTTTTCTTGGAAAAATTCCCACCAAAAATCATCATGATCCCACCCTTGGGAGTTTTTTTTTTTTATTTTTTAAAAATGCCAAAATCTGCTCTAGAAACCGCAATTCTTAAAATTTCTCAATGAAAATCACATTAGAATACTTCAAATAATTCTACCAATTAATTAATATCATTAGTTGAATTTTTTTCTTGGAAAAATTCCCACCAAAAATCATCATGATCCCACCCTTGGGAGTTTTTTTAATTTTTTAAAAATGCCAAAATCTGCTCTAGAAACCGCAATTCTTAAAATTTCTCAATGAAAATCACATTAGAATACTTCAAATAATGCTACAAATCAATTAATATCATTAGTTGAATTATTTTCTTGGAAAAATTCCCACCAAAAATCATCATGATCCCACCCTTGGGAGTTTTTTTTAATTTTTAAAAAATGCCAAAATCTGCTCTAGAAGCCGCGATTCTTAAAATTTCTCAATGAAAATCACATTAGAATACTTCAAATAATTCTACCAATCAATTAATATCATTAGTTGAATTTTTTTCTTGGAAAAATTCCCACCAAAAATCATCATGATCCCACCCTTGGGAGTTTTTTTTTTAATTTAAAATCTGCTCTAGAAGCCGCAATTCTTAAAATTTCTCAATGAAAATCACATTAGAATACTTCAAATAATTCCATCAATCAATTAATATCATTAGTTGAATTTTTTTCTTGGAAAAATTCCCACCAAAACTCATCATGATCCCACCCTTGGGAGTTTTTTTTTTCAATTTAAAATCTGCTCTAGAAGCCGCGATTCTTAAAATTTCTCAATGAAAATCACATTAGAATACTTCAAATAATTCTATCAATCAATTAATATCATTAGTTGAATTTTTTTCTTGGAAAAATTCCCACCAAAAATCATCATGATCCCACCCTTGGGAGTTTTTTTTTAATTTTTTAAAAATGCCAAAATCTGCTCTAGAAGCCGCAATTCTTAAAATTTCTCAATGAAAATCACATTAGAATACTTCAAATAATTCTATCAATCAATTAATATCATTAGTTGAATTTTTTTCTTGGAAAAATTCCCACCAAAAATCATCATGATCCCACCCTTGGGAGTTTTTTTTTAATTTAAAATCTGCTCTAGAAGCCGCGATTCTTAAAATTTCTCAATGAAAATCACATTAGAATACTTCAAGTAATTCTATCAATCAATTAATATCATTAGTTGAATTTTTTTCTTGGAAAAATTCCCACCAAAAATCATCATGATCCCACCATTGGGAGTTTTTTTTAATTTTTAAAAAATGCCAAAATCTGCTCTAGAGGCCGCAATTCTTAAAATTTCTCAATGAAAATCACATTAGAATACTTCAAATAATTCTATCAATCAATTAATATCATTAGTTGAATTATTTTCTTGGAAAAATTCCCACCAAAAATCATCATGATCCCACCCTTGGGGGTTTTTTTTTTAATTTAAAATCTGCTCTAGAAGCCGCAATTCTTAAAATTTCTCAATCAAAATCACATTAGAATACTTCAAATAATTCCATCAATCAATTAATATCATTAGTTGAATTTTTTTCTTGGAAAAATTCCCACCAAAACACATCATGATCCCACCCTTGGGAGTTTTTTTTTTTAATTTTTTAAAAATTCCAAAATCTGCTCTAGAAGCCGCAATTCTTAAAATTTCTCAATGAAAATCACATTAGAATACTTCAAATAATTCTATCAATCAATTAATATCATTAGTTGAATTTTTTTCTTGGAAAAATTCCCACCAAAACTCATCATGATCCCACCCTTGGGAGTTTTTTTCTAATTTTTTAAAAATACCAAAATCTGCTCTAGAAGCCGCGATTCTTAAAATTTCTCAATGAAAATCACATTAGAATACTTCAAATAATTCTACCAATCAATTAATATCATTAGTTGAATTTTTTTCTTGGAAAAATTCTCACCAAAACTCATCATGATCCCACCCTTGGGAGTTTTTTTTAATTTTTTAAAAATGCCAAAATCTGCTCTAGAGGCCGCAATTCTTAAAATTTCTCAATGAAAATCACATTAGAATACTTCAAATAATTCTATCAATCAATTAATATCATTAGTTGAATTATTTTCTTGGAAAAATTCCCACCAAAAATCATCATGATCCCACCCTTGGGGGTTTTTTTTTTAATTTAAAATCTGCTCTAGAAGCCGCAATTCTTAAAATTTCTCAATCAAAATCACATTAGAATACTTCAAATAATTCTACCAATCAATTAATATCATTAGTTGAATTTTTTTCTTGGAAAAATTCCCACCAAAAATCATCATGATCCCACCCTTGGGAGTTTTTTTTTAATTTTTTAAAAATGCCAAAATCTGCTCTAGAAACCGCGATTCTTAAAATTTCTCAATGAAAATCACATTAGAATACTTCAAATAATTCTACCAATCAATTAATATCATTAGTTGAATTTTTTTCTTGGAAAAATTCCCACCAAAACTCATCATGATCCCACCCTTGGGAGTTTTTTTCTAATTTTTTAAAAATACCAAAATCTGCTCTAGAAGCCGCGATTCTTAAAATTTCTCAATGAAAATCACATTAGAATACTTCAAATAATTCTACCAATCAATTAATATCATTAGTTGAATTTTTTTCTTGGAAAAATTCTCACCAAAACTCATCATGATCCCACCCTTGGGAGTTTTTTTTAATTTTTTAAAAATGCCAAAATCTGCTCTAGAAACCGCAATTCTTAAAATTTCTCAATGAAAATCACATTAGAATACTTCAAATAATTCTACCAATCAATTAATATCATTAGTTGAATTATTTTCTTTCCCACCAAAAATCATCATGACCCCACCCTTTGGAAAAATTCCCACCAAAAATCATCATGACCCCACCCTTTGGTAGGTTTTTTTTTCTCAATTTTTTAAAAATTCTACCAATCAATTAGTATCATTAGTTGAATTATTTTCTTGGAAAAATGCCTGCTCTAGAAACCGCAATTCTTAAAATTTCTCAATGAAAATCACATTAGAATACTAGAAACCGCAATTCTTAAAATTTCTCAATGAAAATCACATTAGAATACTTCAAATAATTCTACCAATCAATTAATATCATTAGTTGAATTTTTTTCTTGGAAAAATTCCCACCTTCAAATAATTCTACCAATCAATTAATATCATTAGTTGAATTTTTTTCTTGGAAAAATTCCCACCAAAAATCATCATGATCCCACCCTTGGGAGTTTTTTTTTAATTTTTTAAAAATGCCAAAATCTGCTCTAGAAACCGCGATTCTTAAAATTTCTCAATGAAAATCACATTAGAATACTTCAAATAATTCTACCAATCAATTAATATCATTAGTTGAATTTTTTTCTTGGAAAAATTCCCACCAAAAATCATCATGATCCCACCCTTGGGAGTTTTTTTTTAATTTTTTAAAAATGCCAAAACCTGCTCTAAAAACCTCAATTCTTAAAATTTCTCAATGAAAATCACATTAGAATACTTCAAATAATTCTACCAATCAATTAATATCATTAGTTGAATTTTTTTCTTGGAAAAATTCCCACCAAAACTCATCATGATCCCACCCTTGGGAGTTTTTTTTTTAATTTTTTAAAAATGCCAAAATCTGCTCTAGAAACCGCAATTCTTAAAATTTCTCAATGAAAATCACATTAGAATACTTCAAATAATTCTACCAATCAATTAATATCATTAGTTGAATTTTTTTCTTGGAAAAATTCCCACCATAAATCATCATGATCCCACCCTTGGGAGTTTTTTTAATTTTTTAAAAATGCCAAAATATGCTCTAGAAACCGCAATTCTTAAAATTTCTCAATGAAAATCACATTAGAATACTTCAAATAATTCTACAAATCAATTAATATCATTAGTTGAATTTGTTTCTTGGAAAAATTCCCACCAAAAATCATCATGATCCCACCCTTGGGAGTTTTTTTTAATTTTTAAAAAATGCCAAAATCTGCTCTAGAAGCCGCGATTCTTAAAATTTCTCAATGAAAATCACATTAGAATACTTCAAATAATTCTATCAATCAATTAAAATCATTAGTTGAATTTTTTTCTTGGAAAAATTCCCACCAAAAATCATCATGATCCCACCATTGGGAGTTTTTTTTAATTTTTAAAAAATGCCAAAATCTGCTCTAGAAGCCGCAATTCTTAAAATTTCTCAATGAAAATCACATTAGAATACTTCAAGTAATTCTACAAATCAATTAATATCATTAGTTGAATTCGTTTCTTGGAAAAATTCCCACCAAAAATCATCATGATCCCACCCTTGGGAGTTTTTTTAATTTTTAAAAAATACCAAAATCTGCTCTAGAAGCCGCGATTCTTAAAATTTCTCAATGAAAATCACATTAGAATACTTCAAATAATTCTACCAATCAATTAATATCATTAGTTGAATTTTTTTCTTGGAAAAATTCCCACCAAAAATCATCATGATCCCACCCTTGGGAGTTTTTTTTTTAATTTAAAATCTGCTCTAGAAGCCGCAATTCTTAAAATTTCTCAATGAAAATCACATTAGAATACTTCAAATAATTCCATCAATCAATTAATATCATTAGTTGAATTTTTTTCTTGGAAAAATTCCCACCAAAACTCATCATGATCCCACCCTTGGGAGTTTTTTTTTCAATTTAAAATCTGCTCTAGAAGCCGCGATTCTTAAAATTTCTCAATGAAAATCACATTAGAATACTTCAAATAATTCTATCAATCAATTAATATCATTAGTTGAATTTTTTTCTTGGAAAAATTCCCACCAAAAATCATCATGATCCCACCCTTGGGAGTTTTTTTTTAATTTTTTAAAAATGCCAAAATCTGCTCTAGAAGCCGCAATTCTTAAAATTTCTCAATGAAAATCACATTAGAATACTTCAAATAATTCTATCAATCAATTAATATCATTAGTTGAATTTTTTTCTTGGAAAAATTCCCACCAAAAATCATCATGATCCCACCCTTGGGAGTTTTTTTTTAATTTAAAATCTGCTCTAGAAGCCGCGATTCTTAAAATTTCTCAATGAAAATCACATTAGAATACTTCAAGTAATTCTATCAATCAATTAATATCATTAGTTGAATTTTTTTCTTGGAAAAATTCCCACCAAAAATCATCATGATCCCACCATTGGGAGTTTTTTTTAATTTTTAAAAAATGCCAAAATCTGCTCTAGAGGCCGCAATTCTTAAAATTTCTCAATGAAAATCACATTAGAATACTTTAAATAATTCTATCAATCAATTAATATCATTAGTTGAATTATTTTCTTGGAAAAATTCCCACCAAAAATCATCATGATCCCACCCTTGGGAGTTTTTTTTTTAATTTAAAATCTGCTCTAGAAGCCGCAATTCTTAAAATTTCTCAATGAAAATCACATTAGAATACTTCAAATAATTCCATCAATCAATTAATATCATTAGTTGAATTTTTTTCTTGGAAAAATTCCCACCAAAACTCATCATGATCCCACCCTTGGGAGTTTTTTTTTTAATTTTTTAAAAATTCCAAAATCTGCTCTAGAAGCCGCAATTCTTAAAATTTCTCAATGAAAATCACATTAGAATACTTCAAATAATTCTATCAATCAATTAATATCATTAGTTGAATTTGTTTCTTGGAAAAAGTCCCACCAAAAATCATCATGATCCCATCCTTGGGAGTTTTTTTTTTAATTTTTAAAAAATGCCAAAATCTGCTCTAGAAACCGCAATTCTTAAAATTTCTCAATGAAAATCACATTAGAATACTTCAAATAATTCAACCAATCAATTAATATCATTAGTTGAATTTTTTTCTTGGAAAAATTCCCACCAAAAATCATCATGATCCCACCCTTGGGAGTTTTTTTTTAATTTTTTAAAAATGCCAAAATCTGCTCTAGAAACCGCGATTCTTAAAATTTCTCAATGAAAATCACATTAGAATACTTCAAATAATTCTACCAATCAATTAATATCATTAGTTGAATTTTTTTCTTGGAAAAATTCCCACCAAAAGTCATCATGATCCCACCCTTGGGAGTTTTTTTCTAATTTTTTAAAAATACCAAAATCTGCTCTAGAAGCCGCGATTCTTAAAATTTCTCAATGAAAATCACATTAGAATACTTCAAATAATTCTACCAATCAATTAATATCATTAGTTGAATTTTTTTCTTGGAAAAATTCTCACCAAAACTCATCATGATCCCACCCTTGGGAGTTTTTTTTTAATTTTTTAAAAATGCCAAAATCTGCTCTACAAACCGCAATTCTTAAAATTTCTCAATGAAAATCACATTAGAATACTTCAAATAATTCTACCAATCAATTAATATCATTAGTTGAATTATTTTCTTGGAAAAATTCCCACCAAAAATCATCATGACCCCACCCTTGGGAGGTTTTTTTTAATTTTTTAAAAATGCCAAAATCTGCTCTAGAAACCGCAATTCTTAAAATTTCTCAATGAAAATCACATTAGAATACTTCAAATAATTCTACCAATCAATTAATATCATTAGTTGAATTTTTTTCTTGGAAAAATTCCCACCAAAACTCATCATGATCCCACCCTTGGGAGTTTTTTTTTTAATTTTTTAAAAATGCCAAAATCTGCTCTAGAAACCGCAATTCTTAAAATTTCTCAATGAAAATCACATTAGAATACTTCAAATAATTCTACCAATCAATTAGTATCATTAGTTGAATTATTTTCTTGGAAAAATTCCCACCAAAAATCATCATGACCCCACCCTTGGGAGGTTTTTTTTAATTTTTTAAAAATGCCAAAATCTGCTCTAGAAACCGCAATTCTTAAAATTTCTCAATGAAAATCACATTAGAATACTTCAAATAATTCTACCAATCAATTAATATCATTAGTTGAATTTTTTTCTTGGAAAAATTCCCACCAAAACTCATCATGATCCCACCCTTGGGAGTTTTTTTTAATTTTTTAAAAATGCCAAAATCTGCTCTAGAAACCGCAATTCTTAAAATTTCTCAATGAAAATCACATTAGAATACTTCAAATAATTCTATCAATCAATTAATATCATTAGTTGAATTTTTTTCTTGGAAAAATTCCCACCAAAAATCATCATGATCCCACCCTTGGGAGTTTTTTTTTTAATATAAAATCTGCTCTAGAAGCCGCGATTCTTAAAATTTCTCAATGAAAATCACATTAGAATACTTCAAATAATTCTATCAATCAATTAATATCATTAGTTGAATTTTTTTCTTGGAAAAATTCCCACCAAAAATCATCATGATCCCACCATTGGGAGTTTTTTTTAATTTTTAAAAAATGCCAAAATCTGCTCTAGAGGCCGCAATTCTTAAAATTTCTCAATGAAAATCACATTAGAATACTTCAAATAATTCTATCAATCAATTAATATCATTAGTTGAATTATTTTCTTGGAAAAATTCCCACCAAAAATCATCATGATCCCACCCTTGGGAGTTTTTTTTTTAATTTAAAATCTGCTCTAGAAGCCGCAATTCTTAAAATTTCTCAATGAAAATCACATTAGAATACTTCAAATAATTCCATCAATCAATTAATATCATTAGTTGAATTTTTTTCTTGGAAAAATTCCCACCAAAACTCATCATGATCCCACCCTTGGGAGTTTTTTTTTTAATTTTTTAAAAATTCCAAAATCTGCTCTAGAAGCCGCAATTCTTAAAATTTCTCAATGAAAATCACATTAGAATACTTCAAATAATTCTATCAATCAATTAATATCATTAGTTGAATTTGTTTCTTGGAAAAAGTCCCACCAAAAATCATCATGATCCCACCCTTGGGAGTTTTTTTTTTAATTTTTAAAAAATGCCAAAATCTGCTCTAGAAACCGCAATTCTTAAAATTTCTCAATGAAAATCACATTAGAATACTTCAAATAATTCTACCAATCAATTAATATCATTAGTTGAATTTTTTTCTTGGAAAAATTCCCACCAAAAATCATCATGATCCCACCCTTGGGAGTTTTTTTTTAATTTTTTAAAAATGCCAAAATCTGCTCTAGAAACCGCGATTCTTAAAATTTCTCAACGAAAATCACATTAGAATACTTCAAATAATTCTACCAATCAATTAATATCATTAGTTGAATTTTTTTCTTGGAAAAATTCCCACCAAAAGTCATCATGATCCCACCCTTGGGAGTTTTTTTCTAATTTTTTAAAAATACCAAAATCTGCTCTAGAAGCCGCGATTCTTAAAATTTCTCAATGAAAATCACATTAGAATACTTCAAATAATTCTACCAATCAATTAATATCATTAGTTGAATTTTTTTCTTGGAAAAATTCTCACCAAAACTCATCATGATCCCACCCTTGGGAGTTTTTTTTTAATTTTTTAAAAATGCCAAAATCTGCTCTACAAACCGCAATTCTTAAAATTTCTCAATGAAAATCACATTAGAATACTTCAAATAATTCTACCAATCAATTAATATCATTAGTTGAATTATTTTCTTGGAAAAATTCCCACCAAAAATCATCATGACCCCACCCTTGGGAGGTTTTTTTTAATTTTTTAAAAATGCCAAAATCTGCTCTAGAAACCGCAATTCTTAAAATTTCTCAATGAAAATCACATTAGAATACTTCAAATAATTCTACCAATCAATTAATATCATTAGTTGAATTTTTTTCTTGGAAAAATTCCCACCAAAACTCATCATGATCCCACCCTTGGGAGTTTTTTTTTTAATTTTTTAAAAATGCCAAAATCTGCTCTAGAAACCGCAATTCTTAAAATTTCTCAATGAAAATCACATTAGAATACTTCAAATAATTCTACCAATCAATTAGTATCATTAGTTGAATTATTTTCTTGGAAAAATTCCCACCAAAAATCATCATGACCCCACCCTTGGGAGGTTTTTTTTTAATTTTTTAAAAATGCCAAAATCTGCTCTAGAAACCGCAATTCTTAAAATTTCTCAATGAAAATCACATTAGAATACTTCAAATAATTCTACCAATCAATTAATATCATTAGTTGAATTTTTTTCTTGGAAAAATTCCCACCAAAACTCATCATGATCCCACCCTTGGGAGTTTTTTTTAATTTTTTAAAAATGCCAAAATCTGCTCTAGAAACCGCAATTCTTAAAATTTCTCAATGAAAATCACATTAGAATACTTCAAATAATTCTATCAATCAATTAATATCATTAGTTGAATTTTTTTCTTGGAAAAATTCCCACCAAAAATCATCATGATCCCACCCTTGGGAGTTTTTTTTTTAATATAAAATCTGCTCTAGAAGCCGCGATTCTTAAAATTTCTCAATGAAAATCACATTAGAATACTTCAAATAATTCTATCAATCAATTAATATCATTAGTTGAATTTTTTTCTTGGAAAAATTCCCACCAAAAATCATCATGATCCCACCATTGGGAGTTTTTTTTTAATTTTTAAAAAATGCCAAAATCTGCTCTAGAAGCCGCAATTCTTAAAATTTCTCAATGAAAATCACATTAGAATACTTCAAATAATTCTATCAATCAATTAATATCATTAGTTGAATTATTTTCTTGGAAAAATTCCCACCAAAAATCATCATGATCCCACCCTTGGGAGTTTTTTTTTAATTTAAAATCTGCTCTAGAAACCGCAATTCTTAAAATTTCTCAATGAAAATCACATTAGAATACTTCAAATAATTCTACCAATCAATTAATATCATTAGTTGAATTTTTTTCTTGGAAAAATTCCCACCAAAACTCATCATGATCCCACCCTTGGGAGTTTTTTTTAATTTTTTAAAAATGCCAAAATCTGCTCTAGAAACCGCAATTCTTAAAATTTCTCAATGAAAATCACATTAGAATACTTCAAATAATTCTACCAATCAATTAATATCATTAGTTGAATTTTTTTCTTGGAAAAATTCCCACCAAAAATCATCATGATCCCACCCTTGGGAGTTTTTTTTTTAATTTTTTAAAAATGCCAAAATCTGCTCTAGAAACCGCAATTCTTAAAATTTCTCAATAAAAATCACATTAGAATACTTCAAATAATTCTACCAATCAATTAATATCATTAGTTGAATTTTTTTCTTGGAAAAATTCCCACCAAAAATCATCATGATCCCACCCTTGGGAGTTTTTTTTAATTTTTTAAAAATGCCAAAATCTGCTCTAGAAACCGCAATTCTTAAAATTTCTCAATGAAAATCACATTAGAATACTTCAAATAATTCTACCAATCAATTAATATCATTAGTTGAATTTTTTTCTTGGAAAAATTCCCACCAAAAATCATCATGATCCCACCCTTGGGAGCTTTTTTAATTTTTTAAAAATGTCAAAATCTGCTCTAGAAACCGCAATTCTTAAAGTTTCTCAATGAAAATCACATTAGAATACTTCAAAATTCTACAAATTCTACAAATCAATTAATATCATTAGTTGAATTTGTTTCTTGGAAAAATTCCCACCAAAAATCATCATGATCCCACCCTTGGGAGTTTTTTTTAATTTTTAAAAAATGCCAAAATCTGCTCTAGAAGCCGCGATTCTTAAAATTTCTCAATGAAAATCATATTAGAATACTTCAAATAATTCTATCAATCAATTAATATCATTAGTTGAATTTTTTTCTTGGAAAAATTCCCACCAAAAATCATCATGATCCCACCATTGGGAGTTTTTTTTAATTTTTAAAAAATGCCATAATCTGCTCTAGAAGTCGCAATTCTTAAAATTTCTCAATGAAAATCACATTAGAATACTTCAAATAATTCTACAAATCAATTAATATCATTAGTTGAATTTGTCTCTTGGAAAAATTCCCACCAAAACTCATCATGATCCCACCCTTGGGAGTTTTTTTTTCAATTTTTTAAAAATGCCAAAATCTGCTCTAGAAACCGCAATTCTTAAAATTTCTCAATGAAAATCACATTAGAATACTTCAAATAATTCTACCAATCAATTAATATCATTAGTTGAATTTGTTTCTTGGAAAAATTCCCACCAAAACTCATCATGATCCCACCCTTGGGAGTTTTTTTTAATTTTTTAAAAATGCCAAAATTTGCTCTAGAAACCGCAATTCTTAAAATTTCTCAATGAAAATCACATTAGAATACTTCAAATAATTCTACCAATCAATTAATATCATTAGTTGATTTTTTTTCTTGGAAAAATTCCCACCAAAAATCATCATGATCCCACCATTGGGAGTTTTTTTTTATTTTTAAAAAATGCCAAAATCTGCTCTAGAAACCGCAATTCTTAAAATTTCTCAATGAAAATCACATTAGAATACTTCAAATAATTCTATCAATCAATTAATATCATTAGTTGAATTTTTTTCTTGGAAAAATTCCCACCAAAAATCATCATGATCCCACCATTGGGAGTTTTTTTTTTTAATTTTTAAAAAATGCCAAAATCTGCTCTAGAAGCCGCAATTCTTAAAATTTCTCAATGAAAATCACATTAGAATACTTCAAATAATTCTACCAATCAATTAATATCATTAGTTGAATTTGTTTCTTGGAAAAATTCCCACCAAAAATCATCATGATCCCACCCTTGGGAGTTTTTTTTAATTTTTAAAAAATGCCAAAATCTGCTCTAGAAGCCGCGATTCTTAAAATTTCTCAATGAAAATCACATTAGATACTTCAAATAATTCTATCAATCAATTAATATCATTAGTTGAATTTTTTTCTTGGAAAAATTCCCACCAAAAATCATCATGATCCCACCCTTGGGAGTTTTTTTTTTAATTTAATATCTGCTCTAGAAGCCGCAATTCTTAAAATTTCTCTATGAAAATCACATTAGAATACTTCAAATAATTCCAACAATCAATTAATATCATTAGTTGAATTTTTTTCTTGGAAAAATTCCCACCAAAACTCATCATGATCCCACCCTTGGGAGTTTTTTTTTAATTTAAAATCTGCTCTAGAAGCCGCGATTCTTAAAATTTCTCAATGAAAATCACATTAGAATACTTCAAATAATTCTACCAATCAATTAATATCATTAGTTGAATTTTTTTCTTGGAAAAATTCCCACCAAAAATCATCATGATCCCACCCTTGGGAGTTTTTTTTTAATTTTTTAAAAATGCCAAAATCTGCTCTAGAAACCGCAATTCTTAAAATTTCTCAATGAAAATCACATTAGAATACTTCAAATAATTCTACCAATCAATTAATATCATTAGTTGAATTTTTTTCTTGGAAAAATTCCCACCAAAACTCATCATGATCCCACCCTTGGGAGTTTTTTTTAATTTTTTAAAAATGCCAAAATCTGCTCTAGAAACCGCAATTCTTAAAATTTCTCAATGAAAATCACATTAGAATACTTCAAATAATTTTACCAATCAATTAATATCATTAGTTGAATTTTTTTCTTGGAAAAATTCCCACCAAAAATCATCATGATCCCACCCTTGGGAGTTTTTTTTTTTTAATTTTTTAAAAATGCCAAAATCTGCTCTAGAAAGCGCAATTCTTAAAATTTCTCAATGAAAATCACATTAGAATACTTCAAATAATTCTACCAATCAATTAATATCATTAGTTGAATTTTTTTCTTGGAAAAATTCCCACCAAAAATCATCATGATCCCACCCTTGGGAGTTTTTTTTAATTTTTTAAAAATGCCAAAATCTGCTCTAGAAACCGCAATTCTTAAAATTTCTCAATGAAAATCACATTAGAATACTTCAAATAATTCTACCAATCAATTAATATCATTAGTTGATTTTTTTTCTTGGAAAAATTCCCACCAAAAATCATCATGATCCCACCCTTGGGAGTTTTTTTTAATTTTTTAAAAATGTCAAAATCTGCTCTAGAAACCGCAATTCTTAAAATTTCTCAATGAAAATCACATTAGAATACTTCAAATAATTCTACAAATCAATTAATATCATTAGTTGAATTTGTTTCTTGGAAAAATTCCCACCAAAAATCATCATGATCCCACCCTTGGGAGTTTTTTTTAATTTTTTAAAAATGCCAAAATCTGCTCTAGAAGCCGCGATTCTTAAAATTTCTCAATGAAAATCACATTAGAATACTTCAAATAATTCTATCAATCAATTAATATCATTAGTTGAATTTTTTTCTTGGAAAAATTCCCACCAAAAATCATCATGATCCCACCATTGGGAGTTTTTTTTAATTTTTTAAAAATGCCATAATCTGCTCTAGAAGCCGCAATTCTTAAAATTTCTCAATGAAAATCACATTAGAATACTTCAAATAATTCTACAAATCAATTAATATCATTAGTTCAATTTGTTTCTTGGAAAAATTCCCACCAAAACTCATCATGATCCCACCCTTGGGAGTTTTTTTTTTCAATTTTTTAAAAATGCCAAAATCTGCTCTAGAAACCGCAATTCTTAAAATTTCTCAATGAAAATCACATTAGAATACTTCAAATAATTCTACCAATCAATTAATATCATTAGTTGAATTTGTTTCTTGGAAAAATTCCCACCAAAACTCATCATGATCCCACCCTTGGGAGTTTTTTTTAATTTTTTAAAAATGCCTAAATTTGCTCTAGAAACCGCAATTCTTAAAATTTCTCAATGAAAATCACATTAGAATACTTCAAATAATTCTACCAATCAATTAATATCATTAGTTGAATTTTTTTCTTGGAAAAATTCCCACCAAAAATCATCATGATCCCACCCTTGGGAGTTTTTTTTAATTTTTTAAAAATGCCAAAATCTGCTCTAGAAACCGCAATTCTTAAAATTCCTCAATGAAAGTCACATTAGAATACTTCAAATAATTCTACCAATCAATTAATATCATTAGTTGAATTTTTTTCTTGGAAAAAATCCCACCAAAACTCATCATGATCCCACCCTTGGGAGTTTTTTTAATTTTTTAAAAATGCCAAAATCTGCTCTAGAAACCGCAATTCTTAAAATTTCTCAATGAAAATCACATTAGAATACTTCAAATAATTCTACCAATCAATTAATATCATTAGTTGAATTATTTTCTTGGAAAAATTCCCACCAAAACTCATCATGATCCCACCCTTGGGAGTTTTTTTTAATTTTTTAAAAATGCCAAAATCTGCTCTAGAAACCGCAATTCTTAAAATTTCTCAATGAAAATCACATTAGAATACTTCAAATAATTCTACCAATCAATTAATATCATTAGTTGAATTTTTTTCTTGGAAAAATTCCCACCAAAAATCATCATGATCCCACCCTTGGGAGTTTTTTTTTTTATTTTTTAAAAATGCCAAAATCTGCTCTAGAAGCGGCAATTCTTAAAATTTCTCAATGAAAATCACATTAGAATACTTCAAATAATTCTACCAATCAATTAATATCATTAGTTGAATTTTTTTCTTGGAAAAATTCCCACAAAAATCATCATGATCCCACCCTTGGGAGTTTTTTTTTAATTTTTTAAAAATGCCAAAATCTGCTCTAGAAACCGCAATTCTTAAAATTTCTCAATGAAAATCACATTAGAATACTTCAAATAATTCTACCAATCAATTAATATCATTAGTTGAATTTGTTTCTTGGAAAAATTCCCACCAAAAATCATCATGATCCCACCCTTGGGAGTTTTTTTTAATTTTTAAAAAATGCCAAAATCTGCTCTAGAAGCCGCGATTCTTAAAATTTCTCAATGAAAATCACATTAGAATACTTCAAATAATTCTATCAATCAATTAATATCATTAGTTGAATTTTTTTCTTGGAAAAATTCCCACCAAAAATCATCATGATCCCACCATTGGGAGTTTTTTTTAATTTTTAAAAAATGCCAAAATCTGCTCTAGAAGCCGCAATTCTTAAAATTTCTCAATGAAAATCACATTAGAATACTTCAAATAATTCTACAAATCAATTAATATCATTAGTTGAATTTGTTTCTTGGAAAAATTCCCACCAAAAATCATCATGATCCCACCCTTGGGAGTTTTTTTTAATTTTTAAAAAATACCAAAATCTGCTCTAGAAGCCGCGATTCTTAAAATTTCTCAATGAAAATCACATTAGAATACTTCAAATAATTCTATCAATCAATTAATATCATTAGTTGAATTTTTTTCTTGGAAAAATTCCCACCAAAAATCATCATGATCCCACCCTTGGGAGTTTTTTTTTTAATTTAATATCTGCTCTAGAAGCCGCAATTCTTAAAATTTCTCAATGAAAATCACATTAGAATACTTCAAATAATTCCATCAATCAATTAATATCATTAGTTGAATTTTTTTCTTGGAAAAATTCCCACCAAAACTCATCATGATCCCACCCTTGGGAGTTTTTTTTTTAATTTAAAATCTGCTCTAGAAGCCGCGATTCTTAAAATTTCTCAATGAAAATCACATTAGAATACTTCAAATAATTCTACAAATCAATTAATATCATTAGTTGAATTTTTTTCTTGGAAAAATTCCCACCAAAAATCATCATGATCCCACCCTTGGGAGTTTTTTTAATTTTTTAAAAATGCCAAAATCTGCTCTAGAAACCGCAATTCTTAAAATTTCTCAATGAAAATCACATTAGAATACTTCAAATAATTCTACCAATCAATTAATATCATTAGTTGAATTTTTTTCTTGGAAAAATTCCCACCAAAACTCATCATGATCCCACCCTTGGGAGTTTTTTTTAATTTTTTAAAAATGCCAAAATCTGCTCTAGAAACCGCAATTCTTAAAATTTCTCAATGAAAATCACATTAGAATACTTCAAATAATTCTACCAATCAATTAATATCATTAGTTGAATTTTTTTCTTGGAAAAATTCCCACCAAAAATCATCATGATCCCACCCTTGGGAGTTTTTTTTTTTAATTTTTTAAAAATGCCAAAATCTGCTCTAGAAAGCGCAATTCTTAAAATTTCTCAATGAAAATCACATTAGAATACTTCAAATAATTCTACCAATCAATTAATATCATTAGTTGAATTTTTTTCTTGGAAAAATTCCCACCAAAAATCATCATGATCCCACCCTTGGGAGTTTTTTTTAATTTTTTAAAAATGCCAAAATCTGTTCTAGAAACCGCAATTCTTAAAATTTCTCAATGAAAATCACATTAGAATACTTCAAATAATTCTACCAATCAATTAATATTATTAGTTGAATTTTTTTCTTGGAAAAATTCCCACCAAAAATCATCATGATCCCACCCTTGGGAGTTTTTTTTTAATTTTTTAAAAATGTCAAAATCTGCTCTAGAAACCGCAATTCTTAAAATTTCTCAATGAAAATCACATTAGAATACTTCAAATAATTCTACAAATCAATTAATATCATTAGTTGAATTTTTTTCTTGGAAAAATTCCCACCAAAAATCATCATGATCCCACCCTTGGGAGTTTTTTTTAATTTTTAAAAAATGCCAAAATCTGCTCTAGAAGCCGCGATTCTTAAAATTTCTCAATGAAAATCACATTAGAATACTTCAAATAATTCTATCAATCAATTAATATCATTAGTTGAATTTTTTTCTTGGAAAAATTCCCACCAAAAATCATCATGATCCCACCATTGGGAGTTTTTTTTAATTTTTTAAAAAATGCCATAATCTGCTCTAGAAGCCGCAATTCTTAAAATTTCTCAATGAAAATCACATTAGAATACTTCAAATAATTCTACAAATCAATTAATATCATTAGTTGAATTTGTTTCTTGGAAAAATTCCCACCAAAACTCATCATGATCCCACCCTTGGGAGTTTTTTTTTTCAATTTTTTAAAAATGCCAAAATCTGCTCTAGAAACCGCAATTCTTAAAATTTCTCAATGAAAATCACATTAGAATACTTCAAATAATTCTACCAATCAATTAATATCATTAGTTGAATTTGTTTCTTGGAAAAATTCCCACCAAAACTCATCATGATCCCACCCTTGGGAGTTTTTTTTAATTTTTTAAAAATGCCAAAATTTGCTCTAGAAACCGCAATTCTTAAAATTTCTCAATGAAAATCACATTAGAATACTTCAAATAATTCTACCAATCAATTAATATCATTAGTTGATTTTTCTTCTTGGAAAAATTCCCACCAAAAATCATCATGATCCCACCATTGGGAGTTTTTTTTTATTTTTAAAAAATGCCAAAATCTGCTCTAGAAGCCGCAATTCTTAAAATTTCTCAATGAAAATCACATTAGAATACTTCAAATAATTCTATCAATCAATTAATATCATTAGTTGAATTTTTTTCTTGGAAAAATTCCCACCAAAAATCATCATGATCCCACTATTGGGAGTTTTTTTTTTAATTTTTAAAAAATGCCAAAATCTGCTCTAGAAGCCGCAATTCTTAAAATTTCTCAATGAAAATCACATTAGAATACTTCAAATAATTCTACCAATCAATTAATATCATTAGTTGAATTTGTTTCTTGGAAAAATTCCCACCAAAAATCATCATGATCCCACACAGTAAAAAATAATTACTACGATTATCGCGTGTAATGGGAGAGCATTGATAATTGTAGTAAATTTGCAACGATTATCGTAGTAAGCAAAGTTGAAAAGCAAACAAGTTGAATTTTCGTAGTTGAAAAGCAAACTAAGTTGAATTCACCTTCAACAATTGTACTGAAATTACACAAAATATAAAAAGAAGAAGAATGAGTTCAAACGAAATTAGTTGAAAGTTGAACTTTTTACTGCGATAATCGATTGAAAAATTACTACGAAAATCGAATTGATTCTATTACACGCGATAATCGTGGCAATTTTCAATCAGTCAGTTGAATGAAGTTTATACCATTTTGTTGCTTCATTTTATTACTATTATAGTAAATATTATTACAATTTATTGTACGTAGGCCATTACCGAGAGTTTAATTTTACTAGTTTTGCAATCTAAATGATTCCTTTTCAATTGAAAGTTGATTTTTTTAATGGTTTGTAATTCGAAATTTCAACTAGTTCAATTCAACTAATAGAATTCAACCTGCCAATTTCATCTCGTTTTTACTGTGCACCCTTGGGAGTTTTTTTTAATTTTTAAAAAATGCCAAAATCTGCTCTAGAAGCCGCGATTCTTAAAATTTCTCAATGAAAATCACATTAGATACTTCAAATAATTCTATCAATCAATTAATATCATTAGTTGAATTTTTTTCTTGGAAAAATTCCCACCAAAAATCATCATGATCCCACCCTTGGGAGTTTTTTTTTTAATTTAATATCTGCTCTAGAAGCCGCAATTCTTAAAATTTCTCAATGAAAATCACATTAGAATACTTCAAATAATTCCATCAATCAATTAATATCATTAGTTGAATTTTTTTCTTGGAAAAATTCCCACCAAAAATCATCATGATCCCACCCTTGGGAGTTTTTTTTTTAATTTAATATCTGCTCTAGAAGCCGCGATTCTTAAAATTTCTCAATGAAAATCACATTAGAATACTTCAAATAATTCTACAAATCAATTAATATCATTAGTTGAATTTTTTTCTTGGAAAAATTCCCACCAAAAATCATCATGATCCCACCCTTGGGAGTTTTTTTTAATTTTTTAAAAATGCCAAAATCTGCTCTAGAAACCGCAATTCTTAAAATTTCTCAATGAAAATCACATTAGAATACTTCAAATAATTCTACCAATCAATTAATATCATTAGTTGAATTTTTTTCTTGGAAAAATTCCCACCAAAACTCATCATGATCCCACTCTTGGGAGTTTTTTTTTAAAAAAATGCCAAAATCTGCTCTAGAAACCGCAATTCTTAAAATTTCTCAATGAAAATCACATTAGAATACTTCAAATAATTCTACCAATCAATTAATATCATTAGTTGAATTTTTTTCTTGGAAAAATTCCCACCAAAAATCATCATGATCCCACCCTTGGGAGTTTTTTTTTTAATTTTTTAAAAATGCCAAAATCTGCTCTAGAAAGCGCAATTCTTAAAATTTCTCAATGAAAATCACATTAGAATACTTCAAATAATTCTACCAATCAATTAATATCATTAGTTGAAAAAAATTCCGATCCCACCCTTGGGAGTTTTTTTTAATTTTTTAAAAATGCCAAAATCTGCTCTAGAAACCGCAATTCTTAAAATTTCTCAATGAAAATCACATTAGAATACTTCAAATAATTCTACCAATCAATTAATATCATTAGTTGAATTTTTTTCTTGGAAAAATTCCCACCAAAAATCATCATGATCCCACCCTTGGGAGTTTTTTTTTTAATTTTTTAAAAATGCCAAAATCTGCTCTAGAAAGCGCAATTCTTAAAATTTCTCAATGAAAATCACATTAGAATACTTCAAATAATTCTACCAATCAATTAATATCATTAGTTGAATTTTTTTCTTGGAAAAATTCCCACCAAAAATCATCATGATCCCACCCTTGGGAGTTTTTTTTAATTTTTTAAAAATGCCAAAATCTGCTCTAGAAACCGCAATTCTTAAAATTTCTCAATGAAAATCACATTAGAATACTTCAAATAATTCTACCAATCAATTAATATCATTAGTTGAATTTTTTTCTTGGAAAAATTCCCACCAAAAATCATCATGATCCCATCCTTGGGAGTTTTTTTTAATTTTTTAAAAATGTCAAAATCTGCTCTAGAAACCGCAATTCTTAAAATTTCTCAATGAAAATCACATTAGAATACTTCAAATAATTCTACAAATCAATTAATATCATTAGTTGAATTTGTTTCTTGGAAAAATTCCCACCAAAAATCATCATGATCCCACCCTTGGGAGTTTTTTTTTAATTTTTAAAAAATGCCAAAATCTGCTCTAGAAGCCGCAATTCTTAAAATTTCTCAATGAAAATCACATTAGAATACTTCAAATAATTCTATCAATCAATTAATATCATTAGTTGAATTTTTTTCTTGGAAAAATTCCCACCAAAAATCATCATGATCCCACCATTGGGAGTTTTTTTTAATTTTTAAAAAATGCCATAATCTACTCTAGAAGCCGCAATTCTTAAAATTTCTCAATGAAAATCACATTAGAATACTTCAAATAATTCTACAAATCAATTAATATCATTAGTTGAATTTGTTTCTTGGAAAAATTCCCACCAAAACTCATCATGATCCCACCCTTGGGAGTTTTTTTTTTCAATTTTTTAAAAATGCCAAAATCTGCTCTAGAAGCCGCAATTCTTAAAATTTCTCAATGAAAATCACATTAGAATACTTCAAATAATTCTACCAATCAATTAATATCATTAGTTGAATTTGTTTCTTGGAAAAATTCCCACCAAAACTCATCATGATCCCACCCTTGGGAGTTTTTTTTAATTTTTTAAAAATGCCAAAATTTGCTCTAGAAACCGCAATTCTTAAAATTTCTCAATGAAAATCACATTAGAATACTTCAAATAATTCTACCAATCAATTAATATCATTAGTTGAATTTTTTTCTTGGAAAAATTCCCACCAAAAATCATCATGATCCCACCCTTGGGAGTTTTTTTTAAATTTTTTAAAAATGCCAAAATCTGCTCTAGAAACCGCAATTCTTAAAATTCCTCAATGAAAGTCACATTAGAATACTTCAAATAATTCTACCAATCAATTAATATCATTAGTTGAATTTTTTTCTTGGAAAAATTCCCACCAAAACTCATCATGATCCCACCCTTGGGAGTTTTTTTAATTTTTTAAAAATGCCAAAATCTGCTCTAGAAACCGCAATTCTTAAAATTTCTCAATGAAAATCACATTAGAATACTTCAAATAATTCTACCAATCAATTAATATCATTAGTTGCATTATTTTCTTGGAAAAATTCCCACCAAAACTCATCATGATCCCACCCTTGGGAGTTTTTTTTAATTTTTTAAAAATGCCAAAATCTGCTCTAGAAACCGCAATTCTTAAAATTTCTCAATGAAAATCACATTAGAATACTTCAAATAATTCTACCAATCAATTAATATCATTAGTTGAATTTTTTTCTTGGAAAAATTCCCACCAAAAATCATCATGATCCCACCCTTGGGAGTTTTTTTTTTATTTTTTAAAAATGCCAAAATCTGCTCTAGAAGCGGCAATTCTTAAAATTTCTCAATGAAAATCACATTAGAATACTTCAAATAATTCTACCAATCAATTAATATCATTAGTTGAATTTTTTTCTTGGAAAAATTCCCACCAAAAATCATCATGATCCCACCATTGGGAGTTTTTTTTTTATTTTTTAAAAATGCCAAAATCTGCTCTAGAAACCGCAATTCTTAAAATTTCTCAATGAAAATCACATTAGAATACTTCAAATAATTCTACAAATCAATTAATATCATTAGTTGAATTTGTTTCTTGGAAAAATTCCCACCAAAAATCATCATGATCCCACCCTTGGGAGTTTTTTTTAATTTTTAAAAAATGCCAAAATCTGCTCTAGAAGCCGCGATTCTTAAAATTTCTCAATGAAAATCACATTAGAATACTTCAAATAATTCTACCAATCAATTAATATCATTAGTTGAATTTTTTTCTTGGAAAAATTCCCACCAAAAATCATCATGATCCCACCATTGGGAGTTTTTTTTAATTTTTAAAAAATGCCAAAATCTGCTCTAGAAGCCGCAATTCTTAAAATTTCTCAATGAAAATCACATTAGAATACTTCAAATAATTCTACAAATCAATTAATATCATTAGTTGAATTTGTTTCTTGGAAAAATTCCCACCAAAAATCATCATGATCCCACCCTTGGGAGTTTTTTTTAATTTTTAAAAAATACCAAAATCTGCTCTAGAAACCGCGATTCTTAAAATTTCTCAATGAAAATCACATTAGAATACTTCAAATAATTCTATCAATCAATTAATATCATTAGTTGAATTTTTTTCTTGGAAAAATTCCCACCAAAAATCATCATGATCCCACCCTTGGGAGTTTTTTTTTTAATTTAATATCTGCTCTAGAAGCCGCAATTCTTAAAATTTCTCAATGAAAATCACATTAGAATACTTCAAATAATTCCATCAATCAATTAATATCATTAGTTGAATTTTTTTCTTGGAAAAATTCCCACCAAGACTCATCATGATCCCACCCTTGGGAGTTTTTTTTTCAATTTAAAATCTGCTCTAGAAGCCGCGATTCTTAAAATTTCTCAATGAAAATCACATTAGAATACTTCAAATAATTCTATCAATCAATTAATATCATTAGTTGAATTTTTTTCTTGGAAAAATTCCCACCAAAAATCATCATGATCCCACCCTTGGGAGTTTTTTTTAATTTTTAAAAAATGCCAAAATCTGCTCTAGAAGCCGCAATTCTTAAAATTTCTCAATGAAAATCACATTAGAATACTTCAAATAATTCTACCAATCAATTAATATCATTAGTTGAATTTGTTTCTTGGAAAAATTCCCACCAAAACTCATCATGATCCCACCCTTGGGAGTTTTTTTTAATTTTTAAAAAATGCCAAAATTTGCTCTAGAAACCGCAATTCTTAAAATTTCTCAATGAAAATCACATTAGAATACTTCAAATAATTCTACCAATCAATTAATATCATTAGTTGAATTTTTTTCTTGGAAAAATTCCCACCAAAAATCATCATGATCCCACCCTTGGGAGTTTTTTTTAATTTTTTAAAAATGCCAAAATCTGCTCTAGAAACCGCAATTCTTAAAATTCCTCAATGAAAGTCACATTAGAATACTTCAAATAATTCTACCAATCAATTAATATCATTAGTTGAATTTTTTTCTTGGAAAAATTCCCACCAAAACTCATCATGATCCCACCCTTGGGAGTTTTTTTAATTTTTTAAAAATGCCAAAATCTGCTCTAGAAACCGCAATTCTTAAAATTTCTCAATGAAAATCACATTAGAATACTTCAAATAATTCTACCAATCAATTAATATCATTAGTTGCATTATTTTCTTGGAAAAATTCCCACCAAAACTCATCATGATCCCACCCTTGGGAGTTTTTTTTTAATTTTTTAAAAATGCCAAAATCTGCTCTAGAAACCGCAATTCTTAAAATTTCTCAATGAAAATCACATTAGAATACTTCAAATAATTCTACCAATCAATTAATATCATTAGTTGAATTTTTTTCTTGGAAAAATTCCCACCAAAAATCATCATGATCCCACCCTTGGGAGTTTTTTTTTTATTTTTTAAAAATGCCAAAATCTGCTCTAGGAGCGGCAATTCTTAAAATTTCTCAATGAAAATCACATTAGAATACTTCAAATAATTCTACCAATCAATTAATATCATTAGTTGAATTTTTTTCTTGGAAAAATTCCCACCAAAAATCATCATGATCCCACCATTGGGAGTTTTTTTTTAATTTTTTAAAAATGCCAAAATCTGCTCTAGAAACCGCAATTCTTAAAATTTCTCAATGAAAATCACATTAGAATACTTCAAATAATTCTACAAATCAATTAATATCATTAGTTGAATTTGTTTCTTGGAAAAATTCCCACCAAAAATCATCATGATCCCACCCTTGGGAGTTTTTTTTAATTTTTAAAAAATGCCAAAATCTGCTCTAGAAGCCGCGATTCTTAAAATTTCTCAATGAAAATCACATTAGAATACTTCAAATAATTCTATCAATCAATTAATATCATTAGTTGAATTTTTTTCTTGGAAAAATTCCCACCAAAAATCATCATGATCCCACCCTTGGGAGTTTTTTTTAATTTTTAAAAAATGCCAAAATCTGCTCTAGAAGCCGCAATTCTTAAAATTTCTCAATGAAAATCACATTAGAATACTTCAAATAATTCTACAAATCAATTAATATCATTAGTTGAATTTGTTTCTTGGAAAAATTCCCACCAAAAATCATCATGACCCCACCCTTGGGAGGTTTTTTTTAATTTTTTAAAAATGCCAAAATCTGCTCTAGAAACCGCAATTCTTAAAATTTCTCAATGAAAATCACATTATAATACTTCAAATAATTCTGCCAATCAATTAATATCATTAGTTGAATTTTTTTCTTGGAAAAATTCCCACCAAAAATCATCATGATCCCACCCTTGGGAGTTTTTTTTAATTTTTTAAAAATGCCAAAATCTGCTCTAGAAGCCGCGATTCTTAAAATTTCTCAATGAAAATCACATTAGAATACTTCAAATAATTCTATCAATCAATTAATATCATTAGTTGAATTTTTTTCTTGGAAAAATTCCCACCAAAAATCATCATGATCCCACCCTTGGGAGTTTTTTTTAATTTTTAAAAAATGCCAAAATCTGCTCTAGAAGCCGCAATTCTTAAAATTTCTCAATGAAAATCACATTAGAATACTTCAAATAATTCTACCAATCAATTAATATCATTAGTTGAATTTGTTTCTTGGAAAAATTCCCACCAAAAATCATCATGATCCCACCATTGGGAGTTTTTTTTTTAATTTTTAAAAAATGCCAAAATCTGCTCTAGAAGCCGCAATTCTTAAAATTTCTCAATGAAAATCACATTAGTATACTTCAAATAATTCTACAAATCAATTAATATCATTAGTTGAATTTGTTTCTTGGAAAAATTCCCACCAAAAATCATCATGATCCCACCCTTGGGAGTTTTTTTTAATTTTTAAAAAATGCCAAAATCTGCTCTAGAAGCCGCGATTCTTAAAATTTCTCAATGAAAATCACATTAGATACTTCAAATAATTCTATCAATCAATTAATATCATTAGTTGAATTTTTTTCTTGGAAAAATTCCCACCAAAAATCATCATGATCCCACCCTTTGGGAGTTTTTTCTTTAATTTAAAATCTGCTCTAGAAACCGCAATTCTTAAAATTTCTCAATGAAAATCACATTAGAATACTTCAAATAATTCCATCAATCAATTAATATCATTAGTTGAATTTTTTTCTTGGAAAAATTCCCACCAAAACTCATCATGATCCCACCCTTGGGAGTTTTTTTTTTTAATTTAAAATCTGCTCTAGAAGCCGCAATTCTTAAAATTTCTCAATGAAAATCACATTAGAATACTTCAAATAATCCTACAAATCAATTAATATCGTTAGTTGAATTTTTTTCTTGGAAAAATTCCCACCAAAAATCATCATGATCCCACCCTTGGGAGTTTTTTTTAATTTTTTAAAAATGCCAAAATCTGTTCTAGAAACCGCAATTCTTAAAATTTCTCAATGAAAATCACATTAGAATACTTCAAATAATTCTACCAATCAATTAATATCATTAGTTGAATTTTTTTCTTGGAAAAATTCCCACCAAAACTCATCATGATCCCACCCTTGGGAGTTCTTTTTAATTTTTTAAAAATGCCAAAATCTGCTCTAGAAACCGCAATTCTTAAAATTTCTCAATGAAAATCACATTAGAATACTTCAAATAATTCTACCAATCAATTAATATCATTAGTTGAATTTTTTTTCTTGGAAAAATTCCCACCAAAAATCATCATGATCCCACCCTTGGGAGTTTTTTTTTTAATTTTTTAAAAATGCCAAAATCTGCTCTAGAAACCGCAATTCTTAAAATTTCTCAATGAAAATCACATTAGAATACTTCAAATAATTCTACCAATCAATTAATATCATTAGTTGAATTTTTTTCTTGGAAAAATTCCCACCAAAAATCATCATGATCCCACCATTGGGAGTTTTTTTTAATTTTTAAAAAATGCCAAAATCTGCTCTAGAAACCGCAATTCTTAAAATTTCTCAATGAAAATCACATTAGAATACTTCAAATAATTCTACAAATCAATTAATATCATTAGTTGAATTTGTTTCTTGGAAAAATTCCCACCAAAACTCATCATGATCCCACCCTTGGGAGTTTTTTTTAATTTTTTAAAAATGCCAAAATCTGCTCTAGAAGCCGCGATTCTTAAATTTTCTCAATGAAAATCACATTAGAATACTTCAAATAATTCTACAAATCAATTAATATCATTAGTTGAATTTGTTTCTTGGAAAAATTCCCACCAAAACTCATCATGATCCCACCCTTGGGAGTTTTTTTTAATTTTTAAAAAATGCCAAAATCTGCTCTAGAAGCCGCGATTCTTAAAATTTCTCAATGAAAATCACATTAGAATACTTCAAATAATTCTATCAATCAATTAATATCATTAGTTGAATTTTTTTCTTGGAAAAATTCCCACCAAAACTCATCATGATCCCACCCTTGGGAGTTTTTTTTAATTTTTTAAAAATGCCAAAATCTGCTCTAGAAACCGCAATTCTTAAAATTTCTCAATGAAAATCACATTAGAATACTTCAAATAATTCTACCAATCAATTAATATCATTAGTTGAATTTTTTTCTTGGAAAAATTCCCACCAAAACTCATCATGATCCCACTCTTGGGAGTTTTTTTTTTTAATTTTTTAAAAATGCCAAAATCTGCTCTAACAACCGCAATTCTTAAAATTTCTCAATGAAAATCACATTAGAATACTTCAAGTAATTCTACAAATCAATTAATATCATTAGTTGAATTTGTTTCTTGGAAAAATTCCCACCAAAAATCATCATGATCCCACCCTTGGGAGTTTTTTTTAATTTTTAAAAAATGCCAAAATCTGCTCTAGAAGCCGCGATTCTTAAAATTTCTCAATGAAAATCACATTAGAATACTTCAAATAATTCTATCAATCAATTAATATCATTAGTTGAATTTTTTTCTTGGAAAAATTCCCACCAAAACTCATCATGATCCCACCCTTGGGAGTTTTTTTTAATTTTTTAAAAATGCCAAAATCTGCTCTAGAAGCCGCAATTCTTAAAATTTCTCAATGAAAATCACATTAGAATACTTCAAATAATTCTACAAATCAATTAATATCATTAGTTGAATTTTTTTCTTGGAAAAATTCCCACCAAAAATCATCATGATCCCACCCTTGGGAGTTTTTTTTTTATTTTTTAAAAATGCCAAAATCTGCTCTAGAAACCGCAATTCTTAAAATTTCTCAATGAAAATCACATTAGAATACTTCAAATAATTCTACCACTCAATTAATATCATTAGTTGAATTTTTTTCTTGGAAAAATTCCCACAAAAATCATCATGATCCCACCCTTGGGAGTTTTATTTTAATTTTTTAAAAATGCCAAAATCTGCTCTAGAAACCGCAATTCTTAAAATTTCTCAATGAAAATCACATTAGAATACTTCAAATAATTCTACCAATCAATTAGTATCATTAGTTGAATTTTTTTCTTGGAAAAATTCCCACCAAAACTCATCATGTTCCCACCCTTGGGAGTTTTTTTTTAATTTTTTAAAAATGCCAAAATCTGCTCTAGAAGCCGCAATTCTTAAAATTTCTCAATGAAAATCACATTAGAATACTTCAAATAATTCTACAAATCAATTAATATCATTAGTTGAATTTGTTTCTTGGAAAAATTCCCACCAAAAATCATCATGATCCCACCCTTGGGAGTTTTTTTTAATTTTTAAAAAATACCAAAATCTGCTCTAGAAGCCGCGATTCTTAAAATTTCTCAATGAAAATCACATTAGAATACTTCAAATAATTCTATCAATCAATTAATATCATTAGTTGAATTTTTTTCTTGGAAAAATTCCCACCAAAAATCATCATGATCCCACCCTTGGGAGTTTTTTTTTTAATTTAAAATCTGCTCGAGAAGCCGCAATTCTTAAAATTTCTCAATGAAAATCACATTAGAATACTTCAAATAATTCCATCCATCAATTAATATCATTAGTTGAATTTTTTTCTTGGAAAAATTCCCACCAAAACTCATCATGATCCCACCCTTGGGAGTTTTTTTTTCAATTTAAAATCTGCTCTAGAAGCCGCGATTCTTAAAATTTCTCAATGAAAATCACATTAGAATACTTCAAATAATTCTATCAATCAATTAATATCATTAGTTGAATTTTTTTCTTGGAAAAATTCCCACCAAAAATCATCATGATCCCACCCTTGGGAGTTTTTTTTTAATTTTTTAAAAATGCCAAAATCTGCTCTAGAAGCCGCGATTCTTAAAATTTCTCAATGGAAATCACATTATAATACTTCAAATAATTCTATCAATCAATTAATATCATTAGTTGAATTTTTTTCTTGGAAAAATTCCCACCAAAAATCATCATGATCCCACCCTTGGGAGTTTTTTTTTTAATTTAAAATCTGCTCTAGAAGCCGCAATTCTTAAAATTTCTCAATGAAAATCACATTAGAATACTTCAAATAATTCCATCAATCAATTAATATCATTAGTTGAATTTTTTTCTTGGAAAAATTCCCACCAAAACTCATCATGATCCCACCCTTGGGAGTTTTTTTTTTTCAATTTAAAATCTGCTCTAGAAGCCGCGATTCTTAAAATTTCTCAATGAAAATCACATTAGAATACTTCAAATAATTCTACAAATCAATTAATATCATTAGTTGAATTTTTTTCTTGGAAAAATTCCCACCAAAAATCATCATGATCCCACCCTTGGGAGTTTTTTTTAATTTTTTAAAAATGCCAAAATCTGCTCTAGAAGCCGCGATTCTTAAAATTTCTCAATGAAAATCACATTAGAATACTTCAAATAATTCTATCAATCAATTAATATCATTAGTTGAATTTTTTTCTTGGAAAAATTCCCACCAAAAATCATCATGATCCCACCCTTGGGAGTTTTTTTTAATTTTTAAAAAATGCCAAAATCTGCTCTAGAAGCCGCAATTCTTAAAATTTCTCAATGAAAATCACATTAGAATACTTCAAATAATTCTACAAATCAATTAATATCATTAGTTGAATTTGTTTCTTGGAAAAATTCCCACCAAAAATCATCATGACCCCACCCTTGGGAGGTTTTTTTTAATTTTTTAAAAATGCCAAAATCTGCTCTAGAAACCGCAATTCTTAAAATTTCTCAATGAAAATCACATTATAATACTTCAAATAATTCTACCAATCAATTAATATCATTAGTTGAATTTTTTTCTTGGAAAAATTCCCACCAAAAATCATCATGATCCCATCCTTGGGAGTTTTTTTTAATTTTTTAAAAATGCCAAAATCTGCTCTAGAAGCCGCGATTCTTAAAATTTCTCAATGAAAATCACATTAGAATACTTCAAATAATTCTATCAATCAATTAATATCATTAGTTGAATTTTTTTCTTGGAAAAATTCCCACCAAAAATCATCATGATCCCACCCTTGGGAGTTTTTTTTTTAATTTTTAAAAAATGCCAGAATCTGCTCTAGAAGCCGCTATTCTTAAAATTTCTCAATGAAAATCACATTAGATACTTCAAATAATTCTATCAATCAATTAATATCATTAGTTGAATTTTTTTCTTGGAAAAATTCCCACCAAAAATCATCATGATCCCACCCTTGGGAGTTTTTTCTTTAATTTAAAATCTGCTCTAGAAGCCGCAATTCTTAAAATTTCTCAATGAAAATCACATTAGAATACTTCAAATAATTCCATCAATCAATTAATATCATTAGTTGAATTTTTTTCTTGGAAAAATTCCCACCAAAACTCATCATGATCCCACCCTTGGGAGTTTTTTTTTAATTTAAAATCTGCTCTAGAAGCCGCGATTCTTAAAATTTCTCAATGAAAATCACATTAGAATACTTCAAATAATTCTACAAATCAATTAATATCATTAGTTGAATTTTTTTCTTGGAAAAATTCCCACCAAAACTCATCATGATCCCACCCTTGGGAGTTTTTTTTAATTTTTTAAAAATGCCAAAATCTGCTCTAGAAACCGCAATTCTTAAAATTTCTCAATGAAAATCACATTAGAATACTTCAAATAATTCTACCAATCAATTAATATCATTAGTTGAATTTTTTTCTTGGAAAAATTCCCACCAAAAATCATCATGATCCCACCATTGGGAGTTTTTTTTAATTTTTAAAAAATGCCAAAATCTGCTCTAGAAACCGCAATTCTTAAAATTTCTCAATGAAAATCACATTAGAATACTTCAAATAATTCTACAAATCAATTAATATCATTAGTTGAATTTGTTTCTTGGAAAAATTCCCACCAAAAATCATCATGATCCCACCCTTGGGAGTTTTTTTTAATTTTTAAAAAATGCCAAAATCTGCTCTAGAAGCCGCGATTCTTAAAATTTCTCAATGAAAATCACATTAGAATACTTCAAATAATTCTATCAATCAATTAATATCATTAGTTGAATTTTTTCTTGGAAAAATTCCCACCAAAACTCATCATGATCCCACCCTTGGGAGTTTTTTTTAATTTTTTAAAAATGCCAAAATCTGCTCTAGAAGCCGCAATTCTTAAAATTTCTCAATGAAAATCACATTAGAATACTTCAAATAATTCTACCAATCAATTAATATCATTAGTTGAATTTGTTTCTTGGAAAAATTCCCACCAAAACTTATCATGATCCCACCCTTGGGAGTTTTTTTTTCAATTTTTTAAAAATGCCAAAATCTGCTCTAGAAACCGCAATTCTTAAAATTTCTCAATGAAAATCACATTAGAATACTTCAAATAATTCTACAAATCAATTAATATCATTAGTTGAATTTGTTTCTTGGAAAAATTCCCACCAAAAATCATCATGATCCCACCCTTGGGAGTTTTTTTTAATTTTTAAAAAATGCCAAAATCTGCTCTAGAAGCCGCGATTCTTAAAATTTCTCAATGAAAATCACATTAGAATACCTCAAATAATTCTATCAATCAATTAATATCATTAGTTGAATTTTTTTCTTGGAAAAATTCCCACCAAAACTCATCATGATCCCACCCTTGGGAGTTTTTTCTAATTTTTTAAAAATGCCAAAATCTGCTCTAGAAACCGCAATTCTTAAAATTTCTCAATGAAAATCACATTAGAATACTTCAAATAATTCTACCAATCAATTAATATCATTAGTTGAATTTTTTTCTTGGAAAAATTCCCACCAAAACTCATCATGATCCCACTCTTGGGAGTTTTTCTTTTTAATTTTTTAAAAATGCCAAAATCTGCTCTAACAACCGCAATTCTTAAAATTTCTCAATGAAAATCACATTAGAATACTTCAAATAATTCTACCAATCAATTAATATCATTAGTTGAATTTTTTTCTTGGAAAAATTCCCACCAAAAATCATCATGATCCCACCCTTGGGAGTTTTTTTTTAATTTTTTAAAAATGCCAAAATCTGCTCTAGAAACCGCAATTCTTAAAATTTCTCAATGAAAATCACATTAGAATACTTCAAATAATTATACCAATCAATTAATATCATTAGTTGAATTTTTTTTCTTGGAAAAATTCCCACCAAAAATCATCATGATCCCACCCTTGGGAGTTTTTTTAATTTTTTAAAAATGCCAAAATCTGCTCTAGAAACCGCAATTCTTAAAATTTCTCAATGAAAATCACATTAGAATACTTCAAATAATTCTACAAATCAATTAATATCATTAGTTGAATTTGTTTCTTGGAAAAATTCCCACCAAAAATCATCATGATCCCACCCTTGGGAGTTTTTTTTTTAATTTAAAATCTGCTCTAGAAACCGCAATTCTTAAAATTTCTCAATGAAAATCACATTAGAATACTTCAAATAATTCCATCAATCAATTAATATCATTAGTTGAATTTTTTTCTTGGAAAAATTCCCACCAAAAATCATCATGATCCCACCATTGGGAGTTTTTTTTAATTTTTTAAAAATGCCAAAATCTGCTCTAGAAACCGCAATTCTTAAAATTTCTCAATGAAAATCACATTAGAATACTTCAAATAATTCTACCAATCAATTAATATCATTAGTTGAATTTTTTTCTTGGAAAAATTCCCACCAAAAATCATCATGATCCCACCCTTGGGAGTTTTTTTTTTAATTTAAAATCTGCTCTAGAAGCCGCGATTCTTAAAATTTCTCAATGAAAATCACATTAGAATATTTCAAATAATTCTATCAATCAATTAATATCATTAGTTGAATTTTTTTCTTGGAAAAATTCCCACCAAAAATCATCATGATCCCACCCTTGGGAGTTTTTTTTTAATTTTTTAAAAATGCCAAAATCTGCTCTAGAAACCGCAATTCTTAAAATTTCTCAATGAAAATCACATTAGAATACTTCAAATAATTCTATCAATCAATTAATATCATTAGTTGAATTTTTTTCTTGGAAAAATTCCCACCAAAAATCATCATGATCCCACCCTTGGGAGTTTTTTTTTTAATTTAAAATCTGCTCTAGAAGCCGCGATTCTTAAAATTTCTCAATGAAAATCACATTAGAATACTTCAAATAATTCTATCAATCAATTAATATCATTAGTTGAATTTTTTTCTTGGAAAAATTCCCACCAAAAATCATCATGATCCCACCATTGGGAGTTTTTTTTAATTTTTAAAAAATGCCAAAATCTGCTCTAGAAGCCGCAATTCTTAAAATTTCTCAATGAAAATCACATTAGAATACTTCAAATAATTCTATCAATCAATTAATATCATTAGTTGAATTATTTTCTTGGAAAAATTCCCACCAAAAATCATCATGATCCCACCCTTGGGAGTTTTTTTTTTAATTTAAAATCTGCTCTAGAAGCCGCAATTCTTAAAATTTCTCAATGAAAATCACATTAGAATACTTCAAATAATTCTACCAATCAATTAATATCATTAGTTGAATTTTTTTCTTGGAAAAATTCCCACCAAAAATCATCATGATCCCACCCTTGGGAGTTTTTTTTTAATTTTTTAAAAATGCCAAAATCTGCTCTAGAAGCCGCAATTCTTAAAATTTCTTAATGAAAATCACATTAGAATACTTCAAATAATTCTACCAATCAATTAATATCATTAGTTGAATTTTTTTCTTGGAAAAATTCCCACCAAAAATCATCATGATCCCACCCTTGGGAGTTTTTTTTTAATTTTTTAAAAATGCCAAAATCTGCTCTAGAAGCGGCAATTCTTAAAATTTCTCAATGAAAATCACATGAGAATACTTCAAATAATTCTATCAATCAATTAATATCATTAGTTGAATTTGTTTCTTGGAAAAAGTCCCACCAAAAATCATCATGATCCCACTCTTGGGAGTTTTTTTTTAATTTTTAAAAAATGCCAAAATCTGCTCTAGAAACCGCAATTCTTAAAATTTCTCAATGAAAATCACATTAGAATACTTCAAATAATTCTACCAATCAATTAATATCATTAGTTGAATTTTTTTCTTGGAAAAATTCCCACCAAAAATCATCATGATCCCACCCTTGGGAGTTTTTTTTTTAATTTTTTAAAAATGCCAAAATCTGCTCTAGAAACCGCGATTCTTAAAATTTCTCAATGAAAATCACATTAGAATACTTCAAATAATTCTACCAATCATTAGTTGAATTTTTTTCTTGGAAAAATTCTCACCAAAACTCATCATGATCCCACCCTTGGGAGTTTTTTTTAATTTTTTAAAAATGCCAAAATCTGCTCTAGAAACCGCAATTCTTAAAATTTCTCAATGAAAATCACATTAGAATACTTCAAATAATTCTACCAATCAATTAATATCATTAGTTGAATTTTTTTCTTGGAAAAATTCCCACCAAAAATCATCATGATCCCACCCTTGGGAGTTTTTTTTTAATTTTTTAAAAATGCCAAAATCTGCTCTAGAAGCCGCAATTCTTAAAATTTCTTAATGAAAATCACATTAGAATACTTCAAATAATTCTACCAATCAATTAATATCATTAGTTGAATTTTTTTCTTGGAAAAATTCCCACCAAAAATCATCATGATCCCACCCTTGGGAGTTTTTTTTTAATTTTTTAAAAATGCCAAAATCTGCTCTAGAAGCGGCAATTCTTAAAATTTCTCAATGAAAATCACATTAGAATACTTCAAATAATTCTATCAATCAATTAATATCATTAGTTGAATTTGTTTCTTGGAAAAAGTCCCACCAAAAATCATCATGATCCCACCCTTGGGAGTTTTTTTTTTAATTTTTTAAAAATGCCAAAATCTGCTCTAGAAGCCGCAATTCTTAAAATTTCTTAATGAAAATCACATTAGAATACTTCAAATAATTCTACCAATCAATTAATATCATTAGTTGAATTTTTTTCTTGGAAAAATTCCCACCAAAAATCATCATGATCCCACCCTTGGGAGTTTTTTTTTAATTTTTTAAAAATGCCAAAATCTGCTCTAGAAGCGGCAATTCTTAAAATTTCTCAATGAAAATCACATTAGAATACTTCAAATAATTCTATCAATCAATTAATATCATTAGTTGAATTATTTTCTTGGAAAAATTCCCACCAAAAATCATCATGACCCCACCCTTGGGAGGTTTTTTTAATTTTTTAGAAATGCCAAAATCTGCTCTAGAAACCGCAATTCTTAAAATTTCTCAATGAAAATCACATTAGAATACTTCAAATAATTCTACCAATCAATTAATATCATTAGTTGATTTTTTTCTTGGAAAAATTCCCACCAAAACTCATCATGATCCCACCCTTGGGAGTTTTTTTTTAATTTTTTAAAAATGCCAAAATCTGCTCTAGAAACCGCAATTCTTAAAATTTCTCAATGAAAATCACATTAGAATACTTCAAATAATTCTACCAATCAATTAGTATCATTAGTTGAATTATTTTCTTGGAAAAATTCCCACCAAAAATCATCATGACCCCACCCTTGGGAGGTTTTTTTTAATTTTTTAAAAATGCCAAAATCTGCTCTAGAAAGCGCAATTCTTAAAATTTCTCAATGAAAATCACATTAGAATACTTCAAATAATTCTACCAATCAATTAATATCATTAGTTGATTTTTTTTCTTGGAAAAATTCCCACCAAAACTCATCATGATCCCACCCTTGGGACTTTTTTTTAATTTTTTAAAAATGCCAAAATCTGCTCTAGAAACCGCAATTCTTAAAATTTCTCAATGAAAATCACATTAGAATACTTCAAATAATTCTACCAATCAATTAATATCATTAGTTGAATTATTTTCTTGGAAAAATTCCCACCAAAAATCATCATGACCCCACCCTTGGGAGGTTTTTTTTAATTTTTTAAAAATGCCAAAATCTGCTCTAGAAACCGCAATTCTTAAAATTTCTCATTGAAAATCACATTAGAATACTTCAAATAATTCTACCAATCAATTAATATCATTAGTTGAATTTTTTTCTTGGAAAAATTCCCACCAAAACTCATCATGATCCCACCCTTGGGAGTTTTTTTTAATTTTTAAAAAATACCAAAATCTGCTCTAGAAGCCGCGATTCTTAAAATTTCTCAATGAAAATCACATTAGAATACTTCAAATAATTCTACCAATCAATTAATATCATTAGTTGAATTTTTTTCTTGGAAAAATTCCCACCAAAAATCATCATGATCCCACCCTTGGGAGTTTTTTTTTTAATTTAAAATCTGCTCTAGAAGCCGCAATTCTTAAAATTTCTCAATGAAATTCACATTAGAATACTTCAAATAATTCTACCAATCAATTAATATCATTAGTTGAATTTTTTTCTTGGAAAAATTCCCACCAAAACTCATCATGATCCCACCCTTGGGAGTTTTTTTTTTTCATTTTAAAATCTGCTCTAGAAGCCGCGATTCTTAAAATTTCTCAATGAAAATCACATTAGAATACTTCAAATAATTCTATCAATCAATTAATATCATTAGTTGAATTTTTTTCTTGGAAAAATTCCCACCAAAAATCATCATGATCCCACCCTTGGGAGTTTTTTTTTAATTTTTTAAAAATGCCAAAATCTGCTCTAGAAACCGCAATTCTTAAAATTTCTCAATCAAAATCACATTAGAATACTTCAAATAATTCTACCAATCAATTAATATCATTAGTTGAATTTTTTTCTTGGAAAAATTCCCACCAAAAATCATCATGATCCCACCCTTGGGAGTTTTTTTTTAATTTTTTAAAAATGCCAAAATCTGCTCTAGAAACCGCAATTCTTAAAATTTCTCAATCAAAATCACATTAGAATACTTCAAATAATTCTACCAATCAATTAATATCATTAGTTGAATTTTTTTCTTGGAAAAATTCCCACCAAAAATCATCATGATCCCACCCTTGGGAGTTTTTTTTTTAATTTTTTAAAAATGCCAAAATCTGCTCTAGAAGCCGCGATTCTTAAAATTTCTCAATGAAAATCACATTAGAATACTTCAAATAATTCTACCAATCAATTAATATCATTAGTTGATTTTTTTCTTGGAAAAATTCCCACCAAAACTCATCATGATCCCACCCTTGGGAGTTTTTTTTTAATTTTTTAAAAATGCCAAAATCTGCTCTAGAAACCGCAATTCTTAAAATTTCTCAATGAAAATCACATTAGAATACTTCAAATAATTCTATCAATCAATTAATATCATTAGTTGAATTTGTTTCTTGGGAAAAGTCCCACCAAAAATCATCATGATCCCACCCTTGGGAGTTTTTTTTTTAATTTTTTAAAAATGCCAAAATCTGCTCTAGAAGCCGCAATTCTTAAAATTTCTTAATGAAAATCACATTAGAATACTTCAAATAATTCTACCAATCAATTAATATCATTAGTTGAATTTTTTTCTTGGAAAAATTCCCACCAAAAATCATCATGATCCCACCCTTGGGAGTTTTTTTTTAATTTTTTAAAAATGCCAAAATCTGCTCTAGAAGCGGCAATTCTTAAAATTTCTCAATGAAAATCACATTAGAATACTTCAAATAATTCTATCAATCAATTAATATCATTAGTTGAATTATTTTCTTGGAAAAATTCCCACCAAAAATCATCATGACCCCACCCTTGGGAGGTTTTTTTAATTTTTTAAAAATGCCAAAATCTGCTCTAGAAACCGCAATTCTTAAAATTTCTCAATGAAAATCACATTAGAATACTTCAAATAATTCTACCAATCAATTAATATCATTAGTTGATTTTTTTCTTGGAAAAATTCCCACCAAAACTCATCATGATCCCACCCTTGGGAGTTTTTTTTTAATTTTTTAAAAATGCCAAAATCTGCTCTAGAAACCGCAATTCTTAAAATTTCTCAATGAAAATCACATTAGAATACTTCAAATAATTCTACCAATCAATTAGTATCATTAGTTGAATTATTTTCTTGGAAAAATTCCCACCAAAAATCATCATGACCCCACCCTTGGGAGGTTTTTTTTAATTTTTTAAAAATGCCAAAATCTGCTCTAGAAAGCGCAATTCTTAAAATTTCTCAATGAAAATCACATTAGAATACTTCAAATAATTCTACCAATCAATTAATATCATTAGTTGATTTTTTTTCTTGGAAAAATTCCCACCAAAACTCATCATGATCCCACCCTTGGGAGTTTTTTTTAATTTTTTAAAAATGCCAAAATCTGCTCTAGAAACCGCAATTCTTAAAATTTCTCAATGAAAATCACATTAGAATACTTCAAATAATTCTACCAATCAATTAATATCATTAGTTGAATTATTTTCTTGGAAAAATTCCCACCAAAAATCATCATGACCCCACCCTTGGGAGGTTTTTTTTTAATTTTTTAAAAATGCCAAAATCTGCTCTAGAAACCGCAATTCTTAAAATTTCTCATTGAAAATCACATTAGAATACTTCAAATAATTCTACCAATCAATTAATATCATTAGTTGAATTTTTTTCTTGGAAAAATTCCCACCAAAACTCATCATGATCCCACCCTTGGGAGTTTTTTTTAATTTTTAAAAAATACCAAAATCTGCTCTAGAAGCCGCGATTCTTAAAATTTCTCAATGAAAATCACATTAGAATACTTCAAATAATTCTACCAATCAATTAATATCATTAGTTGAATTTTTTTCTTGGAAAAATTCCCACCAAAAATCATCATGATCCCACCCTTGGGAGTTTTTTTTTTAATTTAAAATCTGCTCTAGAAGCCGCAATTCTTAAAATTTCTCAATGAAATTCACATTAGAATACTTCAAATAATTCTACCAATCAATTAATATCATTAGTTGAATTTTTTTCTTGGAAAAATTCCCACCAAAACTCATCATGATCCCACCCTTGGGAGTTTTTTTTTTCATTTTAAAATCTGCTCTAGAAGCCGCGATTCTTAAAATTTCTCAATGAAAATCACATTAGAATACTTCAAATAATTCTATCAATCAATTAATATCATTAGTTGAATTTTTTTCTTGGAAAAATTCCCACCAAAAATCATCATGATCCCACCCTTGGGAGTTTTTTTTTAATTTTTTAAAAATGCCAAAATCTGCTCTAGAAACCGCAATTCTTAAAATTTCTCAATCAAAATCACATTAGAATACTTCAAATAATTCTACCAATCAATTAATATCATTAGTTGAATTTTTTTCTTGGAAAAATTCCCACCAAAAATCATCATGATCCCACCCTTGGGAGTTTTTTTTTAATTTTTTAAAAATGCCAAAATCTGCTCTAGAAACCGCAATTCTTAAAATTTCTCAATCAAAATCACATTAGAATACTTCAAATAATTCTACCAATCAATTAATATCATTAGTTGAATTTTTTTCTTGGAAAAATTCCCACCAAAAATCATCATGATCCCACCCTTGGGAGTTTTTTTTTTAATTTTTTAAAAATGCCAAAATCTGCTCTAGAAGCCGCGATTCTTAAAATTTCTCAATGAAAATCACATTAGAATACTTCAAATAATTCTACCAATCAATTAATATCATTAGTTGAATTTTTTTCTTGGAAAAATTCCCACCAAAACTCATCATGATCCCACCCTTGGGAGTTTTTTTTTTCATTTTAAAATCTGCTCTAGAAGCCGCGATTCTTAAAATTTCTCAATGAAAATCACATTAGAATACTTCAAATAATTCTATCAATCAATTAATATCATTAGTTGAATTTTTTTCTTGGAAAAATTCCCACCAAAAATCATCATGATCCCACCCTTGGGAGTTTTTTTTTAATTTTTTAAAAATGCCAAAATCTGCTCTAGAAACCGCAATTCTTAAAATTTCTCAATCAAAATCACATTAGAATACTTCAAATAATTCTACCAATCAATTAATATCATTAGTTGAATTTTTTTCTTGGAAAAATTCCCACCAAAAATCATCATGATCCCACCCTTGGGAGTTTTTTTTTAATTTTTTAAAAATGCCAAAATCTGCTCTAGAAGCCGCAATTCTTAAAATTTCTCAATGAAAATCACATTAGAATACTTCAAATAATTCTATCAATCAATTAATATCATTAGTTGAATTTTTTTCTTGGAAAAATTCCCACCAAAAATCATCATGATCCCACCCTTGGGAGTTTTTTTTTTAATATCTGCTCTAGAAGCCGCGATTCTTAAAGTTTCTCAATGAAAATCACATTAGAATACTTCAAATAATTCTACCAATCAATTAATATCATTAGTTGAATTTTTTTCTTGGAAAAATTCCCACCAAAAATCATCATGATCCCACCATTGGGAGTTTTTTTTAATTTTTTAAAAATGCCAAAATCTGCTCTAGAAGCCGCAATTCTTAAAATTTCTCAATGAAAATCACATTAGAATACTTCAAATAATTCTATCAATCAATTAATATCATTAGTTGAATTATTTTCTTGGAAAAATTCCCACCAAAAATCATCATGATCCCACCCTTGGGAGTTTTTTTTTTTAATTTAAAATCTGCTCTAGAAGCCGCAATTCTTAAAATTTCTCAATGAAAATCACATTAGAATACTTCAAATAATTCCATCAATCAATTAATATCATTAGTTGAATTTTTTTCTTGGAAAAATTCCCACCAAAACTCATCATGATCCCACCCTTGGGAGTTTTTTTTTTAATTTTTTAAAAATGCCAAAATCTGCTCTAGAAGCCGCAATTCTTAAAATTTCTCAATGAAAATCACATTAGAATACTTCAAATAATTCTACCAATCAATTAATATCATTAGTTGAATTTTTTTCTTGGAAAAATTCCCACCAAAAATCATCATGATCCCACCCTTGGGAGTTTTTTTTTAATTTTTTAAAAATGCCAAAATCTGCTCTAGAAACCGCAATTCTTAAAATTTCTCAATGAAAATCACATTAGAATACTTCAAATAATTCTACAAATCAATTAATATCATTAGTTGAATTTGTTTCTTGGAAAAATTCCCACCAAAACTCATCATGATCCCACCCTTGGGAGTTTTTTTTTCAATTTTTTAAAAATGCCAAAATCTGCTCTAGAAACCGCAATTCTTAAAATTTCTCAATGAAAATCACATTAGAATACTTCAAATAATTCTACCAATCAATTAATATCATTAGTTGAATTTGTTTCTTGGAAAAATTCCCACCAAAAATCATCATGATCCCACCCTTGGGAGTTTTTTTTAATTTTTAAAAAATGCCAAAATCTGCTCTAGAAGCCGCGATTCTTAAAATTTCTCAATGAAAATCACATTAGAATACTTCAAATAATTCTATCAATCAATTAATATCATTAGTTGAATTTTTTTCTTGGAAAAATTCCCACCAAAACTCATCATGATCCCACCCTTGGGAGTTTTTTTTAATTTTTTAAAAATGCCAAAATCTGCTCTAGAAACCGCAATTCTTAAAATTTCTCAATGAAAATCACATTAGAATACTTCAAATAATTCTACCAATCAATTAATATCATTAGTTGAATTTTTTTCTTGGAAAAATTCCCACCAAAACTCATCATGATCCCACTCTTGGGAGTTTTTTTTTTAATTTTTTAAAAATGCCAAAATCTGCTCTAAAAACCGCAATTCTTAAAATTTCTCAATGAAAATCACATTAGAATACTTCAAATAATTCTATCAATCAATTAATATCATTAGTTGAATTTTTTTCTTGGAAAAATTCCCACCAAAAATCATCATGATCCCACCCTTGGGAGTTTTTTTTTAATTTTTTAAAAATGCCAAAATCTGCTCTAGAAACCGCAATTCTTAAAATTTCTCAATGAAAATCACATTAGAATACTTCAAATAATTCTACCAATCAATTAATATCATTAGTTGAATTTTTTTCTTGGAAAAATTCCCACCAAAAATCATCATGATCCCACCCTTGGGAGTTTTTTTTAATTTTTTAAAAATGCCAAAATCTGCTCTAGAAACCGCAATTCTTAAAATTTGTCAATGAAAATCACATTAGAATACTTCAAATAATTCTACAAATCAATTAATATCATTAGTTGAATTTGTTTCTTGGAAAAATTCCCACCAAAAATCATCATGATCCCACCCTTGGGAGTTTTTTTTAATTTTTTAAAAATGCCAAAATCTGCTCTAGAAACCGCGATTCTTAAAATTTCTCAATGAAAATCACATTAGAATACTTCAAATAATTCTATCAATCAATTAATATCATTAGTTGAATTTTTTTCTTGGAAAAATTTCCACCAAAAATCATCATGATCCCACCATTGGGAGTTTTTTTAATTTTTAAAAAATGCCAAAATCTGCTCTAGAAGCCGCAATTCTTAAAATTTCTCAATGAAAATCACATTAGAATACTTCAAATAATTCTACAAATCAATTAATATCATTAGTTGAATTTGTTTCTTGGAAAAATTCCCACCAAAAATCATCATGATCCCACCCTTGGGAGTTTTTTTTAATTTTTAAAAAATACCAAAATCTGCTCTAGAAGCCGCGATTCTTAAAAGTTCTCAATGAAAATCACATTAGAATACTTCAAATAATTCTACCAATCAATTAATATCATTAGTTGAATTTTTTTCTTGGAAAAATTCCCACCAAAAATCATCATGATCCCACCCTTGGGAGTTTTTTTTTTAATTTAAAATCTGCTCTAGAAGCCGCAATTCTTAAAATTTCTCAATGAAAATCACATTAGAATACTTCAAATAATTCCATCAATCAATTAATATCATTAGTTGATTTTTTTTCTTGGAAAAATTCCCACCAAAACTCATCATGATCCCACCCTTGGGAGTTTTTTTTTTCAATTTTAAAGAATGCCAAAATCTGCTCTAGAAGCCGCGATTCTTAAAATTTCTCAATGAAAATCACATTAGAATACTTCAAATAATTCTATCAATCAATTAATATCATTAGTTGAATTTTTTTCTTGGAAAAATTCCCACCAAACATCATCATGATTCCACCCTTGGGAGTTTTTTTTAATTTTTTAAAAATGCCAAAATCTGCTCTAGAAGCCGCAATTCTTAAAATTTCTCAATGAAAATCACATTAGAATACTTCAAATAATTCTATCAATCAATTAATATCATTAGTTGAATTTTTTTCTTGGAAAAATTCCCACCAAAAATCATCATGATCCCACCCTTGGGAGTTTTTTTTTTAATTTAAAATCTGCTCTAGAAGCCGCGATTCTTAAAATTTCTCAATGAAAATCACATTAGAATACTTCAAATAATTCTATCAATCAATTAATATCATTAGTTGAATTTTTTTCTTGGAAAAATTCCCACCAAAAATCATCATGATCCCACCATTGGGAGTTTTTTTTTATTTTTAAAAAATGCCAAAATCTGCTCTAGAAGCCGCAATTCTTAAAATTTCTCAATGAAAATCACATTAGAATACTTCAAATAATTCTATCAATCAATTAATATCATTAGTTGAATTATTTTCTTGGAAAAATTCCCACCAAAAATCATCATGACCCCACCCTTGGGAGTTTTTTTTTTAATTTAAAATCTGCTCTAGAAGCCGCAATTCTTAAAATTTCTCAATGAAAATCACATTAGAATACTTCAAATAATTCCATCAATCAATTAATATCATTAGTTGATTTTTTTTCTTGGAAAAATTCCCACCAAAACTCATCATGATCCCACCCTTGGGAGTTTTTTTTTTCAATTTAAAATCTGCTCTAGAAGCCGCGATTCTTAAAATTTCTCAATGAAAATCACATTAGAATACTTCAAATAATTCTATCAATCAATTAATATCATTAGTTGAATTTTTTTCTTGGAAAAATTCCCACCAAAAATCATCATGATCCCATCCTTGGGAGTTTTTTTTAATTTTTTAAAAATGCCAAAATCTGCTCTAGAAGCCGCGATTCTTAAAATTTCTCAATGAAAATCACATTAGAATACTTCAAATAATTCTATCAATCAATTAATATCATTACTTGAATTTTTTTCTTGGAAAAATTCCCACCAAAAATCATCATGATCCCACCCTTGGGAGTTTTTTTTTTAATTTTTAAAGAATGCCAAAATCTGCTCTAGAAGCCGCAATTCTTAAAATTTCTCAATGAAAATCACATTAGAATACTTCAAATAATTCTACAAATCAATTAATATCATTAGTTGAATTTGTTTCTTGGAAAAATTCCCACCAAAAATCATCATGATCCCACCCTTGGGAGTTTTTTTTAATTTTTAAAAAATGCCAAAATCTGCTCTAGAAGCCGCGATTCTTAAAATTTCTCAATGAAAATCACATTAGATACTTCAAATAATTCTATCAATCAATTAATATCATTAGTTGAATTTTTTTCTTGGAAAAATTCCCACCAAAAATCATCATGATCCCACCCTTGGGAGTTTTTTCTTTAATTTAAAATCTGCTCTAGAAACCGCAATTCTTAAAATTTCTCAATGAAAATCACATTAGAATACTTCAAATAATTCCATCAATCAATTAATATCATTAGTTGAATTTTTTTCTTGGAAAAATTCCCACCAAAACTCATCATGATCCCACCCTTGGGAGTTTTTTTTTTTAATTTAAAATCTGCTCTAGAAGCCGCGATTCTTAAAATTTCTCAATGAAAATCACATTAGAATACTTCAAATAATTCTACAAATCAATTAATATTAGTTGAATTTTTTTCAAAAATTAGATCCCACCCTTGGGAGTTTTTTTTAATTTTTTTGCCAAAATCTGTTCTAGAAACCGCAATTCTTAAAATTTCTCAATGAAAATCACATTAGAATACTTCAAATAATTCTACCAATCATTACTTGGAAAAATTCCCACCAAAAATCATCATAATTAATATCATTAGTTGAATTTTTTTCTTGGAAAAATTCCCACCAAAACTCATCATGATCCCACCCTTGGGAGTTTTTTTTAATTTTTTAAAAATGCCAAAATCTGCTCTAGAAACCGCAATTCTTAAAATTTCTCAATGAAAATCACATTAGAATACTTCAAATAATTCTACCAATCAATTAATATCATTAGTTGAATTTTTTTCTTGGAAAAATTCCCACCAAAAATCATCATGATCCCACCCTTGGGAGTTTTTTTTAATTTTTTAAAAATGCCAAAATCTGCTCTAGAAACCGCAATTCTTAAAATTTCTCAATCAAAATCACATTAGAATACTTCAAATAATTCTACCAATCAATTAATATCATTAGTTGAAGTTTTTTCTTGGAAAAATTCCCACCAAAAATCATCATGATCCCACCATTGGGAGTTTTTTTTAATTTTTAAAAAATGCCAAAATCTGCTCTAGAAACCGCAATTCTTAAAATTTCTCAATGAAAATCACATTAGAATACTTCAAATAATTCTACAAATCAATTAATATCATTAGTTGAATTTGTTTCTTGGAAAAATTCCCACCAAAAATCATCATGATCCCACCCTTGGGAGTTTTTTTTAATTTTTAAAAAATGCCAAAATCTGCTCTAGAAGCCGCGATTCTTAAAATTTCTCAATGAAAATCACATTAGAATACTTCAAATAATTCTATCAATCAATTAATATCATTAGTTGAATTTTTTTCTTGGAAAAATTCCCACCAAAACTTATCATGATCCCACCCTTGGGAGTTTTTTTTAATTTTTTAAAAATGCCAAAATCTGCTCTAGAAGCCGCAATTCTTAAAATTTCTCAATGAAAATCACATTAGAATACTTCAAATAATTCTACCAATCAATTAATATCATTAGTTGAATTTGTTTCTTGGAAAAATTCCCACCAAAACTCATCATGATCCCACCCTTGGGAGTTTTTTTTTCAATTTTTTAAAAATGCCAAAATCTGCTCTAGAAACCGCAATTCTTAAAATTTCTCAATGAAAATCACATTAGAATACTTCAAATAATTCTACAAATCAATTAATATCATTAGTTGAATTTGTTTCTTGGAAAAATTCCCACCAAAAATCATCATGATCCCACCCTTGGGAGTTTTTTTTAATTTTTAAAAAATGCCAAAATCTGCTCTAGAAGCCGCGATTCTTAAAATTTCTCAATGAAAATCACATTAGAATACTTCAAATAATTCTATCAATCAATTAATATCATTAGTTGAATTTTTTTCTTGGAAAAATTCCCACCAAAACTCATCATGATCCCACCCTTGGGAGTTTTTTCTAATTTTTTAAAAATGCCAAAATCTGCTCTAGAAACCGCAATTCTTAAAATTTCTCAATGAAAATCACATTAGAATACTTCAAATAATTCTACCAATCAATTAATATCATTAGTTGAATTTTTTTCTTGGAAAAATTCCCACCAAAACTCATCATGATCCCACTCTTGGGAGTTTTTTTTTTAATTTTTTAAAAATGCCAAAATCTGCTCTAACAACCGCAATTCTTAAAATTTCTCAATGAAAATCACATTAGAATACTTCAAATAATTCTACCAATCAATTAATATCATTAGTTGAATTTTTTTCTTGGAAAAATTCCCACCAAAAATCATCATGATCCCACCCTTGGGAGTTTTTTTTTTAATTTTTTAAAAATGCCAAAATCTGCTCTCGAAACCGCAATTCTTAAAATTTCTCAATGAAAATCACATTAGAATACTTCAAATAATTATACCAATCAATTAATATCATTAGTTGAATTTTTTTCTTGGAAAAATTCCCACCAAAAATCATCATGATCCCACCCTTGGGAGTCTTTTTAATTTTTTAAAAATGCCAAAATCTGCTCTAGAAACCGCAATTCTTAAAATTTCTCAATGAAAATCACATTAGAATACTTCAAATAATTCTACAAATCAATTAATATCATTAGTTGAATTTGTTTCTCTAAACCGCAATTCTTAAAATTTCTCAATGAAAATCACATTAGAATACTTCAAATAATTATACCAATCAATTAATATCATTAGTTGAATTTTTTTCTTGGAAAAATTCCCACCAAAAATCATCATGATCCCACCCTTGGGAGTCTTTTTAATTTTTTAAAAATGCCAAAATCTGCTCTAGAAACCGCAATTCTTAAAATTTCTCAATGAAAATCACATTAGAATACTTCAAATAATTCTACAAATCAATTAATATCATTAGTTGAATTTGTTTCTTGGAAAAATTCCCACCAAAAATCATCATGATCCCACCCTTGGGAGTTTTTTTTTTAATTTAAAATCTGCTCTAGAAACCGCAATTCTTAAAATTTCTCAATGAAAATCACATTAGAATACTTCAAATAATTCCATCAATCAATTAATATCATTAGTTGAATTTTTTTCTTGGAAAAATTCCCACCAAAAATCATCATGATCCCACCATTGGGAGTTTTTTTTAATTTTTAAAAAATGCCCAAATCTGCTCTAGAAGCCGCAATTCTTAAAATTTCTCAATGAAAATCACATTAGAATACTTCAAATAATTCTACCAATCAATTAATATCATTAGTTGAATTTTTTTCTTGGAAAAATTCCCACCAAAAATCATCATGATCCCACCCTTGGGAGTTTTTTTTTTTAATTTAAAATCTGCTCTAGAAGCCGCGATTCTTAAAATTTCTCAATGAAAATCACATTAGAATACTTCAAATAATTCTATCAATCAATTAATATCATTAGTTGAATTTTTTTCTTGGAAAAATTCCCACCAAAAATCATCATGATCCCACCCTTGGGAGTTTTTTTTAAATTTTTTAAAAATGCCAAAATCTGCTCTAGAAGCCGCAATTCTTAACATTTCTCAATGAAAATCACATTAGAATACTTCAAATAATTCTATCAATCAATTAATATCATTAGTTGAATTATTTTCTTGGAAAAATTCCCACCAAAAATCATCATGATCCCACCCTTGGGAGTTTTTTTTTTAATTTAAAATCTGCTCTAGAAGCCGCGATTCTTAAAATTTCTCAATGAAAATCACATTAGAATACTTCAAATAATTCTATAAATCAATTAATATCATTAGTTGAATTTTTTTCTTGGAAAAATTCCCACCAAAAATCATCATGATCCCACCATTGGGAGTTTTTTTTAATTTTTAAAAAATGCCAAAATCTGCTCTAGAAGCCGCAATTCTTAAAATTTCTCAATGAAAATCACATTAGAATACTTCAAATAATTCTATCAATCAATTAATATCATTAGTTGAATTATTTTCTTGGAAAAATTCCCACCAAAAATCATCATGATCCCACCCTTGGGAGTTTTTTTTTAATTTAAAATCTGCTCTAGAAGCCGCAATTCTTAAAATTTCTCAATGAAAATCACATTAGAATACTTCAAATAATTCTACCAATCAATTAATATCATTAGTTGAATTTTTTTCTTGGAAAAATTCCCACCAAAAATCATCATGATCCCACCCTTGGGAGTTTTTTTTTTAATTTTTTAAAAATGCCAAAATCTGCTCTAGAAGCCGCAATTCTTAAAATTTCTTAATGAAAATCACATTAGAATACTTCAAATAATTCTACCAATCAATTAATATCATTAGTTGAATTTTTTTCTTGGAAAAATTCCCACCAAAAATCATCATGATCCCACCCTTGGGAGTTTTTTTTTAATTTTTAAAAAATGCCAAAATCTGCTCTAGAAGCCGCGATTCTTAAAATTTCTCAATGAAAATCACATTAGAATACTTCAAATAATTCTATCAATCAATTAATATCATTAGTTGAATTTGTTTCTTGGAAAAAGTCCCACCAAAAATCATCATGATCCCACCCTTGGGAGTTTTTTTTTTAATTTTTTAAAAATGCCAAAATCTGCTCTAGAAACCGCGATTCTTAAAATTTCTCAATGAAAATCACATTAGAATACTTCAAATAATTCTACCAATCATTAGTTGAATTTTTTTCTTGGAAAAATTCTCACCAAAACTCATCATGATCCCACCCTTGGGAGTTTTTTTTAATTTTTTAAAAATGCCAAAATCTGCTCTAGAAACCGCAATTCTTAAAATTTCTCAATGAAAATCACATTAGAATACTTCAAATAATTCTATCAATCAATTAATATCATTAGTTGAATTTTTTTCTTGGAAAAATTCCCACCAAAAATCATCATGATCCCTCCCCTGGGGAGTTTTTTTTTTAATTTTTTAAAAATGCCAAAATCTGCTCTAGAAACCGCGATTCTTAAAATTTCTCAATGAAAATCACATTAGAATACTTCAAATAATTCTACCAATCATTAGTTGAATTTTTTTCTTGGAAAAATTCTCACCAAAACTCATCATGATCCCACCCTTGGGAGTTTTTTTTAATTTTTTAAAAATGCCAAAATCTGCTCTAGAAACCGCAATTCTTAAAATTTCTCAATGAAAATCACATTAGAATACTTCAAATAATTCTACCAATCAATTAATATCATTATTTGAATTATTTTCTTGGAAAAATTCCCACCAAAAATCATCATGACCCCACCCTTGGGAGGTTTTTTTAATTTTTTAAAAATGCCAAAATCTGCTCTAGAAACCGCAATTCTTAAAATTTCTCAATGAAAATCACATTAGAATACTTCAAATAATTCTATAAATCAATTAATATCATTAGTTGAATTTTTTTCTTGGAAAAATTCCCACCAAAAATCATCATGATCCCACCATTGGGAGTTTTTTTTAATTTTTAAAAAATGCCAAAATCTGCTCTAGAAGCCGCAATTCTTAAAATTTCTCAATGAAAATCACATTAGAATACTTCAAATAATTCTATCAATCAATTAATATCATTAGTTGAATTATTTTCTTGGAAAAATTCCCACCAAAAATTATCATGATCCCACCCTTGGGAGTTTTTTTTAAATTTTTTAAAAATGCCAAAATCTGCTCTAGAAGCCGCAATTCTTAACATTTCTCAATGAAAATCACATTAGAATACTTCAAATAATTCTATCAATCAATTAATATCATTAGTTGAATTATTTTCTTGGAAAAATTCCCACCAAAAATCATCATGATCCCACCCTTGGGAGTTTTTTTTTTAATTTAAAATCTGCTCTAGAAGCCGCAATTCTTAAAATTTCTCAATGAAAATCACATTAGAATACTTCAAATAATTCTACCAATCAATTAATATCATTAGTTGAATTTTTTTCTTGGAAAAATTCCCACCAAAAATCATCATGATCCCACCCTTGGGAGTTTTTTTTTTAATTTTTTAAAAATGCCAAAATCTGCTCTAGAAGCCGCAATTCTTAAAATTTCTTAATGAAAATCACATTAGAATACTTCAAATAATTCTACCAATCAATTAATATCATTAGTTGAATTTTTTTCTTGGAAAAATTCCCACCAAAAATCATCATGATCCCACCCTTGGGAGTTTTTTTTTAATTTTTAAAAAATGCCAAAATCTGCTCTAGAAGCCGCGATTCTTAAAATTTCTCAATGAAAATCACATTAGAATACTTCAAATAATTCTATCAATCAATTAATATCATTAGTTGAATTTGTTTCTTGGAAAAAGTCCCACCAAAAATCATCATGATCCCACCCTTGGGAGTTTTTTTTTTAATTTTTTAAAAATGCCAAAATCTGCTCTAGAAACCGCGATTCTTAAAATTTCTCAATGAAAATCACATTAGAATACTTCAAATAATTCTACCAATCATTAGTTGAATTTTTTTCTTGGAAAAATTCTCACCAAAACTCATCATGATCCCACCCTTGGGAGTTTTTTTTAATTTTTTAAAAATGCCAAAATCTGCTCTAGAAACCGCAATTCTTAAAATTTCTCAATGAAAATCACATTAGAATACTTCAAATAATTCTATCAATCAATTAATATCATTAGTTGAATTTTTTTCTTGGAAAAATTCCCACCAAAAATCATCATGATCCCACCCTTGGGAGTTTTTTTTTTAATTTTTTAAAAATGCCAAAATCTGCTCTAGAAACCGCGATTCTTAAAATTTCTCAATGAAAATCACATTAGAATACTTCAAATAATTCTACCAATCATTAGTTGAATTTTTTTCTTGGAAAAATTCTCACCAAAACTCATCATGATCCCACCCTTGGGAGTTTTTTTTAATTTTTTAAAAATGCCAAAATCTGCTCTAGAAACCGCAATTCTTAAAATTTCTCAATGAAAATCACATTAGAATACTTCAAATAATTCTACCAATCAATTAATATCATTATTTGAATTATTTTCTTGGAAAAATTCCCACCAAAAATCATCATGACCCCACCCTTGGGAGGTTTTTTTAATTTTTTAAAAATGCCAAAATCTGCTCTAGAAACCGCAATTCTTAAAATTTCTCAATGAAAATCACATTAGAATACTTCAAATAATTCTATAAATCAATTAATATCATTAGTTGAATTTTTTTCTTGGAAAAATTCCCACCAAAAATCATCATGATCCCACCATTGGGAGTTTTTTTTAATTTTTAAAAAATGCCAAAATCTGCTCTAGAAGCCGCAATTCTTAAAATTTCTCAATGAAAATCACATTAGAATACTTCAAATAATTCTATCAATCAATTAATATCATTAGTTGAATTATTTTCTTGGAAAAATTCCCACCAAAAATCATCATGATCCCACCCTTGGGAGTTTTTTTTTAAATTTTTTAAAAATGCCAAAATCTGCTCTAGAAGCCGCAATTCTTAACATTTCTCAATGAAAATCACATTAGAATACTTCAAATAATTCTATCAATCAATTAATATCATTAGTTGAATTATTTTCTTGGAAAAATTCCCACCAAAAATCATCATGATCCCACCCTTGGGAGTTTTTTTTTTTAATTTAAAATCTGCTCTAGAAGCCGCGATTCTTAAAATTTCTTAATGAAAATCACATTAGAATACTTCAAATAATTCTATAAATCAATTAATATCATTAGTTGAATTTTTTTCTTGGAAAAATTCCCACCAAAAATCATCATGATCCCACCATTGGGAGTTTTTTTTAATTTTTAAAAAATGCCAAAATCTGCTCTAGAAGCCGCAATTCTTAAAATTTCTCAATGAAAATCACATTAGAATACTTCAAATAATTCTATCAATCAATTAATATCATTAGTTGAATTATTTTCTTGGAAAAATTCCCACCAAAAATCATCATGATCCCACCCTTGGGAGTTTTTTTTTAATTTAAAATCTGCTCTAGAAGCCGCAATTCTTAAAATTTCTCAATGAAAATCACATTAGAATACTTCAAATAATTCTACCAATCAATTAATATCATTAGTTGAATTTTTTTCTTGGAAAAATTCCCACCAAAAATCATCATGATCCCACCCTTGGGAGTTTTTTTTTTTAATTTTTTAAAAATGCCAAAATCTGCTCTAGAAGCCGCAATTCTTAAAATTTCTTAATGAAAATCACATTAGAATACTTCAAATAATTCTACCAATCAATTAATATCATTAGTTGAATTTTTTTCTTGGAAAAATTCCCACCAAAAATCATCATGATCCCACCCTTGGGAGTTTTTTTTTAATTTTTAAAAAATGCCAAAATCTGCTCTAGAAGCGGCAATTCTTAAAATTTCTCAATGAAAATCACATTAGAATACTTCAAATAATTCTATCAATCAATTAATATCATTAGTTGAATTTGTTTCTTGAAAAAGTCCCACCAAAAATGATCATGATCCCACCCTTGGGAGTTTTTTTTTAATTTTTAAAAAATGCCAAAATCTGCTCTAGAAACCGCAATTCTTAAAATTTCTCAATGAAAATCACATTAGAATACTTCAAATAATTCTATCAATCAATTAATATCATTAGTTGAATTTTTTTCTTGGAAAAATTCCCACCAAAAATCATCATGATCCCACCCTTGGGAGTTTTTTTTTTAATTTTTTAAAAATGCCAAAATCTGCTCTAGAAACCGCGATTCTTAAAATTTCTCAATGAAAATCACATTAGAATACTTCAAATAATTCTACCAATCATTAGTTGAATTTTTTTCTTGGAAAAATTCTCACCAAAACTCATCATGATCCCACCCTTGGGAGTTTTTTTTAATTTTTTAAAAATGCCAAAATCTGCTCTAGAAACCGCAATTCTTAAAATTTCTCAATGAAAATCACATTAGAATACTTCAAATAATTCTACCAATCAATTAATATCATTATTTGAATTATTTTCTTGGAAAAATTCCCACCAAAAATCATCATGACCCCACCCTTGGGAGGTTTTTTTAATTTTTTAAAAATGCCAAAATCTGCTCTAGAAACCGCAATTCTTAAAATTTCTCAATGAAAATCACATTAGAATACTTCAAATAATTCTACCAATCAATTAATATCATTAGTTGAATTTTTTCTTGGAAAAATTCCCACCAAAACTCATCATGATCCCACCCTTGGGAGTTTTTTTTTAATTTTTTAAAAATGCCAAAATCTGCTCTAGAAACCGCAATTCTTAAAATTTCTCAATGAAAATCACATTAGAATACTTCAAATAATTCTACCAATCAATTAGTATCATTAGTTGAATTATTTTCTTGGAAAAATTCCCACCAAAAATCATCATGACCCCACCCTTGGGAGGTTTTTTTTAATTTTTTAAAAATGCCAAAATCTGCTCTAGAAAGCGCAATTCTTAAAATTTCTCAATGAAAATCACATTAGAATACTTCAAATAATTCTACCAATCAATTAATATCATTAGTTGAATTTTTTTCTTGGAAAAATTCCCACCAAAACTCATCATGATCCCACCCTTGGGAGTTTTTTTTAATTTTTTAAAAATGCCAAAATCTGCTCTAGAAACCGCAATTCTTAAAATTTCTCAATGAAAATCACATTAGAATACTTCAAATAATTCTACCAATCAATTAATATCATTAGTTGAATTTTTTTCTTGGAAAAATTCCCACCAAAAATCATCATGATCCCACCCTTGGGAGTTTTTTTTTTAATTTTTTAAAAATGCCAAAATCTGCTCTAGAAACCGCAATTCTTAAAATTTCTCAATGAAAATCACATTAGAATACTTCAAATAATTCTACCAATCAATTAATATCATTAGTTGAATTATTTTCTTGGAAAAATTCCCACCAAAAATCATCATGATCCCACCCTTGGGAGTTTTTTAATTTTTTAAAAATGCCAAAATCTGCTCTAGAAACCGCGATTCTTAAAATTTCTCAATGAAAATCACATTAGAATACTTCAAATAATTCTATCAATCAATTAATATCATTAGTTGAATTTTTTTCTTGGAAAAATTCCCACCAAAAATCATTATGATCCCACCCTTGGGAGTTTTTTAATTTTTTAAAAATGCCAAAATCTGCTCTAGAAACCGCAATTCTTAAAATTTCTCAATGAAAATCACATTAGAATACTTCAAATAATTCTACCAATCAATTAATATCATTAGTTGAATTTTTTTCTTGGAAAAATTCCCACCAAACATCATCATGATCCCACCCTTGGGAGTTTTTTTTTTAATTTTTTAAAAATGCCAAAATCTGCTCTGGAAACCGCAATTCTTAAAATTTCTCAATGAAAATCACATTAGAATACTTCAAATAATTCTACCAATCAATTAATATCATTAGTTGAATTTTTTTCTTGGAAAAATTCCCACCAAAAATCATCATGATCCCACCCTTGGGAGTTTTTTAATTTTTTAAAAATGCCAAAATCTGCTCTAGAAACCGCGATTCTTAAAATTTCTCAATGAAAATCACATTAGAATACTTCAAGTAATTCTACCAATCAAATAGTATCATTAGTTAAATTATTTTCATGGAAAAATTCCCACAAAAAATCATCATGACCCCACCCTTGGGAGGTTTTTTTTAATTTTTTAAAAATGCCAAAATCTGCTCTAAAAACCGCAATTCTTAAAATTTCTCAATGAAAATCACATTAGAATACTTCAAATAATTCTACCAATCAATTAATATCATTAGTTGAATTATTTTCTTGGAAAAATTCCCACAAAAATCATCATGATCCCACCCTTGGGAGTTTTTTTTAAATTTTTTAAAAATGCCAAATCTGCTCTAAAAACCGCGATTCTTAAAATTTCTCAATGAAAATCACATTAGAATACTTCAAGTAATTCTACCAATCAAATAGTATCATTAGTTAAATTATTTTCATGGAAAAATTCCCACCAAAAATCATCATGACCCCACCCTTGGGAGGTTTTTTTTAATTTTTTAAAAATGCCAAAATATGCTCTAGAAACCGCAATTCTTAAAATTTCTCAATGAAAATCACATTAGAATACTTCAAATAATTCTACCAATCAATTAATATCATTAGTTGAATTATTTTCTTGGAAAAATTCCCACAAAAATCATCATGATCCCACCATTGGGAGTTTTTTTTTAAATTTTTTAAAAATGCCAAATCTGCTCTAAAAACCGCAATTCTTAAAATTTCTCAATGAAAATCACATTAGAATACTTCAAATAATTCTACCAATCAATTAATATCATTAGTTGAATTTTTTTCTTGGAAAAATTCCCACCAAAAATCATCATGATCCCACCCTTGGGAGTTTTTTTTTTAATTTTTTAAAAATGCCAAAATCTGCTCTAGAAACCGCGATTCTTAAAATTTCTCAATGAAAATCACATTAGAATACTTCAAATAATTCTACCAATCATTAGTTGAATTTTTTTCTTGCAAAAATTCTCACCAAAACTCATCATGATCCCACCCTTGGGAGTTTTTTTTAATTTTTTAAAAATGCCAAAATCTGTTCTAGAAACCGCAATTCTTAAAATTTCTCAATGAAAATCACATTAGAATACTTCAAATAATTCTACCAATCAATTAATATCATTAGTTGAATTTTTTTCTTGGAAAAATTCCCACCAAAAATCATCATGATCCCACCCTTGGGAGTTTTTTTTAATTTTTTAAAAATGCCAAAATCTGCTCTAGAAACCGCAATTCTTAAAATTTCTCAATCAAAATCACATTAGAATACTTCAAATAATTCTACCAATCAATTAATATCATTAGTTGAATTTTTTTCTTGGAAAAATTCCCACCAAAACTCATCATGATCCCACCCTTGGGAGTTTTTTTTAATTTTTTAAAAATGCCAAAATCTGCTCTAGAAGCCGCAATTCTTAAAATTTCTCAATGAAAATCATATTAGAATACTTCAAATAATTCTACCAATCAATTAATATCATTAGTTGAATTTGTTTCTTGGAAAAATTCCCACCAAAACTCATCATGATCCCACCCTTGGGAGTTTTTTTTTCAATTTTTTAAAAATGCCAAAATCTGCTCTAGAAACCGCAATTCTTAAAATTTCTCAATGAAAATCACATTAGAATACTTCAAATAATTCTACAAATCAATTAATATCATTAGTTGAATTTTTTTCTTGGAAAAATTCCCACCAAAACTCATCATGATCCCACCCTTGGGAGTTTTTTTTTTCAATTTTTTAAAAATGCCAAAATCTGCTCTAGAAACCGCAATTCTTAAAATTTCTCAATGAAAATCACATTAGAATACTTCAAATAATTCTACAAATCAATTAATATAATTAGTTGAATTTGTTTCTTGGAAAAATTCCCACCAAAAATCATCATGATCCCACCCTTGGGAGTTTTTTTTAATTTTTAAAAAATGCCAAAATCTGCTCTAGAAGCCGCGATTCTTAAAATTTCTCAATGAAAATCACATTAGAATACTTCAAATAATTCTATCAATCAATTAATATCATTAGTTGAATTTTTTTCTTGGAAAAATTCCCACCAAAACTCATCATGATCCCACCCTTGGGAGTTTTTTCTAATTTTTTAAAAATGCCAAAATCTGCTCTAGAAACCGCAATTCTTAAAATTTCTCAATGAAAATCACATTAGAATACTTCAAATAATTCTACCAATCAATTAATATCATTAGTTGAATTTGTTTCTTGGAAAAATTCCCACCAAAACTCATCATGATCCCACCCTTGGGAGTTTTTTTTTCAATTTTTTAAAAATGCCAAAATCTGCTCTAGAAACCGCAATTCTTAAAATTTCTCAATGAAAATCACATTAGAATACTTCAAATAATTCTACAAATCAATTAATATCATTAGTTGAATTTTTTTCTTGGAAAAATTCCCACCAAAACTCATCATGATCCCACCCTTGGGAGTTTTTTTTTCAATTTTTTAAAAATGCCAAAATCTGCTCTAGAAACCGCAATTCTTAAAATTTCTCAATGAAAATCACATTAGAATACTTCAAATAATTCTACCAATCAATTAATATCATTAGTTGAATTTTTTTCTTGGAAAAATTCCCACCAAAAATCATCATGATCCCACCCTTGGGAGTTTTTTTTTTAATTTTTTAAAAATGCCAAAATCTGCTCTAGAAACCGCAATTCTTAAAATTTCTCAATGAAAATCACATTAGAATACTTCAAATAATTATACCAATCAATTAATATCATTAGTTGAATTTTTTTCTTGGAAAAATTCCCACCAAAAATCATCATGATCCCACCCTTGGGAGTTTTTTTAATTTTTTAAAAATGCCAAAATCTGCTCTAGAAACCGCAATTCTTAAAATTTCTCAATGAAAATCACATTAGAATACTTCAAATAATTCTACAAATCAATTAATATCATTAGTTGAATTTGTTTCTTGGAAAAATTCCCACCAAAAATCATCATGATCCCACCCTTGGGAGTTTTTTTTTTAATTTAAAATCTGCTCTAGAAACCGCAATTCTTAAAATTTCTCAATGAAAATCACATTAGAATACTTCAAATAATTCCATCAATCAATTAATATCATTAGTTGAATTTTTTTCTTGGAAAAATTCCCACCAAAAATCATCATGATCCCACCATTGGGAGTTTTTTTTAATTTTTAAAAAATGCCAAAATCTGCTCTAGAAGCCGCAATTCTTAAAATTTCTCAATGAAAATCACATTAGAATACTTCAAATAATTCTACCAATCAATTAATATCATTAGTTGAATTTTTTTCTTGGAAAAATTCCCACCAAAAATCATCATGATCCCACCCTTGGGAGTTTTTTTTTTAATTTTTTAAAAATGCCAAAATCTGCTCTAAAAACCGCGATTCTTAAAATTTCTCAATGAAAATCACATTAGAATACTTCAAGTAATTCTACCAATCAAATAGTATCATTAGTTAAATTATTTTCATGGAAAAATTCCCACCAAAAATCATCATGACCCCACCCTTGGGAGGTTTTTTTTAATTTTTTAAAAATGCCAAAATATGCTCTAGAAACCGCAATTCTTAAAATTTCTCAATGAAAATCACATTAGAATACTTCAAATAATTCTACCAATCAATTAATATCATTAGTTGAATTATTTTCTTGGAAAAATTCCCACAAAAATCATCATGATCCCACCATTGGGAGTTTTTTTTTAAATTTTTTAAAAATGCCAAATCTGCTCTAAAAACCGCAATTCTTAAAATTTCTCAATGAAAATCACATTAGAATACTTCAAATAATTCTACCAATCAATTAATATCATTAGTTGAATTTTTTTCTTGGAAAAATTCCCACCAAAAATCATCATGATCCCACCCTTGGGAGTTTTTTTTTTAATTTTTTAAAAATGCCAAAATCTGCTCTAGAAACCGCGATTCTTAAAATTTCTCAATGAAAATCACATTAGAATACTTCAAATAATTCTACCAATCAATTAATATCATTAGTTGAATTTTTTTCTTGGAAAAATTCCCACCAAAAATCATCATGATCCCACCCTTGGGAGTTTTTTTTTAATTTTTTAAAAATGCCAAAATCTGCTCTAGAAACCGCAATTCTTAAAATTTCTCAATGAAAATCACATTAGAATACTTCAAATAATTCTACCAATCAATTAATATCATTAGTTGAATTATTTTCTTGGAAAAATTCCCACCAAAAATCATCATGATCCCACCCTTGGGAGTTTTTTAATTTTTTAAAAATGCCAAAATCTGCTCTAGAAACCGCGATTCTTAAAATTTCTCAATGAAAATCACATTAGAATACTTCAAATAATTCTATCAATCAATTAATATCATTAGTTGAATTTTTTTCTTGGAAAAATTCCCACCAAAAATCATCATGATCCCACCCTTGGGAGTTTTTTAATTTTTTAAAAATGCCAAAATCTGCTCTAGAAACCGCAATTCTTAAAATTTCTCAATGAAAATCACATTAGAATACTTCAAATAATTCTACCAATCAATTAATATCATTAGTTGAATTTTTTTCTTGGAAAAATTCCCACCAAACATCATCATGATCCCACCCTTGGGAGTTTTTTTTTTAATTTTTTAAAAATGCCAAAATCTGCTCTAGAAACCGCAATTCTTAAAATTTCTCAATGAAAATCACATTAGAATACTTCAAATAATTCTACCAATCAATTAATATCATTAGTTGAATTTTTTTCTTGGAAAAATTCCCACCAAAAATCATCATGATCCCACCCTTGGGAGTTTTTTTTTTAATTTTTTAAAAATGCCAAAATCTGCTCTAGAAACCGCAATTCTTAAAATTTCTCAATGAAAATCACATTAGAATACTTCAAATAATTATACCAATCAATTAATATCATTAGTTGAATTTTTTTCTTGGAAAAATTCCCACCAAAAATCATCATGATCCCACCCTTGGGAGTTTTTTTAATTTTTTAAAAATGCCAAAATCTGCTCTAGAAACCGCAATTCTTAAAATTTCTCAATGAAAATCACATTAGAATACTTCAAATAATTCTACAAATCAATTAATATCATTAGTTGAATTTGTTTCTTGGAAAAATTCCCACCAAAAATCATCATGATCCCACCCTTGGGAGTTTTTTTTTTAATTTAAAATCTGCTCTAGAAACCGCAATTCTTAAAATTTCTCAATGAAAATCACATTAGAATACTTCAAATAATTCCATCAATCAATTAATATCATTAGTTGAATTTTTTTCTTGGAAAAATTCCCACCAAAAATCATCATGATCCCACCCTTGGGAGTTTTTTAATTTTTTAAAAATGCCAAAATCTGCTCTAAAAACCGCAATTCTTAAAATTTCTCAATGAAAATCACATTAGAATACTTCAAATAATTCTACCAATCAATTAATATCATTGGTTGAATTATTTTCTTGGAAAAATTCCCACAAAAATCATCATGATCCCACCCTTGGGAGTTTTTTTTAAATTTTTTAAAAATGCCAAATCTGCTCTAAAAACCGCGATTCTTAAAATTTCTCAATGAAAATCACATTAGAATACTTCAAGTAATTCTACCAATCAAATAGTATCATTAGTTAAATTATTTTCATGGAAAAATTCCCACCAAAAATCATCATGACCCCACCCTTGGGAGGTTTTTTTTAATTTTTTAAAAATGCCAAAATATGCTCTAGAAACCGCAATTCTTAAAATTTCTCAATGAAAATCACATTAGAATACTTCAAATAATTCTACCAATCAATTAATATCATTAGTTGAATTATTTTCTTGGAAAAATTCCCACAAAAATCATCATGATCCCACCATTGGGAGTTTTTTTTTAAATTTTTTAAAAATGCCAAATCTGCTCTAAAAACCGCAATTCTTAAAATTTCTCAATGAAAATCACATTAGAATACTTCAAATAATTCTACCAATCAATTAATATCATTAGTTGAATTTTTTTCTTGGAAAAATTCCCACCAAAAATCATCATGATCCCACCCTTGGGAGTTTTTTTTTTAATTTTTTAAAAATGCCAAAATCTGCTCTAGAAACCGCGATTCTTAAAATTTCTCAAGGAAAATCACATTAGAATACTTCAAATAATTCTACCAATCATTAGTTGAATTTTTTTCTTGGAAAAATTCCCACCAAAAATCATCATGATCCCACCCTTGGGAGTTTTTTTTAATTTTTTAAAAATGCCAAAATCTGTTCTAGAAACCGCAATTCTTAAAATTTCTCAATGAAAATCACATTAGAATACTTCAAATAATTCTACCAATCAATTAATATCATTAGTTGAATTTTTTTCTTGGAAAAATTCCCACCAAAAATCATCATGATCCCACCCTTGGGAGTTTTTTTTAATTTTTTAAAAATGCCAAAATCTGCTCTAGAAACCGCAATTCTTAAAATTTCTCAATGAAAATCACATTAGAATACTTCAAATAATTCTACCAATCAATTAATATCATTAGTTGAATTTTTTTCTTGGAAAAATTCCCACCAAAACTCATCATGATCCCACCCTTGGGAGTTTTTTTTAATTTTTTAAAAATGCCAAAATCTGCTCTAGAAGCCGCAATTCTTAAAATTTCTCAATGAAAATCATATTAGAATACTTCAAATAATTCTACCAATCAATTAATATCATTAGTTGAATTTGTTTCTTGGAAAAATTCCCACCAAAACTCATCATGATCCCACCCTTGGGAGTTTTTTTTTCAATTTTTTAAAAATGCCAAAATCTGCTCTAGAAACCGCAATTCTTAAAATTTCTCAATGAAAATCACATTAGAATACTTCAAATAATTCTACAAATCAATTAATATCATTAGTTGAATTTTTTTCTTGGAAAAATTCCCACCAAAACTCATCATGATCCCACCCTTGGGAGTTTTTTTTTCAATTTTTTAAAAATGCCAAAATCTGCTCTAGAAACCGCAATTCTTAAAATTTCTCAATGAAAATCACATTAGAATACTTCAAATAATTCTACAAATCAATTAATATAATTAGTTGAATTTGTTTCTTGGAAAAATTCCCACCAAAAATCATCATGATCCCACCCTTGGGAGTTTTTTTTAATTTTTAAAAAATGCCAAAATCTGCTCTAGAAGCCGCGATTCTTAAAATTTCTCAATGAAAATCACATTAGAATACTTCAAATAATTCTATCAATCAATTAATATCATTAGTTGAATTTTTTTCTTGGAAAAATTCCCACCAAAACTCATCATGATCCCACCCTTGGGAGTTTTTTCTAATTTTTTAAAAATGCCAAAATCTGCTCTAGAAACCGCAATTCTTAAAATTTCTCAATGAAAATCACATTAGAATACTTCAAATAATTCTACCAATCAATTAATATCATTAGTTGAATTTGTTTCTTGGAAAAATTCCCACCAAAACTCATCATGATCCCACCCTTGGGAGTTTTTTTTTCAATTTTTTAAAAATGCCAAAATCTGCTCTAGAAACCGCAATTCTTAAAATTTCTCAATGAAAATCACATTAGAATACTTCAAATAATTCTACAAATCAATTAATATCATTAGTTGAATTTTTTTCTTGGAAAAATTCCCACCAAAACTCATCATGATCCCACCCTTGGGAGTTTTTTTTTCAATTTTTTAAAAATGCCAAAATCTGCTCTAGAAACCGCAATTCTTAAAATTTCTCAATGAAAATCACATTAGAATACTTCAAATAATTCTACCAATCAATTAATATCATTAGTTGAATTTTTTTCTTGGAAAAATTCCCACCAAAAATCATCATGATCCCACCCTTGGGAGTTTTTTTTTTAATTTTTTAAAAATGCCAAAATCTGCTCTAGAAACCGCAATTCTTAAAATTTCTCAATGAAAATCACATTAGAATACTTCAAATAATTATACCAATCAATTAATATCATTAGTTGAATTTTTTTCTTGGAAAAATTCCCACCAAAAATCATCATGATCCCACCCTTGGGAGTTTTTTTAATTTTTTAAAAATGCCAAAATCTGCTCTAGAAACCGCAATTCTTAAAATTTCTCAATGAAAATCACATTAGAATACTTCAAATAATTCTACAAATCAATTAATATCATTAGTTGAATTTGTTTCTTGGAAAAATTCCCACCAAAAATCATCATGATCCCACCCTTGGGAGTTTTTTTTTTTAATTTAAAATCTGCTCTAGAAACCGCAATTCTTAAAATTTCTCAATGAAAATCACATTAGAATACTTCAAATAATTCCATCAATCAATTAATATCATTAGTTGAATTTTTTTCTTGGAAAAATTCCCACCAAAAATCATCATGATCCCACCATTGGGAGTTTTTTTTAATTTTTAAAAAATGCCAAAATCTGCTCTAGAAGCCGCAATTCTTAAAATTTCTCAATGAAAATCACATTAGAATACTTCAAATAATTATACCAATCAATTAATATCATTAGTTGAATTTTTTTCTTGGAAAAATTCCCACCAAAAATCATCATGATCCCACCCTTGGGAGTTTTTTTAATTTTTTAAAAATGCCAAAATCTGCTCTAGAAACCGCAATTCTTAAAATTTCTCAATGAAAATCACATTAGAATACTTCAAATAATTCTACAAATCAATTAATATCATTAGTTGAATTTGTTTCTTGGAAAAATTCCCACCAAAAATCATCATGATCCCACCCTTGGGAGTTTTTTTTTTAATTTAAAATCTGCTCTAGAAACCGCAATTCTTAAAATTTCTCAATGAAAATCACATTAGAATACTTCAAATAATTCCATCAATCAATTAATATCATTAGTTGAATTTTTTTCTTGGAAAAATTCCCACCAAAAATCATCATGATCCCACCCTTGGGAGTTTTTTTTTTAATTTTTTAAAAATGCCAAAATCTGCTCTAAAAACCGCGATTCTTAAAATTTCTCAATGAAAATCACATTAGAATACTTCAAGTAATTCTACCAATCAAATAGTATCATTAGTTAAATTATTTTCATGGAAAAATTCCCACCAAAAATCATCATGACCCCACCCTTGGGAGGTTTTTTTTAATTTTTTAAAAATGCCAAAATATGCTCTAGAAACCGCAATTCTTAAAATTTCTCAATGAAAATCACATTAGAATACTTCAAATAATTCTACCAATCAATTAATATCATTAGTTGAATTATTTTCTTGGAAAAATTCCCACAAAAATCATCATGATCCCACCATTGGGAGTTTTTTTTTAAATTTTTTAAAAATGCCAAATCTGCTCTAAAAACCGCAATTCTTAAAATTTCTCAATGAAAATCACATTAGAATACTTCAAATAATTCTACCAATCAATTAATATCATTAGTTGAATTTTTTTCTTGGAAAAATTCCCACCAAAAATCATCATGATCCCACCCTTGTGAGTTTTTTTTTTAATTTTTTAAAAATGCCAAAATCTGCTCTAGAAACCGCGATTCTTAAAATTTCTCAATGAAAATCACATTAGAATACTTCAAATAATTCTACCAATCAATTAATATCATTAGTTGAATTTTTTTCTTGGAAAAATTCCCACCAAAAATCATCATGATCCCACCCTTGGGAGTTTTTTTTTAATTTTTTAAAAATGCCAAAATCTGCTCTAGAAACCGCAATTCTTAAAATTTCTCAATGAAAATCACATTAGAATACTTCAAATAATTCTACCAATCAATTAATATCATTAGTTGAATTATTTTCTTGGAAAAATTCCCACCAAAAATCATCATGATCCCACCCTTGGGAGTTTTTTAATTTTTTAAAAATGCCAAAATCTGCTCTAGAAACCGCGATTCTTAAAATTTCTCAATGAAAATCACATTAGAATACTTCAAATAATTCTATCAATCAATTAATATCATTAGTTGAATTTTTTTCTTGGAAAAATTCCCACCAAAAATCATCATGATCCCACCCTTGGGAGTTTTTTAATTTTTTAAAAATGCCAAAATCTGCTCTAGAAACCGCAATTCTTAAAATTTCTCAATGAAAATCACATTAGAATACTTCAAATAATTCTACCAATCAATTAATATCATTAGTTGAATTTTTTTCTTGGAAAAATTCCCACCAAACATCATCATGATCCCACCCTTGGGAGTTTTTTTTTTAATTTTTTAAAAATGCCAAAATCTGCTCTAGAAACCGCAATTCTTAAAATTTCTCAATGAAAATCACATTAGAATACTTCAAATAATTCTACCAATCAATTAATATCATTAGTTGAATTTTTTTCTTGGAAAAATTCCCACCAAAAATCATCATGATCCCACCCTTGGGAGTTTTTTAATTTTTTAAAAATGCCAAAATCTGCTCTAGAAACCGCGATTCTTAAAATTTCTCAATGAAAATCACATTAGAATACTTCAAGTAATTCTACCAATCAAATAGTATCATTAGTTAAATTATTTTCATGGAAAAATTCCCACAAAAAATCATCATGACCCCACCCTTGGGAGGTTTTTTTTAATTTTTTAAAAATGCCAAAATCTGCTCTAAAAACCGCAATTCTTAAAATTTCTCAATGAAAATCACATTAGAATACTTCAAATAATTCTACCAATCAATTAATATCATTAGTTGAATTATTTTCTTGGAAAAATTCCCACAAAAATCATCATGATCCCACCCTTGGGAGTTTTTTTTAAATTTTTTAAAAATGCCAAATCTGCTCTAAAAACCGCGATTCTTAAAATTTCTCAATGAAAATCACATTAGAATACTTCAAGTAATTCTACCAATCAAATAGTATCATTAGTTAAATTATTTTCATGGAAAAATTCCCACCAAAAATCATCATGACCCCACCCTTGGGAGGTTTTTTTTAATTTTTTAAAAATGCCAAAATATGCTCTAGAAACCGCAATTCTTAAAATTTCTCAATGAAAATCACATTAGAATACTTCAAATAATTCTACCAATCAATTAATATCATTAGTTGAATTATTTTCTTGGAAAAATTCCCACAAAAATCATCATGATCCCACCCTTGGGAGTTTTTTTTTAAATTTTTTAAAAATGCCAAATCTGCTCTAAAAACCGCAATTCTTAAAATTTCTCAATGAAAATCACATTAGAATACTTCAAATAATTCTACCAATCAATTAATATCATTAGTTGAATTTTTTTCTTTTGGAAAAATTCCCACCAAAAATCATCATGATCCCACCCTTGGGAGTTTTTTTTTTAATTTTTTAAAAATGCCAAAATCTGCTCTAGAAACCGCGATTCTTAAAATTTCTCAATGAAAATCACATTAGAATACTTCAAATAATTCTACCAATCATTAGTTGAATTTTTTTCTTGGAAAAATTCTCACCAAAACTCATCATGATCCCACCCTTGGGAGTTTTTTTTAATTTTTTAAAAATGCCAAAATCTGTTCTAGAAACCGCAATTCTTAAAATTTCTCAATGAAAATCACATTAGAATACTTCAAATAATTCTACCAATCAATTAATATCATTAGTTGAATTTTTTTCTTGGAAAAATTCCCACCAAAAATCATCATGATCCCACCCTTGGGAGTTTTTTTTAATTTTTAAAAAATGCCAAAATCTGCTCTAGAAACCGCAATTCTTAAAATTTCTCAATGAAAATCACATTAGAATACTTCAAATAATTCTACAAATCAATTAATATCATTAGTTGAATTTGTTTCTTGGAAAAATTCCCACCAAAAATCATCATGATCCCACCCTTGGGAGTTTTTTTTAATTTTTAAAAAATGCCAAAATCTGCTCTAGAAGCCGCGATTCTTAAAATTTCTCAATGAAAATCACATTAGAATACTTCAAATAATTCTATCAATCAATTAATATCATTAGTTGAATTTTTTTCTTGGAAAAATTCCCACCAAAACTCATCATGATCCCACCCTTGGGAGTTTTTTCTAATTTTTTAAAAATGCCAAAATCTGCTCTACCGCAATTCTTAAAATTTCTCAATGAAAATCACATTAGGAGTTTTTTCTAATTTTTTAAAAATGCCAAAATCTGCTCTAGAAACCGCAATTCTTAAAATTTCTCAATGAAAATCACATTAGAATACTTCAAATAATTCTACCAATCAATTAATATCATTAGTTGAATTTTTTTCTTGGAAAAATTCCCACCAAAACTCATCATGATCCCACTCTTGGGAGTTTTTTTTTTAATTTTTTAAAAATGCCAAAATCTGCTCTAACAACCGCAATTCTTAAAATTTCTCAATGAAAATCACATTAGAATACTTCGAATAATTCTACCAATCAATTAATATCATTAGTTGAATTTTTTTCTTGGAAAAATTCCCACCAAAAATCATCATGATCCCACCCTTGGGAGTTTTTTTTTTTAATTTTTTAAAAATGCCAAAATCTGCTCTAGAAACCGCAATTCTTAAAATTTCTCAATGAAAATCACATTAGAATACTTCAAATAATTATACCAATCAATTAATATCATTAGTTGAATTTGTTTCTTGGAAAAATTCCCACCAAAAATCATCATGATCCCACCCTTGGGAGTTTTTTTTTTAATTTAAAATCTGCTCTAGAAACCGCAATTCTTAAAATTTCTCAATGAAAATCACATTAGAATACTTCAAATAATTCCATCAATCAATTAATATCATTAGTTGAATTTTTTTCTTGGAAAAATTCCCACCAAAAATCATCATGATCCCACCATTGGGAGTTTTTTTTAATTTTTAAAAAATGCCAAAATCTGCTCTAGAAGCCGCAATTCTTAAAATTTCTCAATGAAAATCACATTAGAATACTTCAAATAATTCTACCAATCAATTAATATCATTAGTTGAATTTTTTTCTTGGAAAAATTCCCACCAAAAATCATCATGATCCCACCCTTGGGAGTTTTTTTTTTAATTTAAAATCTGCTCTAGAAGCCGCGATTCTTAAAATTTCTCAATGAAAATCACATTAGAATACTTCAAATAATTCTATCAATCAATTAATATCATTAGTTGAATTTTTTTCTTGGAAAAATTCCCACCAAAAATCATCATGATCCCACCCTTGGGAGTTTTTTTTAATTTTTAAAAAATGCCAAAATCTGCTCTAGAAGCCGCGATTCTTAAAATTTCTCAATGAAAATCACATTAGAATACTTCAAATAATTCTATCAATCAATTAATATCATTAGTTGAATTTTTTTCTTGGAAAAATTCCCACCAAAACTCATCATGATCCCACCCTTGGGAGTTTTTTTTAATTTTTTAAAAATGCCAAAATCTGCTCTAGAAGCCGCAATTCTTAAAATTTCTCAATGAAAATCATATTAGAATACTTCAAATAATTCTACCAATCAATTAATATCATTAGTTGAATTTTTTTCTTGGAAAAATTCCCACAAAAATCATCATGATCCCACCCTTGGGAGTTTTTTTTTAATTTTTTAAAAATGCCAAAATCTGCTCTAGAAACCGCAATTCTTAAAATTTCTCAATCAAAATCACATTAGAATACTTCAAATAATTCTACCAATCAATTAATATCATTAGTTGAATTTTTTTCTTGGAAAAATTCCCACCAAAACTCATCATGATCCCACCCTTGGGAGTTTTTTTTTTCATTTTAAAATCTGCTCTAGAAGCCGCGATTCTTAAAATTTCTCAATGAAAATCACATTAGAATACTTCAAATAATTCTATCAATCAATTAATATCATTAGTTGAATTTTTTTCTTGGAAAAATTCCCACCAAAACTCATCATGATCCCACCCTTGGGAGGTTTTTTTAATTTTTTAAAAATGCCAAAATCTGCTCTAGAAGCCGCAATTCTTAAAATTTCTCAATGAAAATCATATTAGAATACTTCAAATAATTCTACCAATCAATTAATATCATTAGTTGAATTTTTTTCTTGGAAAAATTCCCACCAAAAATCATCATGATCCCACCCTTGGGAGTTTTTTTTAATTTTTAAAAAATGCCAAAATCTGCTCTAGAAGCCGCGATTCTTAAAATTTCTCAATGAAAATCACATTAGAATACTTCAAATAATTCTATCAATCAATTAATATCATTAGTTGAATTTTTTTCTTGGAAAAATTCCCACCAAAACTCATCATGATCCCACCCTTGGGAGTTTTTTTTAATTTTTTAAAAATGCCAAAATCTGCTCTAGAAGCCGCAATTCTTAAAATTTCTCAATGAAAATCATATTAGAATACTTCAAATAATTCTACCAATCAATTAATATCATTAGTTGAATTTTTTTCTTGGAAAAATTCCCACCAAAAATCATCATGATCCCACCCTTGGGAGTTTTTTTTAATTTTTAAAAAATGCCAAAATCTGCTCTAGAAGCCGCGATTCTTAAAATTTCTCAATGAAAATCACATTAGAATACTTCAAATAATTCTATCAATCAATTAATATCATTAGTTGAATTTTTTTCTTGGAAAAATTCCCACCAAAACTCATCATGATCCCACCCTTGGGAGTTTTTTTTTCAATTTTTTAAAAATGCCAAAATCTGCTCTAGAAACCGCAATTCTTAAAATTTCTCAATGAAAATCACATTAGAATACTTCAAATAATTCTATCAATCAATTAATATCATTAGTTGAATTTTTTTCTTGGAAAAATTCCCACCAAAACTCATCATGATCCCACCCTTGGGAGTTTTTTTTAATTTTTTAAAAATGCCAAAATCTGCTCTAGAAGCCGCAATTCTTAAAATTTCTCAATGAAAATCATATTAGAATACTTCAAATAATTCTACCAATCAATTAATATCATTAGTTGAATTTGTTTCTTGGAAAAATTCCCACCAAAACTCATCATGATCCCACCCTTGGGAGTTTTTTTTTTCAATTTTTTAAAAATGCCAAAATCTGCTCTAGAAACCGCAATTCTTAAAATTTCTCAATGAAAATCACATTAGAATACTTCAAATAATTCTACAAATCAATTAATATCATTAGTTGAATTTGTTTCTTGGAAAAATTCCCACCAAAAATCATCATGATCCCACCCTTGGGAGTTTTTTCTAATTTTTTAAAAATGCCAAAATCTGCTCTAGAAACCGCAATTCTTAAAATTTCTCAATGAAAATCACATTAGAATACTTCAAATAATTCTACCAATCAATTAATATCATTAGTTGAATTTTTTTCTTGGAAAAATTCCCACCAAAACTCATCATGATCCCACTCTTGAGAGTTTTTTTTTTAATTTTTTAAAAATGCCAAAATCTGCTCTAACAACCGCAATTCTTAAAATTTCTCAATGAAAATCACATTAGAATACTTCGAATAATTCTACCAATCAATTAATATCATTAGTTGAATTTTTTTCTTGGAAAAATTCCCACCAAAAATCATCATGATCCCACCCTTGGGAGTTTTTTTTTTTAATTTTTTAAAAATGCCAAAATCTGCTCTAGAAACCGCAATTCTTAAAATTTCTCAATGAAAATCACATTAGAATACTTCAAATAATTATACCAATCAATTAATATCATTAGTTGAATTTTTTTCTTGGAAAAATTCCCACCAAAAATCATCATGATCCCACCCTTGGGAGTTTTTTTTTTTAATTTAAAATCTGCTCTAGAAACCGCGATTCTTAAAATTTCTCAATGAAAATCACATTAGAATACTTCAAATAATTCCATCAATCAATTAATATCATTAGTTGAATTTTTTTCTTGGAAAAATTCCCACCAAAATTCATCATGATCCCACCATTGGGAGTTTTTTTTAATTTTTAAAAAATGCCAAAATCTGCTCTAGAAGCCGCAATTCTTAAAATTTCTCAATGAAAATCACATTAGAATACTTCAAATAATTCTACCAATCAATTAATATCATTAGTTGAATTTTTTTCTTGGAAAAATTCCCACCAAAAATCATCATGATCCCACCCTTGGGAGTTTTTTTTTTAATTTAAAATCTGCTCTAGAAGCCGCGATTCTTAAAATTTCTCAATGAAAATCACATTAGAATACTTCAAATAATTCTATCAATCAATTAATATCATTAGTTGAATTTTTTTCTTGGAAAAATTCCCACCAAAAATCATCATGATCCCACCCTTGGGAGTTTTTTTTAAATTTTTTAAAAATGCCAAAATCTGCTCTAGAAGCCGCAATTCTTAAAATTTCTCAATGAAAATCACATTAGAATACTTCAAATAATTCTATCAATCAATTAATATCATTAGTTGAATTTTTTTCTTGGAAAAATTCCCACCAAAAATCATCATGATCCCACCCTTGGAAGTTTTTTTTTTAATTTAAAATCTGCTCTAGAAGCCGCGATTCTTAAAATTTCTCAATGAAAATCACATTAGAATACTTCAAATAATTCTATCAATCAATTAATATCATTAGTTGAATTTTTTTCTTGGAAAAATTCCCACCAAAAATCATCATGATCCCACCATTGGGAGTTTTTTTTAATTTTTAAAAAATGCCAAAATCTGCTCTAGAAGCCGCAATTCTTAAAATTTCTCAATGAAAATCACATTAGAATACTTCAAATAATTCTATCAATCAATTAATATCATTAGTTGAATTATTTTCTTGGAAAAATTCCCACCAAAAATCATCATGATCCCACCCTTGGGAGTTTTTTTTTAATTTAAAATCTGCTCTAGAAGCCGCAATTCTTAAAATTTCTCAATGAAAATCACATTAGAATACTTCAAATAATTCTACCAATCAATTAATATCATTAGTTGAATTTTTTTCTTGGAAAAATTCCCACCAAAAATCATCATGATCCCACCCTTGGGAGTTTTTTTTTTTAATTTTTTAAAAATGCCAAAATCTGCTCTAGAAGCCGCAATTCTTAAAATTTCCTTATGAAAATCACATTAGAATACTTCAAATAATTCTACCAATCAATTAATATCATTAGTTGAATTTTTTTCTTGGAAAAATTCCCACCAAAAATCATCATGATCCCACCCTTGGGAGTTTTTTTTTAATTTTTTAAAAATGCCAAAATCTGCTCTAGAAGCGGCAATTCTTAAAATTTCTCAATGAAAATCACATTAGAATACTTCAAATAATTCTATCAATCAATTAATATCATTAGTTGAATTTTTTTCTTGGAAAAAGTCCCACCAAAAATCATCATGATCCCACCCTTGGGAGTTTTTTTTTAATTTTTAAAAAATGCCAAAATCTGCTCTAGAAACCGCAATTCTTAAAATTTCTCAATGAAAATCACATTAGAATACTTCAAATAATTCTATCAATCAATTAATATCATTAGTTGAATTTTTTTCTTGGAAAAATTCCCACCAAAAATCATCATGATCCCACCCTTGGGAGTTTTTTTTTTAATTTTTTAAAAATGCCAAAATCTGCTCTAGAAACCGCGATTCTTAAAATTTCTCAATGAAAATCACATTAGAATACTTCAAATAATTCTACCAATCATTAGTTGAATTTTTTTCTTGGAAAAATTCTCACCAAAACTCATCATGATCCCACCCTTGGGAGTTTTTTCTAATTTTTTAAAAATGCCAAAATCTGCTCTAGAAACCGCAATTCTTAAAATTTCTCAATGAAAATCACATTAGAATACTTCAAATAATTCTACCAATCAATTAATATCATTATTTGAATTATTTTCTTGGAAAAATTCCCACCAAAAATCATCATGACCCCACCCTTGGGAGGTTTTTTTAATTTTTTAAAAATGCCAAAATCTGCTCTAGAAACCGCAATTCTTAAAATTTCTCAATGAAAATCACATTAGAATACTTCAAATAATTCTACCAATCAATTAATATCATTAGTTGAATTTTTTCTTGGAAAAATTCCCACCAAAACTCATCATGATCCCACCCTTGGGAGTTTTTTTTTAATTTTTTAAAAATGCCAAAATCTGCTCTAGAAACCGCAATTCTTAAAATTTCTCAATGAAAATCACATTAGAATACTTCAAATAATTCTACCAATCAATTAATATCATTAGTTGAATTTTTTTCTTGGAAAAATTCCCACCAAAACTCATCATGATCCCACCCTTGGGAGTTTTTTTTAATTTTTTAAAAATGCCAAAATCTGCTCTAGAAACCGCAATTCTTAAAATTTCTCAATGAAAATCACATTAGAATACTTCAAATAATTCTACCAATCAATTAATATCATTAGTTGAATTTTTTTCTTGGAAAAATTCCCACCAAAACTCATCATGATCCCACCCTTGGGAGTTTTTTTTAATTTTTTAAAAATGCCAAAATCTGCTCTAGAAACCGCAATTCTTAAAATTTCTCAATGAAAATCACATTAGAATACTTCAAATAATTCTACCAATCAATTAGTATCATTAGTTGAATTATTTTCTTGGAAAAATTCCCACCAAAAATCATCATGACCCCACCCTTGGGAGGTTTTTTTTAATTTTTTAAAAATGCCAAAATCTGCTCTAGAAAGCGCAATTCTTAAAATTTCTCAATGAAAATCACATTAGAATACTTCAAATAATTCTACCAATCAATTAATATCATTAGTTGAATTTTTTTCTTGGAAAAATTCCCACCAAAACTCATCATGATCCCACCCTTGGGAGTTTTTTTTAATTTTTTAAAAATGCCAAAATCTGCTCTAGAAGCCGCAATTCTTAAAATTTCTCAATGAAAATCATATTAGAATACTTCAAATAATTCTACCAATCAATTAATATCATTAGTTGAATTTGTTTCTTGGAAAAATTCCCACCAAAACTCATCATGATCCCACCCTTGGGAGTTTTTTTTTCAATTTTTTAAAAATGCCAAAATCTGCTCTAGAAACCGCAATTCTTAAAATTTCTCAATGAAAATCACATTAGAATACTTCAAATAATTCTACAAATCAATTAATATCATTAGTTGAATTTTTTTCTTGGAAAAATTCCCACCAAAACTCATCATGATCCCACCCTTGGGAGTTTTTTTTTCAATTTTTTAAAAATGCCAAAATCTGCTCTAGAAAGCGCAATTCTTAAAATTTCTCAATGAAAATCACATTAGAATACTTCAAATAATTCTACAAATCAATTAATATAATTAGTTGAATTTGTTTCTTGGAAAAATTCCCACCAAAAATCATCATGATCCCACCCTTGGGAGTTTTTTTTAATTTTTAAAAAATGCCAAAATCTGCTCTAGAAGCCGCGATTCTTAAAATTTCTCAATGAAAATCACATTAGAATACTTCAAATAATTCTATCAATCAATTAATATCATTAGTTGAATTTTTTTCTTGGAAAAATTCCCACCAAAACTCATCATGATCCCACCCTTGGGAGTTTTTTCTAATTTTTTAAAAATGCCAAAATCTGCTCTAGAAACCGCAATTCTTAAAATTTCTCAATGAAAATCACATTAGAATACTTCAAATAATTCTACCAATCAATTAATATCATTAGTTGAATTTGTTTCTTGGAAAAATTCCCACCAAAACTCATCATGATCCCACCCTTGGGAGTTTTTTTTTCAATTTTTTAAAAATGCCAAAATCTGCTCTAGAAACCGCAATTCTTAAAATTTCTCAATGAAAATCACATTAGAATACTTCAAATAATTCTACAAATCAATTAATATCATTAGTTGAATTTTTTTCTTGGAAAAATTCCCACCAAAACTCATCATGATCCCACCCTTGGGAGTTTTTTTTTCAATTTTTTAAAAATGCCAAAATCTGCTCTAGAAACCGCAATTCTTAAAATTTCTCAATGAAAATCACATTAGAATACTTCAAATAATTCTACCAATCAATTAATATCATTAGTTGAATTTTTTTCTTGGAAAAATTCCCACCAAAAATCATCATGATCCCACCCTTGGGAGTTTTTTTTTTAATTTTTTAAAAATGCCAAAATCTGCTCTAGAAACCGCAATTCTTAAAATTTCTCAATGAAAATCACATTAGAATACTTCAAATAATTATACCAATCAATTAATATCATTAGTTGAATTTTTTTCTTGGAAAAATTCCCACCAAAAATCATCATGATCCCACCCTTGGGAGTTTTTTTAATTTTTTAAAAATGCCAAAATCTGCTCTAGAAACCGCAATTCTTAAAATTTCTCAATGAAAATCACATTAGAATACTTCAAATAATTCTACAAATCAATTAATATCATTAGTTGAATTTGTTTCTTGGAAAAATTCCCACCAAAAATCATCATGATCCCACCCTTGGGAGTTTTTTTTTTAATTTAAAATCTGCTCTAGAAACCGCAATTCTTAAAATTTCTCAATGAAAATCACATTAGAATACTTCAAATAATTCCATTAATCAATTAATATCATTAGTTGAATTTTTTTCTTGGAAAAATTCCCACCAAAAATCATCATGATCCCACCATTGGGAGTTTTTTTTAATTTTTAAAAAATGCCAAAATCTGCTCTAGAAGCCGCAATTCTTAAAATTTCTCAATGAAAATCACATTAGAATACTTCAAATAATTCTACCAATCAATTAATATCATTAGTTGAATTTTTTTCTTGGAAAAATTCCCACCAAAAATCATCATGATCCCACCCTTGGGAGTTTTTTTTTTAATTTTTTAAAAATGCCAAAATCTGCTCTAAAAACCGCGATTCTTAAAATTTCTCAATGAAAATCACATTAGAATACTTCAAGTAATTCTACCAATCAAATAGTATCATTAGTTAAATTATTTTCATGGAAAAATTCCCACCAAAAATCATCATGACCCCACCCTTGGGAGGTTTTTTTTAATTTTTTAAAAATGCCAAAATATGCTCTAGAAACCGCAATTCTTAAAATTTCTCAATGAAAATCACATTAGAATACTTCAAATAATTCTACCAATCAATTAATATCATTAGTTGAATTATTTTCTTGGAAAAATTCCCACAAAAATCATCATGATCCCACCATTGGGAGTTTTTTTTTAAATTTTTTAAAAATGCCAAATCTGCTCTAAAAACCGCAATTCTTAAAATTTCTCAATGAAAATCACATTAGAATACTTCAAATAATTCTACCAATCAATTAATATCATTAGTTGAATTTTTTTCTTGGAAAAATTCCCACCAAAAATCATCATGATCCCACCCTTGGGAGTTTTTTTTTTAATTTTTTAAAAATGCCAAAATCTGCTCTAGAAACCGCGATTCTTAAAATTTCTCAATGAAAATCACATTAGAATACTTCAAATAATTCTACCAATCAATTAATATCATTAGTTGAATTTTTTTCTTGGAAAAATTCCCACCAAAAATCATCATGATCCCACCCTTGGGAGTTTTTTAATTTTTTAAAAATGCCAAAATCTGCTCTAGAAACCGCAATTCTTAAAATTTCTCAATGAAAATCACATTAGAATACTTCAAATAATTCTACCAATCAATTAATATCATTAGTTGAATTTTTTTCTTGGAAAAATTCCCACCAAACATCATCATGATCCCACCCTTGGGAGTTTTTTTTTTAATTTTTTAAAAATGCCAAAATCTGCTCTAGAAACCGCAATTCTTAAAATTTCTCAATGAAAATCACATTAGAATACTTCAAATAATTCTACCAATCAATTAATATCATTAGTTGAATTTTTTCTTGGAAAAATTCCCACCAAAAATCATCATGATCCCACCCTTGGGAGTTTTTTAATTTTTTAAAAATGCCAAAATCTGCTCTAGAAACCGCGATTCTTAAAATTTCTCAATGAAAATCACATTAGAATACTTCAAGTAATTCTACCAATCAAATAGTATCATTAGTTAAATTATTTTCATGGAAAAATTCCCACCAAAAATCATCATGACCCCACCCTTGGGAGGTTTTTTTTAATTTTTTAAAAATGCCAAAATCTGCTCTAAAAACCGCAATTCTTAAAATTTCTCAATGAAAATCACATTAGAATACTTCAAATAATTCTACCAATCAATTAATATCATTAGTTGAATTATTTTCTTGGAAAAATTCCCACAAAAATCATCATGATCCCACCCTTGGGAGTTTTTTTTAAATTTTTTAAAAATGCCAAATCTGCTCTAAAAACCGCGATTCTTAAAATTTCTCAATGAAAATCACATTAGAATACTTCAAGTAATTCTACCAA